>NW_020173955.1:1096171-1162302 GCF_003031525.2 Neophocaena asiaeorientalis asiaeorientalis | reverse complement strand
CAAAAAAAAAAAAAAAAAAAAAAAAAAGCGATCATAACTAATACAATTTTACTTAATGGTACCGGTGCAAAGCAGACAAGTAACAAAACAGAATCTAGAAACAGACTCATACATATATGAATATTTAATTTAAGACAAGAGTGGCACTATAGAGCCACGGGTAAGACAGTCTTTTCAATAAATGGTGTGAAGTTAAGAAGATATCCACATGAGGAAAAAGACAACAACCTCACACTATACACAAAAATCAATTCCAGATGGATTGTGGATCTAAATGTGAAAGGGACAGCAACAAAGCTTCCAAAAAAAAACATAAGAGAATATCATCAAAGTCTTAGGTTAGGGAAAGATTTCTTAAATAGGACACACAAAAAAGCACAAACCATAAAAGGAAAGATTGAATTGTAAGATATTAAAATTAAGAACTTTTGTTCACCAAAGACCCCAATAAGAGAGTGAAAAGTCAACCCACAGAGTGGGAGAAGATATCTGCAGTATGGACAAATGACGAAGGACTGTGTTGGGACTACATAAAGAACTCCCATAAATCAATAAGAAATAAAAGCCAAACCAATAGAGAAGTGGGCAAAGGATTTGAATAGGGCCTTCACAGAAGAGGATATCCAAACAGCCAATAAATATATGAAAAGTGCCCTCTTACCAATCATCAGGGAAATAAAAATTTAAACTACTATACCTGTGACATATCCACTAAAATGTCTAAAATGTAAAAGACTGACAATACCAAGAGTGAATGAAGATATGGAGTGATAGGAATGCTTCCACACAGCTGACAGGATTGTAAAGGAGTACAATCCTTTGGGAAATTGTTTGGCATTAGTTAAACTGGCTATTCACAATACTTATTCATTCCTAGGTATATATTCAACAGAAATACTTATGTCATGTACACTGAAGACATCTACAAGAATGTTCACAACAATCAAACTGAAAATAATCCAAATTTCATCAACAGAATGATAAATACATTGTGGTGTAGTCAGAAGTGGAATATTTATGCACAAATAAACTACTGCTGCATGCAACTACTTAGAAAAATATCACAAATATAATGTGGAATGAAAGAAATTAAAGACTAAAGAACATGATTCCATTTATGGTTCCATTTATATAAAGTTTAAAACCTGGAAAAACCAATAGTTTTAATGTTTTTTGGGGGGGAAAAGTGAAAGCATAGTGGCAGGGGGGCCTTCTAGAGAGCTGGTAATGTTCTCTTAAACTTGGTGATTACACCAGGGTGTTCATTTTGTTATAATAAATTGAGCTGAACACTTATAACTGGTCCATTTCCCTATATGTGCATCACATTCCAATTAAAAGGTTAAAACAAAACAAAAAAGTAAGGAGAGTACCAGCCTTTGTCCTCTCCTTCCTGCTGCTACAGATTGAAATGAGATGATAAAACCTCCTAAGACAGAGAGGGAAGCTACACAGAGATGGTAGAGCTACCTTCTTAGCTCTGGACCTCCTACCTCTGAATTGTTACAGGAGAGAAACAAAATTCTATATTGTTTAAGCTACAGATGTTTTTACATCTCTTTTAACAGCAGTTTTAGACTGAACCCTAACTAATAAATGTGAAAATATAAGCCAGAACAGAGAAGAAAAAATTTTATTAATATGTAGTTCAGAGTTTGATTGATTGATTTATGGTGGGGAGGGGGAGGTATTATAGCTGACTTTACACTATAACTGCAACCTTTATAAGCTCCTGGGCTATAAGCCGACTTACATCAAAATGAACAAAAGTACTGAATTCTTATTATTCTTAATAATAACAAAATACAAACAATGTTCTTGGACCAGAAAGATTGTATTGGCTGTTTTATTTTTGTTCTTCCTATTCAGAACATTATTGGGACAACTGGTGAACTTTGAATGGGGTCTTGCATTAGATGGTAATAATGCAGCAATGTTTTCTTGATTTTAATTGGTATACTGTAGTTATTTAACAGAGTGTTATTGTATTTAGGAAATATACACTGAAGTGTTTGGAACATCAAGTCTGCAGCCTACTGTCAAATGATTGAGAAAAAATTTTAACATGAGAGACAAAGAAAGGAGAGACGAAAAGAGAGTGAGAAAGAGAGAGGAAGGGAGAAAGAGGGCAATGTGGTAAACCATTAACTGGGGAAGCAAGGTGAAGGATATATGAGAGTTTTTTGTACAATGCTGACAACTTTTCTGTAAATTTGAAATTATTTCAAAATAAGTTTAAAAAAGTAATATTAAAAAAGATAGTGCGGAGGGGAGCTAATAAAGAGTGAAAAAAAAAAAAATAGTGCGACCCACTTGGAAATTCATGTCTGAAAAACTGAAAATTGTAAATCAAACATATTTTCACTATATACAAAATACAAAGGTGACATAGTAAAAGAAAGAAACATAACAAAGGAAATACTGACCTGAGTTCCAGGACAGGTTCTGCCACTAATGACTTTAAATAAGTCATCTAAACTCTCCAAATTGAGGGCATTTAATTAAATGGTTCCTTCCCAGCCTTAAAATTCTACAATTCTCAATTACTTCCAATGCTCACCTCCTTACCTTGTATACATTTTCAAAAAGATACATGTTTCAGAAAATTAATTTATTTTTGTTAAATTAAATTCCAAAAGACCAAAGTGTACACGGTTTCTCAATAAACTGAATAACCAATCTTATTGGAACGATTAATAAGATGACTCAAAATCTTGTTAACTTGGCAGCAGTCACCATACTCACATAATATCCACAGCTCCTGGAGTAACCGATGATGATGTCTGCTCTTTGCTGGATGAAGAATCAGTAGTACATTCTGGTTCGGATACCGAATCACTGCTGCAGGGCTCACTATTTGGAGATGCATTTCTTTGAGAGGTAGTGTCAATTGCTATAGGTGTTAATTCACTCTCACTGAATGCATCGCTTATAAACATGCCTTCATGGATTAAATAAGCCACCTCTGTGTCCAGTGAATTGTCTTTTGCAGCATTCTTCTGCTGCGAAATCTCCTCCAATTCTCTAGTCCTTTGGTTTTTGTCAAGAACTGAGAGAACAACACTGTGAATGATATTTAACGTTGCCTACAAGAAAACAGCGTACATTTTTAAAGGATTTAAAATATTTTCTACCTAAAGGTTCCAAAAGTGAACTCTGTGTATGTACTTTTGAACATCTTACAAATGAGTCAAGGTCATGCATATCAGAATTTCTTTTATTACACAGTAAAGGTGAATTGTGAAAAAGAATTGCTCAAGAGAGATGGGTTCCCTAAAGCTTAGACATAGGGCTCCATTTACAAATTAATTTTGTAAATGGAAATCTCCCTAAAATATACTGCATATTTCTATAACTTCTTAAATAGGTTACACTAAACATAACTTGCCTGTCAGAGGATCATATTCGTTGATTGATGTGCTTTCTTTTCTATTTTTTTTAAAGGGGGGTGTTTGGAACAGAGCAACCAGTATCCAATCATCTATGCAACAAATATTCACTGGGTTTTTTTTAAAATTAATTAATTGATTTGGCTGCATTGGGTCTTCACTGCTGTGCACGGGCTTTCTCTAGTTGCGGCGAGTGGGGGCTACTCTTTGTTGTGGTGCACGGGCTTCTCGTTGCAGTGGCTTCTCTTGTTGAGGAGCACGGGCTCTAGGCGCATGGGCTTCAGTAGCTGTGGCTCGCGGGCTCTAGAGCACAGGCTCAGTAGTTGTGGAGCACGGGGTTAGTTGCTCCGCGATGTGTGGGATCTTCCCAGACCAGGGATCAAACCCATGTTCCCTACGTTGGCAGGCGGATTCTTAACCACTGCACCACCAGGGAAGTCCTGCTGTGCTTTCTTAAAAGGAAAAAACAATCCGTATTCCTTACCGTACCTACCATTAAATCCATCTCTCTCTCCTCATCTTACACCATTTTCTCACTCATTCACTGCTCTCCAGACATTCTGGTTCTCTTCCTATTCTTCTAAATTCCACTGTTCCCATCTCAGTGCCTTTGTTGTTTCCTCTGCCTGGAATGTTCTTCACCTTGATGTTTGCATACATGTTTCCTTCTCATCACTCAGGTTCCTGCACAACTGTCACTTCCTCAAGAAGCCTCCGGGACGTCCCTGGTGGTCCAGTGGTTAAGACTCCGTGCTCCCGATGCAGGGGGCACGGGTTCGATCCCTGGTAGGGGAACTAAGGTCCCTCATGCCGCACGGCAAAAAAATAAAATAAATAAATAAAACTGAATCAAAAACAACAAAAAAAGAAGCCTCCTATGACTCCTTCCAGCAACCCTATCTCATTAACCAGTTTTTTTAAAATAACAGTTACCACTATCTTTTTATTTTTTTAATTCTAGGTCTCTTTCCACTGCAATGTTAGCTCCATGAGATATTATATCCTACTGCCTAGAATAGTAAGTACTGGGCACATAGGAGGTACTTAATAAATACTGAAAGCTAGATGAATTAAGAGTAAATTTATGTAAGTCAATGTCTTCATGGACTACTAAGAAACAGGGGCTGCATTCCTACTTTAACATTCATGGTTGCGTTCTTGTAATTTGTTGCTCCTTTCTTAAAACTCTTGATTTCTTTTTTAGGATCTACATGGTTCTAGGCAAGCAGACTCCAACTTTAAGTCTCCAAAGATAGGATAAGGGTCTAAGCTAGTCCAATCAACTAATGGAACCACCTGAGCTTAAAGCTAAAGAAGATACACAGAAGACAGACTGAGAGAAACACAGAGAAACAAAACCAAGGCTTGATAACATCTTCAACCTCTCTATCAAGCACCTAAAGGCTGACCTACCTATGGTTATTTTTCAGTTATGTGAACTAATAAACCCCCTTAATTGTTTAAAACACTCTGTGTTTCCTGTTACTTGGAACTAAATGCACTCTAAGTGATACAATATTCTATACAGTATATGAGAGATTCTGAGCCTTCGAGTGTCTGTGGACACTGCATATTTTCTTTCTCCATTAATCAGTAACTTCTCTATTGTCACAAACTTGCTCCTTGCTACACTCCTCCACTGCTGCTTTTAATCCTCACTACTGTCCCGTCTTAATCTTGATGTGCTTTCTCCCCCATCTTCATTTTGCCTTTCTTCTTCCTTATCTCTTCTCTCTTGATGATTTTCTTTCTTAAAAAATTTTTTAATAAAAAATGGTCACGGTCTTTGGACATAGTCTTTTTCTCCCCAACAACTATTCTATACCTCCCCCATAGGAATACAGCTATGCAAAACTGAGTCCACCTTCCGGCTTCAGGTGTTAGTCCTACGTATCCCACACAGTATACTCCCAACCTCCTTGCCACAGGATTAGTTCATAAGTGAGAAGAAAATCCAGACCCAAAGCAAGCAGTGCACAGCACTGTCCTGACCACAGTAACCTAAATCAGCCCAGTGGATTAAAACCAAGGACTTTGATGATTGAAGAAGAAAAAATCTTGTTTTAGGAAGTAGAGTATACAAATGTGGAAGACCTAAAACTGTTATACATAGCCATTTTGCTATAATTAGGTTGGTTACTTTGAAGGTGAAGCCAACAAAGAGGAGGTAGAAGTGAATTAAAACAGAGAAACTAAGCGAGAAAACCATGACCGCGTCATAACTGAAGCCTATCCTCGTTTTGGACTATTTTAAGTTCCCCAAGCCAATGCATTTCTTTTATTGTTTAAATTAGTTTCATTTGAATACTTTGTCCCTTTTAACTGACAACATCTTAGCTAATACAATAAACTTTCCATATACAGTGTATCAGGTGTTCTCTTAAGGGTTCTTCTTCACTGTTTTCACCATACCTACAGTTTTAAAGGTTTGCTGATTATTTTTTTCCAAGACCAGAGCCATTCTTGCTTAAGGATGCCAGAAGATTTTACAATATATAGTAGATTCAACAGTAGGTACGCGATTTATTCTCTGAACTTTCATATTGCAGCAGTTTACAGTCAAGTTCATGTTCAAAGACCAGAACCGCTAAAATAAATTTTTCCAGTTTTGAGAATAATGAATGAAACAATCTGGTAACCATATTCATAAGTCTTTAAAATGATAGTCCAGAATTATTTGTCCACGTAATAAATTGAAAACTTAAGAGTTAAAAATTTCTTAAAAAAGAATGTAAGCTTGCATTTAAGGATTATTTTCTTTTTTAACTATACAAATCATCTTACACTATGGGATATAAACAATAAACAAGAATTCTAATAAAAATACAAAATACAATTAATGCCCAGAAATAAACCCATGCACTCATGGTCAATTAATCTACAACAAAGGGCAAAATACAGCAAGAATATACAATGGAGTAAAGACAGTCTCTTCAACAAGTGGTGGTGGGAAAACTGGATAGCTACATGTAAAAGAATGAAACGAGAACACTCTCTAACACCATATAAAAAAAAAAAAAACTTCAAAATGGATTAAAGAACTAAATGTAGGACCAGATACTGTAAAACTCCTAGAAGAAAGCATAGGCAGAACAGTCTTTGACATGTTGTAAATCACAGCAATATTTTGGGGGACCTGTCTCCTAGAGTAATGGAAATAAAAACAAAAATAAACAAATGGGACCTAATTAAACTTAAAAGTTTTTGCACAGCAAAGGAAACCATAAACAAAATGAAATGACAACCTATGGACTGGGAGAAAATATTTGCAAATGATGCAACTGACAAGGGATTAATTTCCATAATATACAAACAGCTCACACAGGTCAATATCAAAAAAAAAACAAACAAACCCAAACAACCCAATTAAAAAATGGGCAGATCATCTAAATAGACATTTTCTCCAAAGAAGACATACAGATGGCCAACAGGCACCAGAAAAGATGTTCACTATCACTAATTATTAGAGAAATACAAACCAAAACCACAATGAGGTGTCACTTTACACCAGTCAGGGTGGCCATCATCAAAAAGTCTACAAATAGTGAATGCTGGAGAGAGTGTGGAGAAAAAGGTACCCTCCTACACTGTTGGTGGGAATGTAAATTGGTACAGCCACTATGGAGAACAGTATGGCAGTTCCTTAAAAAACTAAAAATAGAGTTACCATATAATCCAGCAGTCTCACTGCTGGGCATATATCCAGAGAAAACTCTAATTCAAAGAGATACATGCAACCCAATGTTCATAGCAGTACTATTTACAACGGCCAAGACATGGAAGCAACCTAAACGTCCATCGACAGATGAATGGATAAAGAAGATGTGGTACATATATACAATGGAATATTACTCAGCCGTAAGAAAGAATGAAATAATGTCATTTGTAGCAACATGGATGGACCTAGAGATTATCATACTAAGTGAAGTAAGCCAGAAAGAGAAAGACAAATACCACATACCACATGATATCACTTATATGTAGAATCTAAAAAAACTGATACAAATGAACTTATTTACAAAACAGAAATAGACTCACAGACATAGAAAACAAACTTATGGTTACCAAAGGGGAAAGAGCTGAGGGGGTGGTGGTGGTGCGTCAGGCGGGGGGATAAATTAGGATTTGGGGGTTAGCAAATACAAACTACTATATATAAAATAGATAAACAGCGGTCCTACTGTATAGTACAGGGAACTATATTCAATATCCTGTAATAAACTATAATGGAAAAGAATAGGAAAAAGAATATATATATGTATAACTGAATCACTTTGCTGTATACCAGAAACTAACACAACATTGTAAATCAACTATAGTTCAACTAAAAAAACGTAATACCTCTTTTTGTAGAAAACTTAGGAAAAACAGAAAAGAATGAATCACAAATTTAAGTTATACATAATACTACCACCTAAAGATAACCACTAAAAAGACAAGCTATCTCTTTGGTCTATGGAGATGAAGAGGTAAAAAAATCTTTCTAACACAGCTAAGAGCAGACTATATATTTAAGTAGGTCTCTGTCTTGCTTTTTAACTTAACATTATAATGCACGCATTTTCTTCAATCATTAAAAATCCTTGCCTGCATGATATTCCATGATAGTGAATACACCAGGCATAACTTATTTTACCGTTCCTCTATTGTTAGGCATCATGGTTCTTTCCAATCTGTAGTTATTTAAAAATTCTTCATTAAAAATGAACAGCTGTAATTAACATTATTTTTCAGCAAAATCATGCCCTCAAGGAACCACAAACTTTTTCAAAGAAAAAAGTACTATATTTAAAGATTAAACATCATTTTCAAAGATGTTTTACAACAGTATTAGTTTAAGTGGCCTAAATGTGAAAATAAGAAGCTACAATTAGGACAAATCACTGTTCCCATATTGTACATACATCAAATAATAATGTGGCTTAGTTTAACTGATATAGAACCTAAAAGATAGCTACTTAAAAATAACTGGCAAAAAGTTGGCCAGTTCTAACTATGCACTGTAGGAGTTCTATATATCCAGACCTGTGTGTGATAAGGTCATGGTAGGAATATAAGAAAAAGTGAAAACAAGGCCTCATTACTGTGCAATCCACAGATAAAGGTTTCCTATGTATCACTATCAATGGATAGGATCAACATTTTGGTAGGAGTCTGAATTAAGTATAGTGAATCACATTTTATAAAACTTTTCCCACTCTGACTGGAAAGCTTATGTATGTGACTTAGAGCATGTCAATGTCAATAAGGAAGTCATATCACAGATAAGTACCAAAGTCCCTCAGATCATTTTTAACATGAAACTCAGGAGATGCCATGGATGTTAACTAGGACATAAATACAATATTGACACCTGATAATTCAAAGAATATCACATTTCACAAACAGTCTGTTATACTCAGTAATTTCTAATGACTGTCTTATTAAAACACATTTATGACATGTTGGTAATCCCAACCAACATGTATTAGAGTCTGTGACATTTTTTCTTCTGAAAAATGCTGTGTGGCATGTGTTCTTTTCCTTATAATGACTGGATTAAAATTAAGTTGTTTGACCAAAGGGACAAAGTAATTAAATGCAATGCATAATACATGAATGGATTCCAGATTGAAAAATGAAAAAAAACCCTGCAATAAAGAACATTAGTACAGCAATTTAAATATGAACCATATGTTTAAAAATACCATTACATCAACATTAAATTCCTAGAAAAATTAAGTGGTTTGGGATAGATTTTTGAGTGTTTCACAATATTGTAATTCTAGGTAATCTACAGAGACTCAAGCATCACAAAATCACAAAAGGAAATATTACTGTATAATATTTAATGCCAAGTTAGCAACATATTTCTTTTAAAATAAAACATATCATCCAAAATTATAAAAAGGTATCAAAATACTCTGAAGCACTTCAAATCTAATTTAAAACCCTTTAGAAAAATTACAGAAACAAAGAAATTTTGTTTTATTCTAATTTTCATATCTAGAAAGATGACTTAACTTTAGGGATATTTTGGACAAACTGATAAACACAGAAGCTTACCTTAACTCTCTGTAGGAAAATTGTAAACTTAGAGAAAATATCCTTTAGCAGATCAAACCACTGAAGAAAATTCAACATTCTCATCTGATCTGCAAGCCTAGAAAAAAAAATTCAAACAAAAATAATGACTGTCTTCAGGCCAACATGGTGTTATCTACACACTGGAGGAAACTACACTAAATACTAGCAACAAAAGAATAATAAAACGCAATTTAATCTAGATACCTAGCTAAAATTGTAAAATTGAGATGAAGATGTCAATTACTAAGCAACTTCTCCTTGTTTAAACATCTCTAAGACTAGTCAAGTACACTGACTTATCAATCTTATCATGTAGTAATTCCATGGAACATGCTTCATGACCATTCGATGAAAAAGCATAGAGAAATAAACTAATTTTGGTTAAATATGGAAAAGATATATTCTGGAATAAAAATAGAAACATAAAATCTCCCTTAATAAACGAGCCTCTTCAATAAGTGGTGCTGGGAAAACTGGACAGCTACATGTAAAAGAATGAAATTAGAACACTCCCTGATACCATACACAAAAATAAACTCAAAATGGATTAAAGACCTAAATGTAAGGCCAGACACTATCAAACTCTTAGAGGAAAACTTAGGAATAACACTCTATGACATAAATAACAGCAAGATCCTTTATGACCCACCTCCTAGAGAAACAGAAATAAAAATAAACAAATGGGACCTAATGAAACGTAAAAGCTTTTGCACAGCAAAGGAAACCATAAACAAGATGAAAAGAAAGCCCTCAGAAAGGGAGAAAATATTTGCAAATGAAGCAACTGACGAAGTATTAATCTCCAAAATTTATAAGCAGCTCAATATCAAAAAAACAAACAACCCAATCCAAAAATGGGCAGAAGACCTAAACAGACATTTCTCCAAAGAAGATATACAGATTGCCAACAAACACATGAAAGAACGCTCAACATCATTAATCATTAGAGAAATGCAAATCAAAACTACAATGCGATATCATTTCACACCGGTCAGAATGGCCATCATCAAAAAATCTACAAACAATAAATGCTGGAGAGGGTGTGGAGAAAAGGGAACCCCTCATACACTGTTGGTGGGAATGTAAATTGATACAGCCACTATGGAGATTCCTTAAAATCAGCCAGTATGGAGGTTCCTTAAAAAACTACACATAGAACTACCATACGACCCAGCAATCCCACTATCGGGCATATACCCTGAGAAAACCATAATTCAAAAACAGTCATGTACCACAATGTTCATTGCAGCTCTATTTACAATAGCCAGGACATGGAAGCAACCTAAGTGTCCATCGACAGATGAACAGATAAAGAAGATGTAGCACATGTATACAATGGAATATTACTCAGCCATAAAAAGAAACGAAATTGAGTTATTTGTAGTGAGGTGGATGGACCTAGAGTCTGTCATACAGAGTGAAGTAAGTCAGAAAGAGAAAAACAAATACCGTATGCTAACACATATATATGGAATCTAAAAAAAAAAAAAATAGTCATGAAGAACCAAGGGGCAAGACGGGAATAAAGACACAGACCTACTAGAGAATGGACTTGAGGACACAGGGAGGGGGAAGGGTAAGCTGAGACAAAGTGAGAGAGTGGTAGTGTATATATGGACATATATACACTACCAAACGTAAAACAGATAGTGGGAAGCAGTTGCATAGCACAGGGAGATCAGCTAGGTGCTTTGTGACCAGCTAGAAGGGTGGGAGAGGGACAGTGGGAGGGAGGGAGATGCAAGAGGGAAGAGATATGGGGATATATGTATATGTATAACTGATTTACTTTGTTATAAAGCAGAAACTAACACACCATTATAAGGCAATTATACTCCAATAAAAATGTTAAAAAAAATAAAAATAGAAACATAACATCTCCCCTAATAAACTTAATAACCTACTTTTCTAACTACAAACTAAAAAGTACTCTTCCATATATGAAGGATCATGTGGCATGGTGGCTAAGAGCATGGGCTCTTAAGCCACAATGCCTTGGTTCAAGTTCCAGCCCTGCCACTTACTAGTTGGGTGACTCTGGACAAATGACTTAACTCCTCCATGATCTAATTTTCTCATTTTAAATGGGTAGAACCTACCTTATATGGTAGCTGTGAATATAAACTGAGTTAATACGAAGTACTCAGAAAAATGCACAGTGCTATGTAAGTATTAGCCAATATTGTATTAGTTACATATATATTATATATATACTAAATATTACAATACATAATAGTACAGCCAATATTTTTATAACTGACATCAATCAACTTTAAGATTAAAAATTAATTAAAAAATAGAATTCCATAAAGATATTTTAGAGTACTACAATGACTTATTACTTCAAATTTTTAATTAACGCTGCTACATCTAGGACTTTATTCTCAAAAGATACTCCTATACACTTGAGATATAGGATGTTCTCTAAGTTGAGAAAATTCCCTAGGGAAGTAAAATATTAAAAATAACTGACTCTCCATGTATATAGGGCTTTTAGCAAAGGTCCAGTAACTTAATTTTTCCAACTACTAGTGATCCCTGCATTATTAGGATTGCTTCAACTAATTCTGAAGCTGAGCTTTCACTAGGTAATAGTGTGGAAATTAAAACTCCACAATCCTCATTCTATGAGTCTGACCCAGAGAAGTTTTACAGTTGTCCATATTACTATTCATATCTTAGACCAGTTAATAAAGTTTAGATACCTATATGAACAAGAAATTCATAGTCATAAAATATTTATCACTGTTCTCCTTAAAATAAGAATAGGTATTTCAAGGGGAAAACAAAAAATTATAGACATGGGCAATTCAAAATCATGTACTCAAACTTCTCAAAGCTAACTGGGTTTTAATTATATAGCTAAATAATTTAAATTTAACACCGTTATTCCTCTTCAATTTCCACCCTCCATATGACGTTGTATCCTCTCCACCCTCTCTCTGCCCTGGGAGGCTGACCTGCTGGGCTTGGTCAGTGAGGAGCCCTTACAAAAGACTGAAAGGAGGAAAGGTGCTAATAGTCCGTCTCCATCCCTGAGGGGTTACCTCAGGATGACTGCCTCCCTCCACTGAAGATCACTTCAACTACTAAAAGACTTTTTTTTTTCAGCTACTTACATCTTCTTCTCCTGAATTCCATTAACTGCTCTCTTTCTTTGTCCCTTAAAGGTACTGCACTATCACTTGTGATTTTCCTACACTCTACCCACACCTTAGCAAATAATTCCTGAACTAAATCCTCCTTAGATTATTTGAATGCGTTATCTTTTCCCTGACTGGTAACCCCAACTTAATATTTATACTTACTTCAAGACAACATCTGTGTCTATGTCTTCTATTTGTGAAACTTTATTAATCACACACTGCAAAATTTAAGAAAAAAAATTTGATTAATGTCTTTAGAACTTTAAGTACTACATGTTCATTTGTATATTAATAAGGGCCTCAATGACTATAATTATTTGACCAAACTTCTCCTGTCTCTTACACCTCAAGGTGTTTAAAAAACTGCAGCATTACCTTTACCCTATTAAATAATTATTCCAGGGTATGCTTGAACTGTATTAATCACAATTTCCTACTATTTAAAACTGTTCACACACAAATACACACACAACACACACAAACACACACGCACACACACAAAACCCCCATAGAACTATAATACTTAGGACATGGTATAAGCCCCATACTAAAATTCCAAAAGAAATTCATTTTGGAGGTCACACTTCCTTGCAACACGTGCAACAGTTTAAGGTTTTAAAAAATAAATGCTCAGACTTTAGAAGTCTAGGAATTAAAACAGAGCAGTTTTAAAAAACTGTTTAAAAGTATAATATACATACAGAAAACTGTACAAATTATGTTTATAGCTCAATATGTTTTTACAAATGGAGTGCACCTATTTAACCAGAACTCAGATTATGAAATTGAATATTACCAGTAAGCCCCTCCTGCTCCCCTCCTGGTCACTACTTCCTCCCAAAAGACATTGCTATCCTGATTTCTAACACCACAGATTAATTTTGCCCGTGTTTGAATTTTACGTAAGTGGAATCATACAGTGTGTACTCTTCCGTGTCTGCTTCTTTGGCTCCACCTTATGTATGTGAATATCCATGTTGTTCCATGTAGTTTATTCATTCTCATTGCTGTATAGTATTCAATGTTGTAAATATGCTACAATTCTACTTTTTTACTGATGATAACATTTGTGTTTTTCTGGTTTTTTATTACAAATATGCTGCCATGGAATGCATGTGCTGTCTTTGGTGAGACTAGGTATGAATTTCTGTTGGGTAAATTACCTAGAAGTAGAATTGCTAAGCTATAATATACCAACAAGTTTTGGAAGTGGCAGTGATAATTTTAAAATATGGTGCTTTAGTCAATGTTTGAAAGAGGTAAAAGATGGGGCGATTGTAACATTTTTCTTGCTTGTTTTATTTAAACATTAAAAACTAAGAAATGTACATTCAACCTAATGATGATGATCAATTAAGCCTAAGAAATTCATTCAAAATTGTTCTTTTTCACATACAGAAAAACTAAAGTTCAGAGAATGAGATTTATCTGAATAGAAAAAGTCAAAACAAAAATCAGGCAAGTGTATACATATAGCTGATTCACTTTGTTGTACAGAGGAAACTAACACAACATTGTAAAGCAATTGTACTCCAATAAAGAGGTAAAAAAAAAAATGCTTATGGAAAAAAATTGTATCTCATGAAATATAGCGGCAACTTGAATTTCACATCTTTAAAACTGAAATAACCTTAAAATATATATCTACTTTCTAATGAGTAGATGACAAATACTGAAACTTTGATAGCATTGTAGATAGTAAGCTTTTTCTTTTAATTTCTAAAAGTAATGCAGATGTAAAATGTCTGACAATTCCACTTTATCACTTTATGCCAACTGTGTTGTAATAAATACCAATTAGCTTGGGAAAAAAATCAGGGAAGACTAAAAAAAAAACAAATAGATTTTAGTTTACAATTATAATTTCTTAGAGATCAGAGTAAGAAGAAATGCTGGTGAAAGTATATACTATTGGTAAAATGTTTTTAGAAGAAAAGTAATTCAGCTCCATGTATCAAACAATTTAAAAATACATTTCACTCTCTGACCAATAGTTCCACTTCAGGAATCAGTTATAAGAAAAATAGTCTTAAATATGAGAAACCAAACAAACAAGACTTTATACCAAAGCATACCAAAGATGTTTGTCACAGTGCTCTTTATAGTACCGAAATGAAAATGACCTAAATATTTAACACAGAGGAAAGCTTAAACAGGTTTAACTAACATAATGTTGATGGAATTTTATACAACCATTAAAAGTGATATTTCTGAAGGCTTATGAGCAAATGCTTATGTTATGATTCAAACGGAAATATATAATACAATTCAAAATTATATATACAGTATGAGAGCACCAATGATAAACACCAGTAACAATTTTGCTTAGAAATATTCTTTTTTTTTTTTTTCGGTACGGGGCCCTCTCACTGCTGTGGCCTCTCCCGCTGCAGAGCACAGGCTCCGGACGCACAGGCCCAGCAGCCATGGCTCACGGGCCCAGCTGCTCCACGGCATGTGGGATCCTCCCGGACAGGGGCACGAACCCGCGTCCCCTGCATCGGCAGGTGGACTCCCAACCACTGCGCCACCAGGGAAGCCCTAGAAATATTCTTAAAGTGATAATCTTTTTGACTGGTAGGGCTATGTTTTTCTTTCTTCTATTTTTCTATATTAAAAATTTTTTAATAAATGAGAAAATGTTACTATGATACTGCATGTATTATTACAGGATCATGTAAAAATAAACTTCACAAAAGATTCTAGATGAAAATATATCAAATAAAAAAGTATAATTACCTGTTTAATGATATTCTTTGCTGTAATAATCATTTCTTCACTATATATTTCTAAAAAATTAAGTTTTCTTTGTTTTAAAAGTCCAAATACAAGAGATACTAGTCTTTCCTGTTAAAATAAAAGAAGGGTATACAATGTCAAAATTCAAATACAAAATAATCTCACTTAGAGGTAGGAATAATCAACGTCAAGGGTTTTATTGTTTGACCCTCAAATCTCTATCTTCCTTTTGGTATTTTCTAAAAGCCTTAAAAACCCCTTTCCATAGCATCTTGTCATCAGATTTTTGGAGTCATTATTCTAAAACAGGTAAATCCTACCCTACTATAGTGGATCAAATGAAGCTGGTTTGGGGACAAAACAATATGAGTATATTTTGGTCTAGTTTCAGTAAGTAGCTAGAAAGTATTCTTCTGAAACCCTGATGACCAATAAATACTCTATGAGCCCGGTGCTTTCTAATTAGTGGTCTAGAAGACTGGAATGATGACCCGGATTATTTGTGGAGCATTAACTGCTAACATTTACAAAAATCTCTTTAACTACTTAGGCTGCTATCAGGGCTTTTTGGATTCTTTACAAGTTCTTGGCAATAATCAGCATTGAGAAGTTACTAGATAAGTTACCAAATATGATATATTTGTACATGCATATGCATAAAACATGTTCATAATAGGTGCTCAGTGAATGTGAATGACTGATAAGTTATCATATAATAATGATCACTTTTTATAAAAGACACACTCCAATACATGCATATACATGGATATAAGTTAATTCATCCTATATCTACATCCTATATCTATATTTGGAACTTGGGTAGTAAGCCATATAAAGACTTCATTTTAACTCCCATTTCTAATTAAGCTATAAAATTATTTATTCTCTAATTTCACAGGATAATAAACAATTGTGTACTTCCTAAAGTCACATACTTAGTCAAAGATTTCATAGGTCTCACAGGCTTGATATTGAAGATAATTTTGCTCACTATAACCTGAGGAAAATGTGTCCTAAACTAAGGCTGTTAGGAAATAACACTAAGCAATGACATCAATTTCATTCTACAGTTCAAAAGACATACCTCTTCTAAAATTTGACAGTCATCTTCCAATGGTCTATTTAAGTCACTGTGAGAATAAGTAGAAAATTCTGCAATCATCATTTTATCTATCAGTTTTTCTAATTCACAAAGCTGTGATCCCAAATGCCTACAAAGGAAGAGGGAAATGTTACCTCATTTATTAAAAACCCAGATTTACTCTACGATCAAGGGAACCCGCCAGCAAAACTTTTCTAGTGACAGTACTTGTGCAACAAGGTGATGTTTTAGTAAAATACAGTCTTTTAACTTAACAAAAATAACTGTGACAGTTTCACATCATCTCCCAAATTCTATTTTTCTCTGTATATCTTAACCTCCAAACAGTTAAATATACTATAGGAAACTTGGTTCTAGAAAACTTCATGACTGCTTTTTAGTCTGCTTTTCACAGACAAAATATTCAGATATTCTAAGTCCTTTCCTCATTAACCACTTACTGAATATAAATGTCAGTAGCTCCCCAGCCATTCACGTATGCAATAAATACAAGCGCTTACTATGCACCAGGCCCTGTTCTGGGTACCTATAAATATTTGAAGGACTATAGGCGAGACTGACTCAGCTCAACTTCTGTCAGAATCAGTTTGAGTTACTGTGCAATATCCCCCAGGCCATTAAAGTCATTAGAACACATGAGTGAAGATCTAAAGTCACTGAGCTATAATCTATCCATGGAACTTCTTCTCATGAAGTATGGTGTTCCTTTTTAGTCCACCTCTTCAGTACCTGCAGATCCTGGCTAGGGTTAAAGTGAGCAGGACTCTTAATTTTGGCAGAGTTGTGGGGGTGGTGAGGGCATGTATTACTAAAGAGATTTGGAACCTTTTCCCTAGAAAAAGTAAGTACTGTCCAAGTGACAAGAGTGGTCCCAGGTAGTTAATCCCTGCTCTGAAGGGCACTAAGGATGAATACCGTCATATCCAAAGGGATTTTTGCCAAACAATCTAATAGTTTCATAAAAACAATGGGTTGAAGAAACCTAGGTAATCTAGTTGGTCCAAGGCATTTCAAAAATTAAGTGAAATTTATCTTAAATGTAAACATTTATAATTAATTATAAAAACATTTTAAAAGTTTATGCTACATTTACTTGAAAAATAAGCCCTTAATGTTAGCAACTGTCTTTACTATGACCAGATATAGCACATTAAAAAAATTAAAGCATGTGACCTTTTAGACAGATCCGTTGTTCTTCTTTTATGAACAACAACAATATGGTAAGTAGTGCAGTGATACTTTTAGAAAAAATCTGATAAGTGAAATAACATAAATTTGTTTTTTGCAATATGAAAATTATATTTCTCACAGCTAATTAGAAGTCTGATAAGGTTCTCATAAATGGTGACAACATCTCACAATAAACTAATTTATAACATATCCACTCTTACAAACTAAAACACTGCCATAAAAGGAATTTGGCAGTGTCTTGCAAAATTACATAGGCAATTAGCCTTTGACCTAGGAATCTGACTTCTCAGAATCCATCTCAAAGATACACTGGTAAATGACAAAAGAACATACATTCATTGCAGCACTGTTGGTAATTGCAAAGGAATGGAAACAACCCAAATGCTGACCAACAGAAGGCTAGTTAAATATATCATAATAGCCCCTATACACTTTTAAAAGAATCGAGGAATACCGATTAATACACTGTATACTGCTACAGAGCAGTTTCTCGACTACTGCCCCCCTAAAAAGCCTTTTCAGACATTTTTATTCCTAATCACTCCCCATGAAGTTTTAATATCACAGATATACTGTAAATCCGTTTATGTACTGTGGTGTTTGGAGGGCCACAAACTATTGTAAAATCCAAGAGTTTTTTTCACCCTTCAAGAAAAAACTTTTCCCCCCTTTGGGTGATATCCCCCATTGAGAATGCATACTGTAGCATGATCTACAGGGTATATACTGTAAGATAAAAACCCCACGGTGGAGAAAAGTATGTACAGTATGCTAATGCTTATCTAAGATGAGGGACAGAGAGATGGACAAATAAACATAAATTAAAACTTTTTTAAATGACTTGTAGGAGTAGGTACAGAGGAAGAGAACCAAGACAGAAGTTAAATTTCTCTGAATATTTTTTGTTTTATAGATTTGACTTTGGAACTATGTAACTACTTAACATAGTTGTAAAACAATATTACATTTAAAAACAGCAATCCTTGAATATCAAAAGCAAATGAACTTAACTATGTATCAAAGTACAGGCAAATCTACACAAAGAGGAATTATTTCAAGTGACTTTAAAACACAGTAATTTATCCATTCATACCACAAGGGATATACCTTAAGAAAAAGAGGGAAAATTATTTTCTAGCTCTGCCCACTAAAAAGGCCTAGAGATCATGACCAATCCAGTAGCAAGGAACACCTCTGATACCTAGATTGTAATTTCTAAATACCATTTCCTACTAAAAGAAACTAGGGCTCCTTAGAGAAATGGCAGTTTACAAATATGGAGCAGAAAATGTATAATATGAATATCCTGTCATAACATGAAGAAAACCATTAATGACTACTCATAGAATCAAAAGAACTTGAGGAAGTTCCTACAAAAGATAGGACAATATGAACATCGATTAAAGAAAAACTTAATACTTCAAATATATATAAATCCATGTGCTTATAAAACATTTGGAAGATGCTACATTTTTCAATTCATTATTTTAAAAACTGCTAAATAAAGGAAAAGAACCTAGACTTTATCTTGCCTATCCTTGTAAGAACTGTCCTTCAGAATTACCAAGTAATTGTTATGGAGAAATATGGCTTTATAGAAATATTCCATTAACAAATGAATAAGGAAGTTTAGAATTAGAATATCATGATTTGCAACCCATAATGAGATGATAAATCTAGGCAATGATCACCAAATGGCTGCTAATTTCATGAAAAAAGAGACAACCAGATATATGCCTCTTGGCTGAAATACACCTATTAGGTACTCTTACCAAAAAGAAAAACTTAAATCTGATCAAGACTTTAAATCTAACTACCAGTTTATAGAAAATACAAGTAAAAGGAAAACACACTAAACATGGGGATGCAGTTGGCAAAATCCAGACTGTGAGAAGCACTACAAAGACAACTCAATTTCTTCAATAAATATTTTGAAAGGGAGAAAATGAGAAGAATGGAGAACTATATATCAAAAGACATTTGAAATATATCAACCAATTGTAATATACAGTTGTTATTATTTGGATCCTGTTTCAACAAATACACTGTGAAAAGAATTTTGAGAGAAATAGGAAAATCTGAACACTGACTAGCTATTTGAAACTATGAATGATATTTATGTTTTTAAAGATCCTTATCTTTCAGAGATACATAATGAAATACTTATGGATGAAATGAAATCATGTTTTGGATTTGTTTCAAAATAATCCAGGAGTAGGGGGAGGCATATAGAGAAAACCAAGTTGGCTATGAGTTGATAACTCACAGGTGATATGCAATTTATCCAGTTTCATATAACT
The DNA here is from genome assembly GCF_003031525.2 of Neophocaena asiaeorientalis asiaeorientalis. Lineage (NCBI taxonomy): Eukaryota > Metazoa > Chordata > Mammalia > Artiodactyla > Phocoenidae > Neophocaena > Neophocaena asiaeorientalis. The sequence continues at coordinate 1,142,369 of NW_020173955.1, read as the reverse complement.
CTCTTCATATGATTTCCTCTATTTTTGTGTATGTTTCAGTTTTCAATAAGTTTTAAAAAGCAGTAATAGGGTAGGATATGAATCCACACATAAATTTAACATTGCTTTGTTCTCAGTTAATTGATTTTTATAAAGATCAAAAATTCCTTTTAAATGCAGACTAGAGGTTAACACCCAAGTATGTGTTACCTTCAGGTACAAATAGTCTTCAGCAAATCCCAACAAAGAATTATGGTAGGAAGTCCATAGGACTGTATCTACTGATGTTTGGGCATCAAAGTAATAAAACTCTATCATTTCAGCCTAATAACTTAAATGTGAGGTTCTATTTAACTTCAGATATTGTCAAAAATAACTGAGTAGCTTCATTTTTACGCATCTTAAGTAATTTTAAAGTCTGACAAATATAATAAAGAAGAGCAGATATGAATCTCAATACTAACATCAAATAGTATTTATTATGTACTCACAGGTATATGATAACATATATAAAAAGATTTGTCTAAGCAAATCCCTAAATAAAATTTCTAGAATTAGTGTTTTATAGGATTCACCTATTCATCCTTGCTCTGTTTTAAAAATATTTTAGACTACTTTAACAATAGATGCAATTATACTGGCCTGTATATTATTATTAACCTTACCAAAAATATTTAATAGATAAATCTGCTAACAGTTCATTTTAAAAGTATGTATCCTAATAATCACATATAATACTTTACAGTGGTGAAAGAAATCTGCTGAAATGACAGACAAGTAACTAAAAATCACTTTCTGAAAAAGTACATAGGCTCATATATCCAGCTAAACAAATTGGAGCAATTCTAATACTTTCTACTTTAATATGCCTCAATTTGTACATGAATTCAGAACTTCTACTAAGCTGTGGGTTCACTACAATGACCTTTGTGTTGCTTTTATCACAGAAACTTACATATCAATAAACCCTACAGTAATACTAGCTTCATCAAATAGCAGAAAATCTGTTGTTTTGGCTTCACCTCAGAGCACACAATGTGGATGTTTTCATATCATAATGTTTTCAAGATCTAAATTATGGGAGATTATATAGGAGTAAAGAAGATGTTAAATACCTTTTACTACTTCCAATAATAAAAATCCCTTAAGTGGAATCCCAAGGAGGCCTCTGATCAATGAAATCATAATAAGCTGGAACCTATAATTAACTCTGAATGTTTTCCACCTTTTTGAGGAGGAGGAGGAGGAGATGACAACGTACGAGTAGAAAAACTAGTTTCATTAATTTTTATCCTAAAATCTATTACTATGGTAGATTCCTAGCTCAGCAAACCTCTAACTCAGTTGCCCACAGTTTAACATCTATTGCACTAGAAAATTAGCACTGATGTTCAGAGTGATCTATTTGAGGTCCTACAAAACCTCAATCAAATATATTAAAAAGTATACATAACTCTTGGGTCCGATGAGATCTGGGTTGAATCTTGACTCTACTGTTTTATAACTTGCTGTATGACTTGGAGCAAGTTATCTAAGATTTTCAATGCTCCAGTTTCCTTATCTATTAAAATGGGGATAAAACTATCTATCTCATAGAAGTGTTTTTTTGGAGTGGGGAGGGAGATCAAATAATATATGCAATATTCTTAGCACTGGTACAGAATACCAAAGTATTCAAAAAATGTTCTTAGGTTTTGTAGTGGTGGCAGTAGTAGAGTAATGGTGGTAGTAAGTAATAAAGAAAAAAAAATTAACAGTGGTGAAAACTGAAGTTTCTACATAAACCTTTACAGTAAGAAACAGAAAATAACAACATTATATCCCTGAATTTCAAGGTAACTGAATCTTTTCTATATGAAACCTGCAAGATATCAAGGTTCAAATATATTTTCATATATATTATATTTTATATGAAGAATAAACACTCTTTACAAATGTGCAGGTTCTAAAAAATATAATAGTAGATATTTGAGTAAAACATAGATAATCAGGGGCTTCCCTGGTGGCGCAGAGGTTGAGAGTCCGCCTGCCGATGCAGGGGACATGGGTTCGTGCCCCAGTCCGGGAAGATCCCACATGCCGCAGAGCGGCTGGGCCCGTGAGCCATGGCTGCTGAGCCTGCGCGTCCGGAGCCTGTGCTCCGCGACGGGAGAGGCCACAACAGTGAGAGGCCCACATACCGCAAAAAAAAAAAAAACAAAGAAAAACAAAAAAACAAAACATAATCAGAATATTTGAAAGTCTTTTAAAAAATAATATACACTTTTTTATGAAGAATATTTTGTCCTTTGAGTTAAGGTACAAACCAAAAAAGTAAGGATGAAAATAAAGGTAAACTCTTTCTTGAGCTCAAGATAATTAAAAGATTATAAAATTTTCATTCTGCCTTCTGATAAATCATAATCTACTGGGAATAAATATCCAACCCTGTTCTTATTTTCCAGATAGCTTTGGAGAACTAAACTTTTCATCAGTATTATTAGGCATAAACTTATGAGTCAGGAAAATGAAATAAAATAAACTGCATGACCTTTGGAGTAAAAATGAGAACAGTTTCAGAATTTGTGTTTAGCAGGCAAGCATTTAATCTTTGCTTCTATTGCTCTATTCAGAGGATAAAGCACTCTACTTTCTAGAAACAGCTCCCAATATTCATCAAATTCGTATAATATAGTGGTGACAAGAAAAAACACAGCTTCTGTCATTACAGAAGTCCATTTTGCTAAAATACTGACAAAATTAATATTATTTATTTTAAAAATATATGCCATATACACATTCAAAAAAGAGAAATATTTAAATTTTCAGAGGTAAAGGGGAAACTAAAAATCATTTAGTCACCTTGGGTTCCCATGCTGAGAAATCCAAAGTAGGCTTCAAAGGACTACGAACCACCCAAAATTGATTGCAAAATTTTATGTACAGGTATATTTTTATGGAAAGAAGGTCCATCCACAGCTTTCAAGAGATTCTCAAAGAGGTTTGTGATCCAAACTTTTTCTGTAAACATCCAAGTCTGGATAAGGTTCTTCCCCTAAGGTTAGGCTCCATAGCAATCTGTACTTCATCATCATACTGTACTGTACTGTATAATAACTACCCAGTAATTTATGTCTCCCTCCTATCAAATAAATTGTAGAAACAGAGCAGAAAGCATCTCTGCTTTGTTCATGGCTATATTCCCAGTATTCTGCCTGGTGTCTGTCATGTAATCAATAACCATTTCTTGAATAAATGAATCAATCATTCACTTGCATAATTAAAATTGGGCCAACTTTTTAAAAGTGCTTTCAAAATAAATATTCCAATTACATATCCTTAGTCAATAAGAACTTATAATTCAATTAAAATAAACTTATATTAAAGATAACCTTTCCAGAATATATTAAGTTACAGAGCACGTCTTCCATAAAACTTCTTTGTAGTCACTCAGTAGTATAAGGTTTCCCAGCAGATAGGAACTTCAACAAGGAAACTGCAAGCCTGCTTAACTGAATGAAATTTTGATGGCTTACAATTGGTGTAATCTGTAAATTAAACATATGACATGATCTCACATAAAATAACTAAAACCCTAATCTTAAAGGTATTTTCAAAATAAAAACTTAGAAGAAATTGGGTCTTTTCCATCATCGTGTGGGATTTTTTGCAATGTGATAGACTGTAAATGAGAAATGAATTTTAATAATTATCTAATTTAAAGCTTATTCAATGGCTTTTAAAATGAACTTAATTTCAGCTATACTAGTATTCCTTTTTCCACCCTTACCTATTATCTTGACACAAAACTACTTCAACATTTTCAAAATATAATTTTCAAAGATGTGACTGGCCCTTCGTTGATTTCATCTACTAGAAAATTTAATTTTACTTCTTTATCCAAATGTCTCTGTAAATATTGGTCCTTATGATTTTTGTTTGTTTTAGTAAGACTAAAATATCAGAATGATAACATTATTAAACAGATCAATCTGGAAGAAAAAAATACCCTTGTAACTCTAACACATTCATAGATTTTCAGCTAACATTACACACTAAAATTTATCCTTTAGAAAGTTCTAACATTATTTCTAATGGCTTACTTAATGGACATACCGGAAGCTGTGAATGCCCTGAAGTTCCTGCTGTAGAACCTCTTGCGTTGTTGCTATTAAGTCCAATGCTCCGACAAATTCAGAAGTAGATAACAACACCTGTACTGTAGGCTGAGTCTGGTGTACAGTGGCCATTAATTTCAGTTTATTGTATACTTTAACACAATTATTTCTGGTAAGTGCCAGTCTTAAAATGTGTAGTGATCCTTCACACATTACTTTATCAATCTGTGCAATTTTATCTCGAAGCATTTTTACAGCCTGGGAAGTTTTCTTGAGGTAGTCCTGCAATTCGTGTTGAGAGGTCATTGCATGAAAAAATGCTTCTGAACGTAGAGAGATCTGGTGAGCAATGTTTACTTCCACAATATCCAGATAATGGCTCAGCTTAAGAGGAAAGGAAAAGAAAAAAAAATCACAGCATATTATAAGTATACCTTAACTGCCCAAATACTTTCTGAAAACGATACAATATTTCTACATGCATTTTAAATCCCATTGTGTCAACTGTTTGATTATGTGATGCTTGATACTAGGCATACAAAATAGAAGGGAGATGAAAGGTAGAGCCCAAAATTAATAAATGTAAGACAAAAGCATAGAAGGTGATTTACCTTCTTCCTCTGCTACTGCCATTACTGTCCTCCAAACACCAACTACTTTCTAGAGAGTAAAAGTAGCCCACAGTCATCTCAGATTATAATCTAGTTTTAGAAGTTCCAAGATCTGAGAGAATGATTGAGTTCCTTAACCTCCACATATCACTGCCATCACCAATATAATGTATCATTTATCTGACTGAAAGATGATTATAGTTACCATTTACTGGCTTTCTATGTACCAGGCAGTGGTATTTTATATATATCATCTTCTAATTTTAACAATCTTGGAATACAGGTATTATTATTATTTTATTTTACAGTTGAGGACAATGAGGCTCAGAAACATTAAATAACTTGAATAAAGTCATATGATTAATAAGTAGAAAAACTGAAATTTGAACCCAGGTTTGTCTAACTCAAAAACTGAAGTTCTTTCTACTGTACCATGCTGCCTCAAAACGTTAGAGAATTCATGAAAGACAGATTGGTGATCCAGCCACAAATTACAGAGAGTACTAGAATTCACCTGGATCTTTTTTTTTTAAGCTGTTAATTTCACATTTCAACAATTATTCTTTTATCAATTTATAAAACTCAGTTTATTTCCAATGTGTTTTCCTCTTAAACAGTTGACTGAAACAATTAGTTCATATATATCTTATTTGTAATACTACCAAAATTAATTCCTGGAGTAACATGTATTAAGAATGCTTTCTAATTTCAAATATGGACTTCTAAAACTTGAGTTGTCTTTTCTTCCTTTATAACTGCATATGCTTTCTTTGGCTATATCATTTTTCCATTTCTCTCCCACTTTTTTACTTCTAGATTCTTCAACCTATAGCTCAAACTTTAAGAATTATCTCTGAACATCTCAGGAGAATTTGTAGTGTTAAAGGGTTAATGGGCTTTCAACATTTAGGACTCATAAAATTAGAGGATTATTTGGTCACCAAGCCTGTCTCATTAAAACCATGCAGGATCATGCATATCTTCAATACAGCTCCTTCAATAATCTATTATAATATATAATAGGTTACAAACAAGACATTCTTCTATAGTTTAAATCTGTTGCATTTATACTCTTTTGCTGTTGTTCTTTTTACCTTCAACAGCTGTTCATTTATTTACCTAAAAAGCAATATGGGGATGAAGGTACTTAGGTACATCACAAGCTAAAGTAGACTCAATCTTCAGAAAATGGAGAAAAAGTAACTCCTGTAGGACAGGAGTACTCAGAATGCAGTTTATATGCTGCTGCTAGTTTGTGAACTGTTTAACAGGTCCATGATGAAATGAGGAACTCTGCTGGAAATTAAATCAACTACATCACTAAGCCCACGGTATTGCTTTTTCATAGAAAGACTTTCTTAATGAAGGAAGCAGTGAAATGATTTACGTTCTAGAGCAAACTCATTGTCTCATTGCAGACCAGCACTTTGGGTAGCAGTACTACAATAGGACAAAAATTTCCCTAATCCTGGTTGTAGCATCCCCTCGTTAAAACTAGCAAGATAAAATGGGTGCTGTCCATCATACAGTGAGTTTGAATCCTGTCTTGGAATCCTGTCTTCCATTCCTTTTCTAAGAACAGAGCAGAATGAGGAGACAAAATGTAAATGTAATAAAGCTGATTCTGCAACTTACCAAAAAAAAAAATTTCCATTACTTTAGTCACTTTAAACATTTAGCATGAGAAAATTGTTTCATTTGAATTTCAAAGATTTCTGCAATTTATCAATATTCCATTGATCTATTCTTTTCAAAGGCATAATATTTTCATAATTCATTTCCTAGTAAAATTCTATAAAGGGAACAGTTTTTAAAGTATTCCTAAAAGTATCTGTATAGATTGGTGAAATTTTTATTGGCTTTTGTTGTTTTTCTCTTTTAAGGTATTATTCTACCAGGGGATATACTTGGAATGTGAAAACGTAGTCTGGGAGTGAGTCTGTGTCTATATATCCATTGTTTTCATAAGATTTGTGAATGTATTCTTACTCAAGGAAAACCTTTATAGATGAAAATGTTGCCAAAAAAAAAAAGTGAATTCATTTTCATTTTCAACTGTGAGAAACGGAATACTCACGATTCTTTCCCCACATTTCTTCTCTCCTCCCTAAGTAGTCCTTTCTTCAGTTGCTGAGGACTGGACCCAACTTATTGAATAGTCTACCTGAGGCAAGCTTTCAGACTGCCAAGAGCTGTGGCCTGACTAAAACGAAATGCTTTCATCTCAGTTTAGGAACCACAGTCAGTTTTAGAAAAGCTCTAAACTGAATGCTAAGAAAGAACAGAGATCAAAGGTCTTTACTTCCTATTCTAGTTTTAAAAGATTCTTGATCTATGAGTTATGTTTAAAGTTTTACATTTTAAATGACTTTCAAGATGTTGACTTCTGAAATATAGAACACTGTAAAATTTTGAAAAACTGCTAATAACACGCAAAAGGCTACGCTTTGCAAAGCTTTGCAAAGCTAAAGGAACACTGCATTTTTAAACTATGCTATTTTTGCTTCAAAATAATCATCATTACTATGTGTAAACGAGGAAAAACAGTACCTCAGGAAAAGTTAATTTTCTGTGCTTTAAGTCATAAAGAATATAAAATCAGCCAATATACTGTTTGGAATAAATGTAAAACAATTAATTGTGTTATCTAATACATCCTTTCAATTGAGATTGCTATCAACTGCTGTTTCAGATAAGAAGCACTCAAACAATAACCTTTTCCTTTTTCAACAGCACAACTTGTATTGCATTGAAACAAAGTGCTATTACTTTATCAGTTAAGATCTGAAGGGTTCTAATTATCAGTAACAATAAAGATGAAATTAAAGGAATTAGTGCCTACTAAATAACTAACTCTGAACTCACACAAACAGTACCACTTAATTAAAATAGTTTTCTACATGGGAAAAGTAAAAAAGAAACTACCTTTTCTTGTAGCAACTTTGAGGAAGCTGCATCACGATTTCCTTTTCCACCAGCAGTATTAAAATGAGACCATGGTAAAACTGAATTAAAAGTTAAGGAATCGTCCAAGGCAAAATCTGGTTTCATAAAAATCTATTAAAAAAATGCATTTCCCTCAATTAGATAAACATTTTCTTTACATCCATTATCCCTTCTAACATCATAAGACCATTAAACAATAATTAACTTGAATCTCAGGCATATACAGAAAAAGCAAGTGATAATAAGTTGAGTTATTTATACAAAAATCTGTAGAAGAAAAATATATAAATAATGTTTCATCAAGCTAAAAATGCTCATGAAAGATAGAAAAATGTTTTTTTGCCTTTACCAACAGAGATGGTCATTCCATTACTACCTGGTCAAACTCATGAATGCAGTCCCACTGGGCACATACAAAAGGGAGATGTCATACTTATCCTAAAATTTCTGTATTATTTCCCACTGATAGTGGTTTTTTAAAAATGTCAAATATCAATATCTCTATACTTATATTTCTATTTTCTCTTGCTCAAAATTCTTTCAAACTTTCTTTATATTAGACATACACTAAATTTTAAAACCAAAACAAATTCAATTTTATGAAGAGACTGCTCCTTTCCCTTGTATACCACATCCATCTGCGCACCAACTACTACCCTTAATATTTCCTCATTATCACTTGAATCTCCTCTCTACTCTATCTCCACAGTATTTCTGCAGCTCCTCATTATCTCTGGATTATAGTAAATGTCTACCTACTGATGTCCTTCCCTAATCTATCCTCTATATATCTTTAAAATGCAATTATAACTGAATTAACTTCTCTTTTTAAATCTCTCAATGGATTCCCATGACTGACAGACCAAACTCTCTTAGAATGGCATTAAGAGTTTTATTTATCTCATACTTCACAAAATTTATTTAACCCCATCTCTAAACACAAGTATACCATGTATACTTATTTATCTCATATTTCATAAATATTTTTACTTAATATGTATATCTCCCCCAGACCATATGTTCCTATAAGACTGGATTTATAGATTATTAATCTTTCTATTCCAGCACATAGCATAAGGCCTGAAACATGGTTTAATCAATTAATTTCTATGTTATATTTTATTATATTCACTGATTCATATGACCCATATCCAAAAATTAGTATGAATGTGATAGGGAAATCTAACTAGGGACATGAGTATATTTTCTAGTCCCTCTAGTATAACTGAAAGTATTGATTAATTCAATAAATGTTGACTATCTATGATTTTACTCTTATGCTAGGCACTAAGGTGGAAACAAAGCTAAATTACTCCAGAGGTCCTAATCTCAAGGATCTTTAGCCCAAGGGATGTGATAAAATATATACATAAATATTTTATAAGGGAAAGAGTGACAAATGCCTTAAAAGGGAAGGCAGGGGTCTAGATAAAATGCTATGGCAGTTTGGCAAAGGGGCCAATGATCTTCATTTGGAGAAAATGTATTCATGTAAAGTTGTCATTTAAGCAAAAACTGTAAAGGGTTAGATATGGGGAGATAAGAGAAAAGTCTTCCAGGCTAAAGGAACACTGCAAGTAAAGCACGGAGCCAGCAAAAAAGTCTGGCTGAAGTAAAGAATGTGTAAAGATTAGTAGGCAAAAGTTAAGAGTGTGCCCATGATGGAAGTGAATAATTAAGGGCCTTAAATTGCAGAGTTTGAATTTTATTTTGTAGGAATCAAAGAACTTTAAAAATGACTGCCCTTTCCCTTTTGTTTCTGTCTTTCATCCTTCTGTCTCTTCACACCCTAAAGAGCAATTATTACAGACCTCTTTGAGAATATGATGAATGCAATGGACTCCTTCCCCAGAAAAAAAAAGAAAAACAAAAAACACTCATCTATCACACATCTCTACAAAATTCTTCATACAAAGAAAATATCCCTAATAATTTGGAGGGGTAATAAGACCAATAAAATTATATTTTAAAATGAAAAGATTTAAACATATTTGTAGGTTTTGGTGATAAAGAAGAGACTGATCATGCAAAAGAGAGAGAAGAAAAGTAAGAAAGTCCCAGAAGAGGCAAAGTGGTCAAAGCATCAGAAAACAGCCCAGTGAAAGCTTCTTACAAGGCAAAATTAAAGATCAAATATTAAAAAGCTGTATTCTCATTTTTTAGGTTTTGTTACCTTAGGTACTTGCTCCAGATCTGTCCTGGATTTATCTATTTTAAAAAAGGAAAAGGGAAAATATGATTTTTTAAAACTTGTTTTCATTTTATTTCCATAAAATATATTTTGACAGATTCAATACTATACTAGGTCACAATTAAATAACGATTTAAGTTTCTTTCTTCAACAAATATCAAACACCTTCTGTATACCTAGGAGTAGGCAAAGCAGTGAGTATGTTTCAAATAATTTTAATCAATTGTTTAGTAGCAATAAAACAACTAAATGTATTCAAGTCTTTTTTAAATGGACACAGAAAGCTTGGTGCTATCTTATAGAAATGCTATTTTTATTGTTCAAAAGATCCACCATCCCATCCAGTATTTCCTATGATCAAAAAATTTTTTAATGCCGTAGTAGTTTTCTTCTTAGACATCTTAGTTTGTATCCTCTACAAACTTCTTGCAAATGAACCTCCTTTATCTTCGTCTCACCAATCAGATTTCAGACAAGGTACCCTCCTTTCCAAAACTAAGCTTTCTGTACTCAGACTCCATCCTCTCCTGCCTCTTCTCTGAGCTCGCATCTATTACCCTGCCTCTCCATATCTTTAACATTTTAATAGCTCTTTTCTCTCTGCATATAAACATGCTCAGTTCTCTTCGATTAAAATGAAGAAGAAAGATAAAACTCAGGGCCTAGAGTAGGTTGAGGCAAGGGAGAACCTCAGGTGCAAAATTTAAGGAAGCACTCACTCTCAGTATTATGCAGATACCTCTCTTGCCTCATCTAATCCTGGCCATGCAAAAACATTCTTCTAGCATAACTGCTAGTAGAAACAAACTAGAGGGATTCTGTTCCCTCTAGTCAATACCTTAACATTTCAAATCTTCAAGTCACATCCATATTGGCAGTCTCCACTTCCTACTCTTGTACTCACTCCTTAATACATAGTATTGAAATTTCTGTAACTACTACTCCAGTCTAAATGTTCTCCCTAAGATCTCCCAAATTGCCAAATCCACAGAGATTTCTCAGAGTGCAAACCTGATCTATCCCTGAAGTATTCTGACACTGTAGACTAATTATTCGCACTTCTTTGAAATTCTAATTACCTTCCATCTCTAAGGTGGAACTCTCTCTTGGTTGACTCTCCTATCTCTCTGACTACTTCTTTTTAGTCTCCTTCACAGGTACATTTTCTACTCCTTCTTAAATGTGACAGCCTCCTAGTGTTCTATCATCAGTTCTCTTCTCCTTACTACTCACATCCTCCTGGGTGATCCCACCTGTGCCCTTGTATTCAACTACCATGCTATCGTCTAGCATACTGTCTATGATAATGTCTATCATACTTGTATCTCCAGCCTAGATCTCTTTCCTGAGCTCTGGGTTGCATACCAGACTCCTCCTTCTATGCAAAACTTCAATTAAACCAGCCTCTATCTCCTCCAAACTTCCTTCTCCAATACTACCTCTCTCACCTAGCCAGCTGCCCAAGCAAGAAATGTGGGAATCATCCTTGAATCATCTTGCTCCATTACTAACAAATGACTGACCACCAAAACCTGTGCCTCCATTTCTGAGGCATCTCTTAAAGACCTAATTTCCTCTCTATCCTCATTATAACTGCTATAAGGAACACATGATTTCTCACTTGTATTACTGCAATAGGCTTCTACTGTATTCTTGCCTCCAGTTTTATCATCATCTATAAATTTACTACCCACACCTTCTTTCACAGTGAAATATATAATCATAACTCTGATGTCTGGTTTAAAATATTTTGTAACTCTATATTGCTTTTAGAAAAGAAAAATGTCTTAGCATGATATACAAGGTTCTTCATGATCTGACTCCTACCTACTTCTTCAGCCTCATTTCTTGCTCCCAGTGGAGCCAGCATACTGAACTCTTGCAGGTCCCAGAACATGCTAATTTCCCTCTTGACTCTACGGCTTTGCATAAACTGTCCCCTTTCCTGAAATGCCTTTTTGCACATAAATACTTCTTGATAGTTAGTTTAAAACACAGACAATTCTCATCAACTCTAGTTTTTATAAAGCTAAGTTAGGAACTCTTTACAATATTACCATGCTGAACTTACTGCCTGATATACAGTGTTGGTTTGTTTAACCTTGCTCAGGAGACCATCAGCTTCTTGAGGACAGGGATTATTTCTTATTCATTTATTTTTAGGCAACAAGCAAAGTACAAAGCACCTGAATATTAAATAACTATTTGTTGAACTGAAGGATAACACTACCATCAGATCCATGATTTTTCTCTTTAAAGCTTTTAGAAAAGATTATGATTGCAGGCTATAGAAATTTCACTAGAAATAAATATTAGATATGATAGTCAACAAGGTCCCCAAATTAAGATTTTGTTCATTAATATTTATGCTATGCTACAAAGAGCACATATTCATACCATGAGTATGTAAGAGAGTCCTGTCAAAGGTATCTTTAGGAGGACAAATTTTCTTGCATCTCTCATGAATCTTCTCTCTCTAATAAAAAGACAAATAAATAATGTGATCAATGCTGAGTGGCAATATGAGTATTCAAAGCATTAAAATATTTAACAAAACAGAATATCAGAATATACCAAATAAGTTCTAAATTTTTCTAATATGAAATCACTAGCCTCTTGAACTTAAATACAAGGAACAAGTATGCTTAATAAACCAAATACCACTGAGATGTGTGAATGTCTATATACTTATACTCATCCCATTTTATACAATTATAGTAAAATCTCCATAAACTTAGAATGAAGTGGGAAAGCAAATCCTTATTTTTATAACAGAAATCAATTAAGAAAATAACTTTTTTAAAATAAGCAAGAAAATTTTAAACCTATATACCCAAGATCGAAAGACAGATTAGTAGTTAATACTTCCTGAGTCCAAAAGGAAAAAAGGAAAGACAGAAAGAAACCCCACTCTGAGTTCAGATTAGATGACCACTAACAACACTGTTATCTTTTGAGATATCATACACAGGACATATGGGAAAGTGGAGTGCGGTAAGGAAAAAACCCTGGGCTAATAGTATTAGCCCTGCAGTATTCTGAGAGCAGTTCTATCAGAAACTACAGGACTGTCTCCAAAGTGGCTGTACTATTCTGCATTCCTGTGCACAATGAATAAGAGTTCCTATTAGCCACATCCTTGCCAGCATTTGGTCTTGACAGCATTTTGGATTTTCGTCATTCTAAAGGACGTGTAGTGGCACCTCGTTTTAATTTGCAATTCCCTATAGACATATGATGTCAGGCAATTTTTCATATGCTTACTAGCCATCTGTATCTTTTCTTTGGTGTTCTTTGGTGTTCTTTGGTGTTCAGATCCCTTGTCCATTTTTTGTGGTGAAATATACACAACATAAAATTTACCAGTTAAAACCATTAGTGGAGGTGGCCAAGATAGTGGAGTAGGAAGACCTTGAACTCACCTCCTCCCACAGACACACCAAAATTATAACTATTTACAGAGCAACTATCAATGAGAACCTGAAGAATAGCAGAAAAGATTTTTCACAGCTGAAGACATAGAGAAGAAACTACAGCAAGACAGGTAGGAGGAGTAGAGGTATGACCCACTCACCTGGGTCAGGGACCCACAAATGGGAGAAATATCACAATTATAGAGGTCCTCCCCAAGGAGCAAAGGGTCTGAGCCCCACATCAGGCTCCCCAGTCTAGGGTCCTGTGCTGGGAAGATGAGACTCCAGCATGTGTGACTTTGCAAACTAGTGGATCTTATGTTCAGGAGAGCTGGAGAGCTATAGAAAACAGAGTCTCTGCTCTTAAAGGGTGCATGCAAAATCTCACATGCTCTGAGTCCGAGCCAGAGGCAGTTGTTTGAAAGGAGCTTGGGGCAGACCCACTGGACAATGTTGGAGAGTCTCTGAAAGAGGCAGGAGGCAACTGGGACCTCTCCAGGGAATAGAGATGATGGGAGCAGCCATTTTGGGAGCTTGTTGCACTGCAATAACACCAGTGCTGGTGAGCACCATTTTGGAATCCTCCCTCTAGTCTATTAGCACTAGGAACCCAGCCCTGCCCACCAGCAGGCCAGCACCAGCCCTGAACCCACCCGAGGCTGAACAGATAGCCATATGGGGCCCCAGCCCCACCCTCCAGAAGGCCCATGGCCACTGCATGAGGCACAGCCTCAAAGCCAATCAGGCTGGGGGCCAGCCATGCCGACCAGTGTACCCACAGTAGTTGGCCCCTCCACAAAGTAGGGCACATGCAGCCCCACATAGGGGCTACCCCTATAGGATATAGCTCTGGTAACCAGAGGGGAGCATGTTGCTGTGCCCCACAGGACATATCCTACTTAAGACCACTTCTCCACGATCAGGAAATATAACTGACCTAACACACAGAAATAAACACAGAGAATTGGGCAAAATAAGGAGACGGAGGTATATGTTCCAAACAAAGGAACAAGACATAACCTCAAAAAAAGAACTAAACCAAGTGGAGATAAGCAATCACCTCCACTAAAAAGTCAAGGTAATAATAAAGATACTCACCAAACTCAGGAGGAGAATGAATGAAAACTGTGAAAATTTCAACAAAGAGTTAGAAAATATAAAGAACCAAACAGAGCTGAAGAATACAATAACTGAAACTAGAAGGAATCAACAGTAGATTAGATGATACAGATCTCTTCAGCAGTCTCGAAGAGGAAGTAGTGGGAATCACAGAAGCTGAACAGAAAAAAGAATAAAAAAAAGTAGTTTGAGACCTCTGGGACAATGTTAAGCATACTAACATTCACATTATAGGGGTCCCAGAAGGAGAAGAGAGAGAAAAAAATGGCAGACAACTTGTTTGGAAAAATAATAGCTGGAAACTTCCCTAACCTGGGGAAAGAAATGTATATCCAGGTCCAGGAAGCACAGAGAGTCCCAAGCAAGATGACCCAAAGAGGTCCACACCAAGACACATTAAAATGAAAATGATAAAAAAAAAAAAAAGATTATAAATACAGAATCATAAAAGCAGCAAGAGAAAAGCAACTAAGTATGTATGAGGGAACTCCCATAAGACTATCAGCTGACTTTTCAGCAGAAATTTTACATGCCGGAAGGGACTGGCAGGATACACTCAAAATAATGAAAGGAAATAACCTACAGCCAAGAATACTCAACCCAGCAAGGTTATCACAAACCTGAAGGAGAGATAAAGAGTTTAACAGACAAGCAAAAGCTAAAAGCTAAGAGTCCTGCACCACTAAACCAGCTTTACAAGAAATATTAAAGGGACTTCTCTAAGTTGAAAAGAAAAGGCCACAGCTAGAAATATGAAAAGCATATCCTATGATAAACCATAATGGAAAAGAATATTTTTAAAAGAATGTATATATACACACACACACATATGTATAACCGAATTGCTTTGCTGAACAGCAGAAATTGACATAATATTGTAAATCAACTATACTTCAATTAAAAATTTAAATTAAAAAAAGAAAAGTATTAAAAAAACTCACTGGTAAAGGCAAATATACAGAAAAGGTAGCAGATCAACCTCTTATAAAGCTGGTAGGAAGGCTGAAAGACAATAGTAGTAAAATCATCTATATCCACAATAAGTAGTTAAGAGTTACACAAAACAATAATATGTAAAATATGACGTCAAAAGCATTAAACGTGGGGGTGGGGTGTAAAAATGTAGGGTGGTTAGAATACGTTCAAACTTAAGAGCATCAGCTTAAAATAATCAGTGTGTGTGTGTGTGTGTGTGTGATATTTAAAACTCATGGTAACCAAAACCTACAAATACATACACACTAACTAATCAAAGATAACCAAAAACCTGCAATACATACACATACAAAAAAGAGAAAGGAACCCAAACATAACACTAGGGACTTCCCTGGTGGTCCAGTGGTTGGGACTTCAGGTTCAATCCCTGGTCGGGGGGCTGGGATCCCACATGCCTGTGGCCAAGGGGCCAAGGCACAGAATGGAGGCGGTGTTGTGGTAAATTCAATAGAGACTTTAAAAAAAAATGGTCCATGTCAGAAAAAAAAACTAAAACTCAAACAAACATAACACTAAAGATAGTCATCAAATCAAAAGGGAAGAGAGCAAAAGAAGAGGAGGAAAAAAAAACCTACCAAAAAAACAAGGGGCTTCCCTGGTGGCGCAGTGGTTGAGAGTCCGCCTGCCGATGCTGGGGACACGGGTTCGTGCCCCGGTCTGGGAGGATCCCACACGCCGCGGAGCGGCTGGGCCTGTGAGCCATGGCTGCTGAGCCTGCGCGTCCGGAGCCTGTGCTCCGCAACAGGAGAGGCCACAGCGGTGAGAGGCCCACGTACCGCAAAAAAAAAAAAAAAACCCACCAGAAAACGATTAACAATATGGCAATAAGGACATACCTATCAATAATTACTTTAAAAGTAAATGGAATAAATCCTCCAATCCAAAGACATAGAGTGGCTGAATGAATATAAAAACAAAACCCATATATATGTTGCCTACAAGAGACTCACTTCAGACCTAGCCACACACAGACTGAAAGTGAGGGATGGAAAAAGGTTTTCCATGCAAATGGAAACCAAAAAAAAAAGAAAAGAAAAGAAAAAAAAAGCTGGGTAGCAATGCTTATATCAGACAAAGTGACTTTAACACAAAGACTGTAACAAGAGACAACGAAGGACATTACATAATGATCAAGGGATCAGTCCAAGAAGAAGATATAACAGTTGTAAATACATATGCACCCAACATAGGAGCACCTAAACACATAAAGCAAATATTAATGAGAAAAACTAAAGGTTATACAATAAAAGTAGGGGACTTTAACACCCCACTTACATGGTTGGATAGGTCATTCAGATAGAAAATCAATGGTCTTAAATGTCACATTAGACCAGATGGAACTAACAGATATGTAAAGAACATTTCATCCAAAAGCAGCAAAATACGCATTCTTTTAAATGCACATGGAACATTCTCCAGGACAGATCATATGCTAGGCCACAAAATAAGTCTCAAAAGGGACTACCCTGGTGGCGCAGTGGTTAAGAATCTGCCTGCCAATGCAGGGGACACGGGTTCAAGCCCTGGCTCAGGAAGATTCCCACATGCCATGGAGCAACTAAGCCTGTGTTCCACAACTACTGAGCCTGCGCTCTAGAGCCCACAAGCCACAAGTACTGAGCTCATGTGCCACAACTACTGAAGCCCGTGTGCCTAGAACCCATGCTCGGCAGCAGGAGAAGCCACTGCACTGCAACAAAGAGGAGCCTCCACTCGTCACAGCTAGACAAAGCCCACACGCAGCAACAAAGACCCAATGCAGCCAAAAATAATTAAATAAATTTATTAAAAAGTCTCAATAAATTTAAGAAGATTGAAATCATATCAAGCATCTTTTCCAACCACAGGGCTATGTGACTAGAAATCAACTCCAAGAAGAAAAAATTCAAAAACACAAACAGGTGGAGTCCAAACAACATGCTACTAGACAACCAATGGGTCACTGAAGAAATGAAAGAGGAAATTTAAGAAATACCTAGAAACAAATAAAAACATAAACATAACAATCCAAGATCTATGAGATGCAGTAAAAACAATTCTAAGAGGGAAGTTTATAGCAATACAAGCCTACCTCAGTAAACAGAAAAATCTCAAATAAATAAGCTAAACTTCCACCTAAAGTAACTAGAAAAAGAAGAAAAAGCAAAACCCAAACTTAGTAGAAGGCAAGAAATAATAAAGATCAGAGCGGAAATAAATAAAACAGAGACTTAAAAAACAAGTGAAAAGATCAATGAAACTAAGAGCTGGTTATTTCAGAAGATAAATAAAATTGATAAAGCTGTAGCCAGACTCATCAAGAAAAAGAGGACCCAAATAAATAAAATCGGAAATGAAAGAGAAGTTACAACTGACACCACAGATACAAAGGATAAAAGATTACTACAAACAATTATACACCAATAAAGTGGACAACCCAGAAGAAATGGATAAATTCCTAGAAACATACAATCTCTCAAAACGGAAACAGGAGGAAACAGAAAATATGAAAAGACTGATTACCAGTAATGAAATCAAATCAGTAATTAAAAAAAAAAAAACTCCCAACATACAAAAGTCCAGGACCAGATGGATTCACAGGTGAATTGTGTCAAACATCTAAAGAAGAGTTAACACCTATCCTTCTCAAACTACTCCAAAAGGGATGCTTCCAAACTCATTCTACAAAGCCAGCATTACCTTGATATCAAAATCAAAGACACGACAAAAAAGAAAATTACAGGCCAGTACTCCTGATGAACATAGATGCATGAATCCTCAACAAAATACTAACAAACCGAATTCAATAATACATTAAAAGGATCATAAAATATGATCAAGTGGGATTTAACCCAAGGGTGCAAGGATGGATCAATATCCGCAAATCAATCAATATGATAGACCACAATAACAAATTGAAGAATAAAAATCATATGATCATCTCAATAGATGCAGAAAAAGCTTTGACAAAATTCAACATACATTTATGAGAAAAACTATCAACAAAGTTGATATAATGGGAAAATACCTCAACATAATAAAGCCATATATGACAAATCTACAGCCAACATCATACTCAACAGTGAAAAGCTAAAAGCATTTCCTTAAGATCAGGAACAAGACAAGGATGTCCATTCTCGCCACTTTTACTCCACATAATACTGGAAGTCCTAGCCACAGCAATCAGACAAGAAATAGAAATAAAAGAAATCCAAACTGGAAAAGAAAAAGTAAAACTGTCACTATTGGCAGAATACATGATACTATATATAGAAAATCCTAAAGAAGCTACCAAGAAACTATCAGAACTAGTAAATGATTCAGTAAAATTACAGGATACAAAATTAACAGAGTCTATTGTGTTTCTGTACACTAACAATGAACCATCAGAAAGAGAAATGAAGAAAACAATCCCATTTACAACTGCATCAAAAAGAATAAAATATCTAGAAATAAATCTAACCAAGGAGGTAAAAGCCTTGTACTTGGGAAACTATAAGGCACTAATGAAAGAAACTGAAGATGACACAAACAAATGGAAAGATATACTGTACTCATGGACTGGGAGACTTAATAGTTAAAGTGACCATACTACCCAAGGTGATCTACAGATTCAGTGCCATCCCTATCAAAATACCAATGGCATTTTTCACAGAACTAGAGCAAATAATTCTAAAATTTGTATGGAAACATAAAAGACCCCAAATAGCCAAAACAATCTTGAGAAAGAAAACCAAAGCTGGAAGTGTCATGCTCCCTGATTTCAAACTATACTATAAAACTACAGTAATCAAAACAGAAATGGCACTGGCACAAAAACAGACACATAGATCAATGAAACAGAATAGAGAGCCCAGAAATAAACCCATGCTTACATGGGTAAATAATCTATGACAAAGGAGGCAAAAATATACAATAGGGAAAAGAGCCCCTTCAATAAGTGGTGCTGGGAAAAATGGACAACTACATGCAAAAGAATCTAACTTGACTATTTTCTCATACCATATACAAAAATAAACTCAAAATGGATTAGAGACTTAAATGTAAGACCTGAGGCCACAAAACTCCTAGAAGAAATATAGGCAGTAACCTCTTTGACATCGATCTTAGCAAATTTTTTTTTTTTTTGGATCTGTCTCCTCAGGCAAGGGAACAAAAGCAAAAATAAACAAATGGGATTACATCAAACTAGAAAGCTTTTGCACAGCAAAGAAACTATCAATAAAACCAAAAGGCAGCCTTCTAAATAGGAGAAGATATTTGCAAATAATATAACCAATAAATGGTTAATATCCAAAATACACAAAGAACTCATACAACTCAACATCAAAAAAACAAACAACTCAATTCAAAAATGGGCAGAGGACCTGAATAGACATTTTTCCAAAGAAGACATACAGATGGTCAACAGACACATGAAAAGATGATCATTAATTATCAGGGAAATGCAAATTAAAATCACAGTTGAGATACCACCTCACACCTGTCAGAATGGCTGCTACTAAAAAGACAACAAATAGCAAATTAAAAGTCTTGGTCAGAAGGTGGAGAAAAGGGAACCCTGGTGAACTGTTGCTGAGATAAATTGGTACAGCCACTATGGAAACAGTATGGAGGTTCCTCAAAAAAGTAAAAATAGAACTGCCATAGAATCCAGCAATTCCACTTCTAGGTATTTACCTGAAGAAAACAAAAACACTAATTCTAAAAGATATATGCACACCAATATTCACTGCAGCATTATTTACAACAGCCAAGATAAGGAAGCAACCTAAGTGTCTATCAATAGATGAATGGCTAAATAAGATGTGGTATATATACACAATGGAATATGACTCAGCCATTAAAAAAAAATGAAATCTTGCTATCTGCAACATCAATGGATCTCGAAGGTATTATGCTAAGTGAAATAAGTCAGACAAAGATACTGTATGCTCCAACTTAACATGTGGAATCTATAAAACAAAACAAACAAACAAACGAAGCAAAAGGAAAACAGACTCACAGATACAGAGAATAAACAAATGGTTGTCAGAGAGGAGGGGAGTTGGGGGGTTGACAAAATAGGTGAAGGGGATTAAGAGGCACAAGCCTCCAGTTATAATATAAATAAGTCATGGGGATGTAATACACAGCATAAGGAATATTGTCAATAATATTGTAATAATTTTGTACGGGGACAGACAGTTACTTGACTTACTGTGGTGATCATTTCATAACATATGCAAATGTCAAGTCATTATATAGTACACCTGAAACTAACATACTATTGTACATTAACTAACTTTTTTTGTAATTACAAAATAAAAAATGAAACATTAGTAACGTTGACCATCTTTTCATGTGCTTATTGGTCATTTGTCTATCTCCTTCAGAGAAATGTCTATGCAAGTCCTGTGCCCAATTTTTAATTGGGTTGTTTGTTTCTTATTGGTGTGTTTCACATTGATTCTTAGAACTATTAGGAATGTATAATTCTGAAAAATCACTACTGTAAGAGAAATATATTTACATATATCTAAGCAAAGAATTAAATACAACCCAGGACAATAGAATGTATATGAAAAGAAAAGAATACCATGGGCTCATCAAAGATTATTGGTCAGAAATCTATAATAAATCAAACTAGAAATATTTCTTTTACTTTTAACCTGACTATAACTAATTTCAAGATCAGATATTACCTGAGAGATTTCCTGTTGATATACTGTAAAATGTTCCTTGCTGATCTGTGGGAGGTAGAATGAAGGTATGACTTCAGTGTCCACAAAGTCCAATCCCCATGTTTTTGTGAAGAAGTCAGATTCTCTTTTTGCTAATCTAGGATCATTTAATGCTGCTGGGAGATTTACTTTGGAATGATATATAGTCCATCTATGTTGATCTGTAACTAGAGATGGGGCAACACATAAACTATTTGAATCACCTGCAAAAAGTAAACAAGAGAACTCTGTAAAGTAAGTTTTATGTTTGAAAGCACATTCTAGAAAAATAAAAATGCTTAGATTATACAAAGCAACTAAACTCTCCCTTCTATAGCAAATGCTTTAAGCTTCAGCTGTCAGCATCAACTGCCAAGAGGAGGAAAAACATGTACAAGATAAAGGATATGCAGAATTTGAGGGCTGTAGTTGAAGAGTGGGGGAAAGAAAGTCTTTCATTAATTTCTTTCCTTAATGTACAATTTATCTTTTTTTCAACATCAAAACTCTTCTACCTTCTACTGTATGTCTTCTATCCTTTAATACTCCAGGTTTTTTCCACAGGTAGGCCTTTTTTCTATTGTTTTATGGCAGACACACCTGGTTCCAATATCCTTTTTTTCAGCTTATAATTAGATAACCAAAATGCTGCTGTGACATTAACCATAGAGGAGAGAAAAATATACAGTCGGTTCTCATTATTCACAGTTTTGTTCTATAAAGTCACTGGAACATTTAATAAGCAAATACTGAACCTTTGCTCCTATGGGAAATACAGGGTTACGTTCCTGCAAATCTTTGCAACTTTCATCATCCAATCAATATATAATCTTGTTTTGTGTGTGTTTCTGTTTAAAGATATCTTATTTAATATATATTGTTCATTCATTAACATTGAACTCACGGCTAACACCACTATAACTCACACCTGAATGAAGCTTATGCAACATATGTATTTTCCTCATAAGACACAATATAGCCTTCCTGTGCTTAGAAACACTAGAAAGCACTCAGTACAACATTTGGAAACCATTTTGAACAGCAAAATCATCAACAAAAATACAAAAAAATGTGGCACTAAATAGACCACAAAAGGGACATGTGTTTACAGCATGAAAGCTGAAAGAAGGCAAAGTGTTGCTTAGTTCAACCTCAGGTGGGAACGTGCATATCAGGCGATTCAAATTTTTCACTCCTCTGTGCTTGTCTACAAATGACCACAAATGTGCCACAAGTATTGATTTAGGGGTTACAACTAAATTTTAGGAATTAAGCAAATTTGCAAATATAGAATCGGCAAATAATGAGGACTGACTGTACTATGTTTAACTGAAGAGCTTTCAATCTGTACCCTCATTTTCAAAACTTTTCTTTCAGTTTATATAAGTGACTTCGTTTATGGAAATGTATGAAAAGAACTATATTCCAATTTCTTAATCAACTTATTTCCAAATTATGTCTTTAGTTTTCATATCGTAAAATTTACTCTTTTGAGTTAAGTATATGATATCTGACTTCATTTAAAGATAAAACAAATCCTCAATAAAATTCCTCAAAAAACGGAAAAAAAGGTATTACCTGTGGGTTCCTTGGGACACACATCTGGCAGTGACTGCACAGGTCGAATGTGTTTTGTCGGGTCTACCTCTTTTTTAAAGAAAACATCACTGCTGCTTCCTTGAGGCACTGGTGAAGAACTGTGGCTTGAAGCCATTGCATAAAATCACCACTCAACTGAAAATGAGCAACAAATAATCATCAAGATACTTAATACAAATCAAAACTCATCTGTAAGTACTATACATGTCACAAAAATTTTCTTTCAAAAACAGACACATTATTTAAAATCCCTCAAGGTGTAAGTACATAATTTGAATACTCACTATTAATTGTGGGAGTCATTCACTATATTTAGTTTGCTAAGAAAGTTATTTGTCCTTGTTTAAAAAGTATTCTCCTCAAAGTGAAATATCCTTATTTAGTCTTTTATCCAAAGGGAAAATAGATACCAAAACTGTAACCAATATATATTAAAAATGAAAACATTCCATTCATTCAGCAAGTATATAATAATTACACATTATAGCAAAGTGGGTTAAGTGCATGGGTTTTTGAAATCTGACTGTCTGGGCTCATACCCCAGCTTCACTTACTAGCAATATAACCTTGAGGAAATTTACTTAATCTTTGTGTGTTTTACTTCATGTGTAAAAATGGAGATGAAAAAAGATCCCATCTCATAAACATTTTGTAAGAATTAAAGGAATGGATATACATAAAGCATTTAAAACAATGCCTGCCTCAAAGTTAGTGTTCATAAATGAACACTAGTTATCATTATGTTTACAATTACTATGTGACTGTCACTATATTAAATGTTTATAAAAGAAGTATCATTCTTCAAGGCACTTGCAATTACATTAGGTAATCAAAAAAATCAAAACCCTAAACAAAACACAAGTTAATCTACGTCTACACTTTTTAACAAGTAAGAAAAGAATTTGTGGGGCCAAGACAACATAATAAAGGCTACAATGTCAGCTAACACTTTACAAATGAAGCAGTACATAACCTGGATAATGAAGAACATGTATTATTTTACTATCGGAGGGTAGAAACTCATATTGCTGATCATATCAACCAAACAGCAGACATTCAACAAATACTTTTTAATGAAGGAATAAATAAATGAACATAAA
Source organism: Neophocaena asiaeorientalis asiaeorientalis (assembly GCF_003031525.2). Taxonomy (NCBI): domain Eukaryota; kingdom Metazoa; phylum Chordata; class Mammalia; order Artiodactyla; family Phocoenidae; genus Neophocaena; species Neophocaena asiaeorientalis. The sequence continues at coordinate 1,118,637 of NW_020173955.1, read as the reverse complement.
CAGAAGCTTATAGTTGAAAAGGAACTTAGAGATCACCTAGTCTAAGTTCCCTGATACTAGAGATAAGTATGACAAGGCCTAAAAGGATTAGGTGGTTTACAAAGATACATGTGCTCTAACAAGTTTTTTAAAAAGCCAATTTAGGGAACCTGGTGAACAGAAAAGTAAGAGTAAGAAATAAAAGGAGAGATATAAGGCTAGGACTCGTGACAAAAAAGTCATCCCCTCTAGCTCCTCTATAGTTTGATGGAAAGCTAAAAATTACATTTCCCAGACTTCTTGTATACCTGTCTCAGTCCTTCTAACACAAAGGAAACACATCCAATTACACCATTCACTGAGACCATAAGAAACAAGCTGCTAAGAAAAGAACAAAGATAAATAACTTCCTCAAAGTTCCAGAAAAAGCAAAAAACAGCATGAACAGAGGTTAAGGGACATGGAATAATCGTAAGACGATGCGGAAACTGACTTGGCTGGAGTGAAATGTTTGCTGACAAAAATGCTGACAAAAGTACTGACAAATAAATCACATTTACACACACACACACACACACACACACACACACACACAAAGACAGTATGGTCAAACTACAGGAGCCAGTAGAGGTTTGGGGGAAAAGAGTACTATGATGAAAATATCCGGGAAAATTAATCAGGGTATTGGTTTGAAAGCCATCACCGGCCCATTGCATTTATATCCATATATATTAAGTGTACAGTTGTTTCTGTATAAAAACATTTGCATATTTAAGAAGAAGAAACATTTAAGAATGTTTCCTAAGGATAGGAAACATTGATAACACAGAAGCCTGTACAGTCAGTGCTTGGTAAAGACAATTCTACATGTGACATTAAGTCTGTTTAACTTTTTTGTTAATTTCATCAAATGAAATGGCTAAAATAAACACATTTTGACACTTAAAGAAGCAGGCTACAAATATATAGAAAATGTGTTTATGTCGAACACCCATTGCTTGATGTCAGATAAATTAAACATTGATTCCGACAATAGCACACTACAATTTCAATGTATTCTATTTACCATCATGTTGTTTTAACAGCAAAAAGAAAGCCCAATTGACATCTTAGGAATATAGAAATACTTGAGGAGATGAGGACTTGTGGAAAAACATTTCTAGACTCCTATAAGTTACTTCTATATCTGGGTGGGGAAATAAAAATGGCTTATTTACTCCTTAAAGATTCTGAATTGGGAAACATGCACAAGTTTTCTGTTTTTTTTCCCACACCCCTCCTAATTCTTATGAAAAGAGGGACAATCTCTAGTTATAAAGGGATTATGTACAATTAGGGTACTGCCTACATGGGTGAGCCCCAATTTCTATCCATCTGACTCTCAGATCCTCTCACCATCCTGTGTTTAAGATGATCTCCCCACAGTAAGAACCAAACTTTGTATTAATAACCACATAACACATATGACGCAGATACTTGGTAAGTGCAATCACTGGTAATAAAACATGGCAGATTTATTCACAAAGCATGGATGTACAAACAAATAAGCAAATCTACATGGCCTCTAAACCAAACAATTTCAACAAAGAAATAATCTTTCATAAGAAAGTTTTAGTGTAAGTGAAGAATAGTTTGTCTATCCAGAAAAAAAGAAACAAACAAAAAAACAGAATACAGGAAAAAGGAAAGCTCTCAGCACTAAATGTAGGCAACCCCCAATTTTTAACACTTCCACTTGTAACTACCATCTAGATACAAATTGGGCATTTGACCAGTGGTCACCAATAATGAGAATCTATAAATAGATCCACCCTTCTTCACATGGTAACCTTCTCATAATTATATCATTACCACACTCAAATATTTTCTCTTGAAGTCATCTTTGGTTTCTTACACTTAGTCGTTGTTTATTTCTATTTTTGTACCAATCATACTGAAATTTTGGTTTTCATACAGGTCTTTCCTATTAGACTGTGAACTTCTTGATGTTTCCATTTTCCTGTATATTCTATATGCCTAACACAGTTCCTGGCACACAGAAAATATATTATAAATATTCTACAGATGAATGAAATGGGTAGTACGTAGAACAGATCAGAAGAGAGAAACATTAGTTAGATAACTACCAATAATCCTTGAGTGAGTAGACAGAAGCATGGGTCTGGGCTGATGAAGAAAGGAATAAACATACTCATTCGTTCCAAAAGAAAAAAACTGCAAGGATGTGTAAATCAGAAACATTTGATTTTTCTTTCTTGTAGCTCAAAATATCTTTTTATGCTAAAAGTTAAGAGCTTCTACTTAAAAGGCCTAGAAGCACTGTCACTCCAGAAGCAATGAGCACACCAAGTGCTCAGACCCTGGTTTCTAAATACCATTCCCCACAAAGAAACAATGGTTCTTTAAAGAAATAGTTGACTCCAAACCTGAAGCACAGAAAGAACAATTTGATCATGAGAACACTTGTGTCAGAAAGCAAGGAAATGCTCTAAGACCAGTAGGATCTATCAAAAGGACCAAGGACCAAGTTAAAGGGCTCCCACTGACCACATTTAGGACAAGTTGAGCGCAGGGGGATGAGGAAAAGGGTGTGGAGTGGGAGAGGGGAAAGGAAATCTCTTATTTATAGAAGAATGCCAGTAAATGTGAATGACTGAAATAGAAAATTACCATTTTGTAACCCCCAATGTAAAAATCAATTTAGGCAAAAATCATCAATATATGCTAAAGCTATTAGGTGAAAGGCTGTTCAGAAACAGAAAATTCACCTAGTGCCAAAGTATTACCTCACAGACTACTTTGCAAGGCAAAGGGGAAAATGTATCTCTAAAATGGAAAGATCTGGCTGTCACCACCTTAATTAACTAAGTCATCAAATTTGGCATCATTCAGAATAATAAGACAACTTGATATTATGTGATTCATGAAATAAACATCATCGCCTATGAAGCATTCTCACCAAAAATGTTTAATCCAATCTAATCAAGCGTCTAGACCAAGGGTTAAGCCTTTTGTCCTGTGGATTCCTTTGGCAGTCTGGTAAAGTCTACAGAACCCTTGCCAGAATAATGTTTATAATGCATAAAATACATAAGATTACAATGGACAATTATACTGAAATATAGCTGTCAAACTATCTTCTTAAATTTTAATACAGTAATATTTTTGCTTGATTATGCAAATTTATCCTAATTTCTAAGCAATAAATGAGCATAAATATTTTGAGATAAATTTAATATGATATGAAAACATCTGAAATTTCTCTTGGTGACAAAGTTACAGGTACTGCTAATACCCCTGTGAAAGGTTTCTTACATTCACAATTAAAGGAAATGCTAAAATTCAGTTAGGGTATGGCTGCTCAACCATGGCACCACTGACATTGACATTCTGATCTAGATAATTCTCTCCTTGTACATTGTAGGATCCTTAGATGCATCCTTAGCCTCTATCCACTTGATGCCAATAGCAGCCTCACACCCAGTTGTGATAACCAAAAATGTCTTCAGGCAAAGCCAAACGTCCCTATGCGGGGGAAGAGAGGAGAGAGGACAAAAATCACCTCAGTTGAGAACCACTGAGTTAAAATAAAGATGTAATTTTTTCCCCATCCAAAGTTCCGACTCCCTGTATTCTATTCACAGACCCTACAGAGTATGTGAACTGAGTTAAGTACCTTTGCTCTAGACCTACCTTCCAGTCTAAGAAAACAGAGGGGAGTAGGATAGTGAGATTTAAACCACAATATGGGGAAACAAATAAACTGAGAATATGAGACACTCTACAAGAAAACTGGCCTGGACACTTAGATGAATGTCATTTTTAAAAGCTAGGGAACTATTCTATATTAAAATAAATAAAGAGACAACAACTAAAGGCAATATGCAAGCCTTGACGGGATGCTCGTTAAAAAAGAAAAAAATGCCTCTAATACACTCTTGGAACAATTGGGAAATTCTGAATATGGATTGGATGTTATATGGGATTTTGGAATTATTATTAATTTTCTTAAGTGGATTGATGGTATTGAGATTATGGGAAAATGTCCTTATACTCAGGACATGAACAATAAAGTATTCAGGAATGAAACATGATGCCACCTACAACTTACTTTCAAATGATTCAGCAAAAAATACACACAGATAAACAAATATGGCAAAATGTTAAAAATGGTTTATCTAAGTCAAGTACATATGACTAACATGTTCTATTCTTTCACTTTTCTGTATGTTTTGTAGTCTTCACAATAAAAAGTTGGGGGAAAGAAACTATATTTTTCAAACATTAAATAGATAAATAATGCAAAATATCAGAGAGAAGGAAAAACATTAAATTTGTAACTGTTAATCTGCCTGAAGATGGCATTCTTGTACAACTTCAAATATGGAGGAAAGAAAATCAATAAATTTCAATCAAGTTTTAATGCTGCAGAAGAATAATACCATATATAGAAACGAATTCCTTAGAAGCTGAATGAGAAGGCAGCTGAGATGGACAACCATTTACCACAGGCATTACCCAGATACTGTGTAAAAATCTCTTCCCTTGCTTCTACACTATATTAGCTGCTTACAGAGAACAATATTACAAAATCATTTACAGCCAACTCTGAAGTATGAAATTGCCTATTATAGGTAAAGTAATAGCAAGTCTTTTTCCCCCCCCTACCAAAGTGGTTAACACAGATATACTAACTAATCATTTTATTTCCTTTCTATTCTTCAGAAGTGATACCCTACTTTATAAAACCTAAACTTGCCTGCCCTCTATCGGCCTTCTATCATACTGTGGTCCTCTAACTGGTCTCTGCTTTCAGTCTAGACCATTCTGCACATTGCTTTAGAATTAATCTTCTAGAATGTTTTCATTCTGTCATACTTCAGCTCAAAAACCTTTGCTTTCATTTGGAAAGTTATTCATTACTTTCCAAACAAGTGCCAAGTTTTACAAGCTGGTACTCAAGGATTTCTACAATCTGATGTTTACCTTCCTTTCTAGCCTGATTTCCTATTACCCATTGATAATCTCTATTCTGGATACGGTGGTCTAATTGTCCCTCTAATCCATCACACTATCAAGGCTTCCTTGTCTTTGTTAAGGCTGTGTCCTTCCTAGAATATTCATCTCATCCTTCTACCTATCCAATGCCTCTTCTTCCTTCAAAGGTCATTTCAAATTTCATTTCTAGATAACATATATTAAGAAAACAAATATACAAACACTCTAAAATATGAACAAAAATAACCTCAGCATTATTTTTGAGAGTGAAAAAGCTGAAACAAACTTCTAAATAAGAAGGAATTGGTTATTTAATAAACTATAGTATAGCCAATGGATTACACTGTCATTAAAAATAGGATTGCAGACTTAACATCCACTAGGATGGTTACTATCCAAAAAAACAAAACCAACCAACCAAACATCATCAACAACAACAAAAAGTGCTGACAAGGATGTGGAGGTACTAGAAGCCTTATGCACTGTTGGTGGGAAGTAAAATGGTGCAGCCATTTCAGAAAACAGCATGGCAATTCCTCAAAAAAGTAAAACTAGAACTACCATATGATGCAGCAATTCCACTTCTGTGTATATACCCAAAAGAACCGAAAGCAGGGTCTTGAGGAGTCATTTGTACATCCATGTAATAGCAACATTATTCATAATAGCCAAGAGGTAGAAGCAACCCAAGTGTTCACTAACGGATGAATGGATAAACAAATGTGGTATATATGCACAATGGAGTATTATATTCAGCCTTAAAAAACGAAGGAAATTCTGACATTTGCTATAGCATGGATGAACCTTGACGACATTATGCTAAGTGAAATAAGCCAATCACAAAAAGACAAGTACTGTAAGATTCCACTTACATGAGGTACATAAGCAGTGAAATTCACTGAGACAGAAAGTAGAATGTGGTTGTCAGGTGCCAGGGAAGGGAAAACAGGGAGTTGTTTAATGGATTATAGTGTTTCAGTTTTGCAAGATGAAGAAGTTCTGGAGATTGGCTGCACAACAATGTGAATACACTTAACACTACTGAACTGCATACTTAAAAATGGTTAAGATGATAAATATTATACATATTTTTTACCACAATTAAAAATTTTTTGAAATGCGATTGCAAAATATTTAATAACACAAAAATGTTTAACATATATTGTTAAGTGGAAACAGTTTTCAAAGTAGTATGCCAGTATGATCCCAATTTTCTAATTTAAAATAAGCATACATATTTCCAAAAAAAATTGCACGGACATATACCACAATATTAACAATGGTTACCGCCAAATGACAAAATTATAAGAAATTTTTGTTTGTGCTTTTTTTGAATTTTCCAAATGTTTTCCTATGAAAACTTATTACTTTATATTTATTAGTCAGGGTTCTCCAGAGAAACAGACCCAATAGGATATTTTTAAGAGAGTTATTCAAGGAATTGGCTCACCACCCAGTTGTGGAGGCCAAGAAGTTCTACAATCTGCCTTCTGCAAGCTGGAGAACCAGGAAAGCCAATGGTATAATTCAGTCTGAGGCCAAAGGCCTGAAATACAGGCGGCTGCTGGTATTAAGACCCGGAGTCCAAAGGCCTAGAACCAAGAGCTCTGATGTATGAGGGCCAGATAATTCTAATGTCCCAGCTCAAGAGGAGAGAACAAATTCACCCTTCCTTTGCTTTTTCTGTTTTATTCAGGTCTTCAAAGGATTAGATGACGATGATGCCTGCTCACACTGGCAAGGGCAGATCTCTTTACTCAGTCTACTGAATTAAATGCTAATTTCATCCAGAAACACCCTCAAAGACACACTTAGAAATAATGTTTTACCATCAATAGTGGGGATCCCTTAGTCTAGCCAAGTTGATACATAAGATTAACTATGACATTTTATTAATCAGGAACGATGCTATTACAAAAGTTCAGTTTCAGCCTTATACCTACCTCCACTATGAATCTTTCTAATGACAATAACCCTCAGAAAACTAGCTTTCCTTTGAAGTTGGAATACTTAACGATCTATATCTAAAACAAACTTTTTTGATCCTGTATCCCAACGGTTAAAAAAATTTTAAGCAATCACCGTTTACAAATTATATAGGGTACAACTGTATTAATGCAGGTAATATAAAATTGTGCTAAATGGAACATTTTAAAGATAGAGAGAAAAGACTTTTAAAAATAATCTAGTTTATTAATTAATGGCAAAAAGTACTTTTTACTCTATTTTTAATCAATAGCAATGTGATTGCACTATACCTCATTATTATTAAAAATCTGGATTTAAACTTTATGAAATGGTGATTCAAAAGTTTGGCTCTAAGTTCAATTTATTTTTATACCTGGCTTTTAATGCCTATTATAGAAAATTTAAAAAGATACTCACAAATATATGTAGAACCAAATGGAAGAAATCACTGATCACACTTCCTAAACTCTCTATTTTGAGATTTTTAAAACAGGGTAGAAAACTCCAGTCTGGGTTTTTAACGAGTTCATCATTTAACAAAATAACATAATGATGGAATATTTCCAAACATCTGTTTTCAAAACAGATTTACCATAGCTTGAGTGTTTCTAGAAGATCAACTACTATTATACATTTTCTTATTCATTATTTAAAAATAAAAACAAACAAAAACACCCTGTGGAAACAGATTTAATGTGTGCGTCTGTCTGTCTGTGTTTTGTGTCTGTGTGTTTCACTATCTGTTTGGTTAAATATTACTAACAGTCACATGCCATTTCTGAAAAGATCAGCAAATTTGGAATGCTTTTTTCTTATTAAAAAAAAACACAAAACATACATAACATAGTCTTAAGTTTGACGGCTATTTTGAGTACTTTTATGTATGGAAGAGCTTGTACTAAGAATAGGAGAATCCAACTCTGTGCTTTATTTATTTGTGGTTCCATTGTTAGTATTCATCCAAGATGTGATTTCTCTTCAGGAATCATTTTAGGTTAATTAAACATTTTATAAGAGTTGGTTTAGTTAAAACTAGATAGCATAATTTGTAAACCCAATTAACTATTCATGTAAGGCTATTACATGACAAGGATGAACTAAGTGAAGGATACCATTCTTAATCCCTTGAGCTTACTCACTTATCTGTAATTTGACTATCTGATAAACATACAGACTGATTGAAGATGCTGGCATCAATCCTCATAATAAATATTAGTAAAGGTTCATTTCTTTTTTCTTTAGATAAAAAATGAATATTCCTTAAGCTGGGTGGAATCTTACAAAGGAGTTTAGACTTAATGCACAAGACTGTAGTGAGTCATTATAGACTTAAGACACGAGTGTTGAACAGATCACTCTAGGAGAGTATTAGTGAGGAGAGCCAAGTATAGAACCTAGGAGGACTCCAACATTTCTGAAGAAAGAAGTGAAAGAAAGATATAAAGAAAAGCTTGTGATAAAGACAAAAAGGAACATCCAAGAAGGTGGGAGAAAAACCAGGGAAGAAAAATCAGCTCAGAATTGGCAAATAAAACACTAAGGCAAAAACCTCCTTTAGATTTGGAAATTAGGAAGTGACCACATCACATTGGGAAGCAATATCAAGTCCAATACAGGGGGTGGAAGCAGAATGCAGAGGTTAGAGTGAAATAGCTAAGGAAATTAACACACAATGGCTATTGTTTCAAGAGACTCAATTATGAGATTACAAAACAGAATATATAGTACAATCTCATTTTGGTATAAAAACTTTATATAGCTATATATAATGTATGAAAAAGTATATGACAAAATGTTAACGGTGGTTATATAATAGGCTTTTCCTGACCACAGTATCTAAGCACATCCTCCCCTTACTCTATCCCCCATCCAACACACATATCCCTGTTATTCTCTACTAGTAGCATTATGGTTTGTGTACTTTATAGTACTTTCTCAAATTATAACTATTTATTTACCTGCTTATTTCCTGTCTCTCTCTCTACATCATAAAATTATATTTGTTTCATGCATCTTTCTATACCACACCCAGCACAGATGAATGTTGGATGAATAAATGAATAAATGAATGACTCTCATGGAAAAGGAGGTAAGCACACACAAGCCACTAACAATATCTCATATAAGTTCACGTGTATTCAAAACAATCTAAAAACCTAAGTCGAGAATACGCTACCTTGTTTGTATAACATTACCTAACTTTCTAATATTTGATTCTAGATTTCTACTTTTCCCGTAACACAGTATAATATATTAGTTAAGAAAACTAGCCATAAAGTGAGTTAGATCTCTGTCATTTATTAGTTGTGTGACCTCTGACAACTTTCTTACATTCCTCTCAGTTTCCTCGTTTATAAAATGGGACGGCAACAGTGTCTTCCTCATAGGAATGTTGCAACATTTAAATGAAATATAATTTACATAATCTATGTACTTGGCACATAGTAGACATTCAATAAATAATTGCAACTACTACTATTTACCATTATAAACATCTTAAGCCTTAACATTTGGACTGTGCCATACAAAGTTTTAAAATAAATTTAAACTTTAGGCTTCTAAGTCTCCTCTACTGGTGTCCCTTGCTTGAGTGCCCCTAGTTTGGGTTGGGCGGGGGGAAGCAAACCAATATGGGCAGATATAATTTACTGTCAGAAAAGTAGTCAAAGCATAGAACAGTGGTCCTCAAAGCCATGCCAGTAAAAGGAAAGAAAAAAGAGTAGTGGAAAATGATGATGAAGCTAGAATAAATAGTAGCCTAAAACAGAAGCAATTTTTGATAAAAACTGTTTGTGAGAGAGAAGAGGGATGATGAGGCAGAGAAGCTAGAAATAATGCTTTGGAAGACATCTGAATAAAGGTCAAAATTCAATCCATGGGAGTAGAGTGGATGATATAAATATTACAATCTCTGAGTTGGATGGGACTTTCAGAGATCATCTGGCTCAACTTTCTACCGAATATATGAATCCTTTCTACAAGGGGTCTTTCTGCCTCCACTTGAAAACATTCAGTAATAGAGAACTGACTACTTCAAAAGCAGATTATTACTACAAAACAACTATAATTGTTTTAGGAAAAAAATTATCTCTTGTAGTAAACAGAATTCTGCCTCCCTGAACTTTGCATCACCGTTCCTAGTTCAATTACATTACAGAAATAATAGTGTAAATAATTCTAGTCACAGGAAAGTAATATTACAAAGGAAGAAAGTGCAGAAAAAGAGGGCCAATGAGAGCTCAGAGCAAGGGGTGGGGCCAATACATGTAAGAGGTAAGGAAGAAAGCAATCAGAAAAACCATCCTACAGAAGCCAAGGGAGAAGTGTCCAGGAAGAAAGTGTGAAAAGTAGTGTCAACATGCTGCAGACAGAGAGGTCAAGAAGGTTATTAACTTCAGAAAGGATACTGGATTAGAACAGTCTTAGGACAGTGTTTGGGGCAGACGCCATACCACAAGAGGTTAAGTAAGTGATGAAGTAACAAAAGCAACAATATCAACATATTTTTGGTGATGAAAGAAAAGCGATTAGAGTTGAGCAAGAATTATTTAGGCCATGGGAGGCTGGAGCACATTTATAGACAAACAGCAAGAAATCAACTGAAGGGTGAGATTAAAAGAAACAGGAAAAAGTGGTGGAGAAAGGAGATGAGAGAGAAAGAAGAGTTAGATACTCATGGGAATGGGATGGGGTGGAGAGGAGGAAGCAGAAAAAAAGATAAAGAATAATCATACCCAGAGACTATGAGGCACATTGGGCTATGCCCCACCTTGAGAAAAAAACAGGACTTTGTCAGGCAGCAGTTAAGAAAATGAACAAGCTGATCCAGAAAAGTTGCCTTCCATCCTACTCTTCTGCCTAATGCCCTTATCCATGATGGGCAGGCAGATCAGCTGGGACTTGGGTGAACCTGGATTGCCTCACTCCTACCACTAGTTCTGAAAATTCTCTTAAGTCCTAAGATCAAGAGTGCAATGAAAATACGTTATCTATGAAATAAGGAAGGATGGCAGAGGAGAGGGAAGCAACAGAAAGACAATAATAAGATGAATTACATCATTACTAATATTTGACTAAACACTACATGGTTCATAATTGCTTGCTTTCATTCAGATTATTTTGTTGGTCTTCCTAACAACCTAGCAAGAAAAACATTTCTGAGTGAATCTGTGAATGAATGAATCATTGATCCCTATTATGTGGATAGAGAAACAGGTTCAAGAGTAACTTGGCTTCAAACCATTTAGCTACTTAGTTGTGAAGATGCGACTTGCATTCAGATCTTCTGATTCAAAATTCCATGTCTCTGTCACCAAACCACACTGCCTCTCCGGCGAGAGAAAAAAACCCCAAAAACCTATGTTTTTCAATACTGCCTCCCATCCATTTCAGCACCCAGTGCTCTACTTTTCTGTCTTCTTTTTCTCCTTATCAGATCAATTACTGATCCAATAACAATTATTTAGAAGAACAAGTCCATCTTGTTGGGGTTTTTTTTAAGATTTTTTTTGATGTGGACCATTTCTTTTAAAGTCCTTATTGAATTTGTTACAATATTGCTTCTGTTTTATGTTTTGGTGTTTTGGCCATGAGGCATGTGGGATCTTAGCTCCCCAACCAGGGATCGAACCTGCACCCCCTGTGTTGAAAGATGAAGTCTTAACCACTGAACTGCCAGGGAAGTCCTCTATGTCCATCTTGTATTAAAAATAAATGATAGCAATAATTAACATCTGATTGTGATCATTTTTTAAAGACTATTTTTTAGGGCAGTTTTAGGTTCAAATAATTTTATAAGACTGGGACTGCTAGAAAATTATTACTCAAGGAAAAAGACACTTTTCATCAGTATAATTTACTATTTTTGTTAACAAAAGGATAATTCCTGAGCTGCAATGAGGGACAAATACGCTACTATGGGCTATCAAGATGAGAAGACAAGTACTTATTTATATGATAGCATTAATTTGTTAGTTATTTCTTGAAAGCCCAAATCTTTAGGTTTAAATTTTAGCTTCAGTATTAAGATAACTGTGAGCAATAATGTATATGATATACAATTTTTTAACATTTTAAGTACTTTAAAAATTACGATTAAGGGCTTCCCTGGTGGTGCAGTAGTTGAGAGTCCGCCTGCCGATGCAGGGGACACGGGTTCGTGCCCCGGTCCGGGAAGATCCCACATGCCGCAGAGCGGCTGGGCCCATGAGCCATGGCCACTGAGCCTGTGCTCTGCCACAACGGGAGGGGCCACAACAGTGAGAGGCACGCATACCGCAAAAAAAAAAAAAAAAAAAAAAATTACGATTAAACTAGATTCTGTCAGATGATAAATCTTATATAGTAGAGAAGTTTATTATTTGTGTCTTAGCTGTATGAAAGAAGCTTAACTATACCATTTACCAGAAATTGGCTCTTAAAATTCCAAAAATGTTGTGGCAAGTGCTTTTTTTTTTTTACTTATATTTCCCAACACATGTGCATGCTCACATACAGATGCACATACAAACATTCAATAAGTAAAGGGAAAAATCACCTAAATAATCACATAAGAAAGATCTTTTTAAAGCCCTCAGGATGTGTACTAACACTATACAGTTTTGTGATTTGTGAAAAATAGATCTAAATTCACCACGTAAGCAAGATAACTTCATGATGAGTCTTCAGAATAGTTCTTAGAATTTAAAAATTTCCTATAAATAAAATGACTTACAGATCTCTTTGTTACTCACATCACTCTGTTATTGGTCAAGTCAGTCATACAATCAACTGGGTCATTCCATCATTGGATGACTTGATTTTTTTTATATATATATACAGCAGGTTCTTATTAGTCATCAATTTTATACACATCAGTGTATACATGTCAATCCCAACCTCCCAATTTATCACACCACCACCACCCCCCCCTGCCACTTTCCCCTCTTGGTGTCCATACGTTTGTTCTCTACACCTGTGTCTCAATTTCTGGCCTGCAAACCAGTTCATCTGTACCATTTTTCTAGGTTCCACATATATGCGTTAATATACGATATTTGTTTTTCGCTTTCTGACTTACTTCACTCTGTATGACAGTCTCTAGATCCATCCAGTCTCAACAGATGACCCAATTTCGTTCCTTTTTATGGCTGAGTAATATTCCATTGTATATATGTACCACATCTTCTTTATCCATTCATCTGTCAATGGGCATTTAGGTTGCTTCCATGACCTGCCTATTATAAATAGTGCTGCAATGAACATTGGGGTGCATGTGTCTTTTTGAATTATGGTTTTCTCTGGGTATATGGCCAGTAGTGGGATTGCTGAGTCATATGGTAATTCTATTTTTAGTTTTTTAAGGAACCGCCACACTGTTCTCCATAGTGGCTGTATCAATTTACATTCCCACCAACAGTGCAAGAGGATTCCCTTTTCTCCACACCCTCTCCAGCATTTGTTGTCTGTAGATTTTCTGATGATGCCCATTCTAACTGGTGTGAGGTGATACCTCATTGTAGTTTTGATTTGCATTTCTCTAATAATTAGTGATGTTGAGCAGCTTTTCATGTGCTTCTTGGCCATCTGTATGTCTTCTTTGGAGAAATGTCTATTTAGGTCTTTGGCCCATTTTTGGATTGGGTTGTTTGTTTTTTTAATATTGAGCTGCATGAGCTGTTTATATATTCTGGAGATTAATCCTTTGTCAGTTGCTTCATTTGCAAATATTTTCTCCCATTCTGAGGGTTGTCTTTTCATCTTGTTTATGGTTTCCTTTGCTGTGCAAAACCTTTGAAGTTTCATTAGGTCCCATTTGTTTACTTTTGTTTTTATTTCCATTACTCTAGGAGGTGGATCAAAAAGGATCTTGCTGTGATTTATGTCAAGCAAGTGCTTCTTAAAATATGACATATTTGAGATATTTTAAATTACTATGATTGAAAAATAATCTCTACTAACTTCCATCACATCGATCTTCGGTTGGACATTACAGTGTGTTTTTTTTTTTTCTTGCGTATATCAGTATTTCTAAATTGGGGGAAATCAAGTTGAAGCTAAAGGAACAGAAAATAAGAACAAAGTTGTGCTAATCTAATTTGCTTTTTCCTTACATTCCCATTTGACATGTATGAGACCCTGGGCCTTGTAGGAAACTCTCAATACAGGTGTTTCCTGAAGTTCCTTATTTACTTTGATTTAGTGACAAGAAGGAACAGTAAGAGAGAAATTTGGCCAGAAGGATAAAAAGTATAAATATTTGTAATATTAAGTTTACGTATTTTTAAATGGCTATAAGTACTATTTCACGTGTGACATTCTTATCAGGAATAAAATCACAAATATCCTCAAAAAACAACAAATATATTTTTTAAATCTAGATGTTATTAAAAATAAAAACAATGTCTTTTTTCCCCAGCACTCATCAGAGACTTAATACACTAAAATAACATACTATAGCAGCCGTTGAAATTAATGAAGGGTTCACAGGCCTGGAACTGAATGATAAAACTGTACTGTGAAAAAAATCTGTCTCTAGCATGTAAAAACTTGAATGAAATCAAAATATAACTTGGATGCTTTATTATACTCCTTTAGGGCATTGATATTACTGTATTACTAGTGAAATTTTTGTCAAGGTAAATCAGATGAGAACACTGGTATTCTGTTCTTGGTGTCTTGACCAAAGATTAACAAATAAAACCTAAAATCGCTCATTCAAAGTTATTGGAGAGTACAAGTGTCTTAAATATGCAAACCAGTAGATACTTAACATTTCTACAAAAAGAGTAAATTTAAAAGAAAATCTGTATAATCGACCCTACCTTGAAAATAGTTGCTAAGAGAAAATTATATATTAATGTTTTCCTAAGAAAGACAAAAATGACACTAGGATTTATCCACTGTTTTGGGTTATCCCTGCCTTGCTTCTTTCTAGAGTAAAAACAATCTAGTGTTAAGTCTATCTTTGTAAATAAAATACATTTTGTATCTAGATCCTTGAAGAGAACGGTCTTCAAATAATCTAAACAAGTATGTACTCTATAAATGTTAAGTAATAATAAAGATGATGCATTCAAGAAATTTTTTTTAGAGAAAATAAAGCAAAATAGCTAGAAACTCACCTGCAGTGAGTCAGTAAGTGGTTCAAGAATGAAAATATTAAATGTTAGCTTGAGGTATAAAGTAAATAACTATAAAGTTTATTAGTACTATAACCCCAAACCAACAATAAATTAGCATTTTAATTAATTACTGCTTGATATTACCTCTATACCTCCTCTCCCCACTGTTTGGGTCTCTTAGCCCAGTTCTGCCTCACAAGCTTCTCCACTTAGCTTGGATCTCATGGTCAATTACTTCAACAGTCTCCCTTGGATGTTCAATTCTCCCTTCCCTCATCCATCTTCAGTACAATCTGTCTGCTTTGTTCCTGGCTGCAGAACACTGCCAGAGAAAATTTATGTAAAACATGCAGATTATACATTTATGAGTTCCAATCTCAGATGAGGCTCTGCTTAGCAGTCCTTTCACTTACTTATCCTCAAGCACTTCTCTTTCCCAATCCCCACAGTATTCATAACAAATTTTCATTACTCTCATGTCCCCTAGCTTACCTCCATCAATCTCACGCTCAAAAAGTAAATGTCTACCACATAGCAATAAAAAAAAGTCCTCAGATATGACTTCTTCCATCCATATCCAAACGTACCTAATTCTCACCTATACACAACTCCTAACTTTCTGAGGTACAGTATAGGTGTCTACTCTTTTCCAGAGTAAATCTCCCAACCTGCTGTTCTTGATCTCATCTTTCTGCACTTCATCTGAGACCTTGTCCTATTAATCATTCCCTGACTCTCCTGACTCTCCTATTGTCAATCTCATCAATCCATCAAAAAAAAAGTTCAAGTACTAAATTAAAGTTCTTTCCTTCAACTCTATCTATTCAAGCTACTTCTTATTGCCTCCCCTTCACTGGCAAACCTCTATTTTCTCTCTGGTCTACCTCCTTAGTTATCCATCTTCCATCTTCACCACTCACTTGGCTCTGGAAAAGGTGAGGAATGACCTGATTTCTAAATTCAATTGCTTATATTCAGTCTTCATCTAACCTGACCTCACTGCTCTCAAAAATCAATTAAGGTAATAAATGTAGATGGTATGAAAGAATTAGAAAAATCACCCTTTGTAACCCTCCAATGCAATGACTGATTCAAACAAGGATCATTAATGGATGCTAAAACCGTTAGTTTAAAAGATTGTTAGGAACAGGATATTTACATGGCAATGAAGTATCACACTATCAATTATGTATTAAATAGTAGAGATCTGTCAGTTCTCACCTTTACCAAGTGATCAAGCTGGAATCACCAACAGGGGACAGCCTGACATTACGTGTCTCCTGATGTGATAAAGTGGTGGGTATATATATCATCTGTGTGGTATTCTTGCCAGAAATATTCTACCAGAATCGAATCATAAAGAAACAGACTAATTCAGAATATGGAAGATACCTGAGGACAAATGCCTCTACTTTTCAAAAGATAAACCCAAGAAGAAAGGGAGACAGTGGGACTAGTCCAGATTGGGAGAGACTAAAGAGACATACAAGCCAAATGCAATGTATGAATCTTGACTGAATCTTGCATTAAAGGGAGAAAAAAAGCTATAATTTTGGGACAAATGGGAAAATTTAAGTATGGACTATATGTTGAATAATGTTATTGAGTAATTGTTGACATGCTTAGGTATCATAATGGTATTGTGGTTACGTGAGAGAATGTCCCTGTAACTGGGAGATGCATGCTTAAGTATTAGGAATGAAGCATCATAATACCTACATCCTGTTTTCAGGTTTGGCAAAGGGGTGTGTGTGTGGGGGGTGTGTGTGTGTGTGTATGTGTGTTCATTCTACTATTCTTTTGACTTTTCTGTGGGTTTGAAATTTTTCAATAATAATAATAATGCACAAATGAAGGCTTACTAAGAACTGAACATAAGTAGAAATGAGTCAGATAGATGAAGGGGAGAAAGGGTGTGATAAGGAGAACCCTTCAGGAATAGTGAACAGTAGTGCAAAGACTTGGAGGGAAGAGAGAGCTTATTGCCAGAAACCACAAGTAATTCAATCTGTCTATTTTAGGGGAACAGGGAGTTGTGGAGAGTCACTAGGCTAGAGAGATAAGTTGGGAAAAGAACTTAAATGAATTTATAAATCTGTTAAAGGAATAAGGAATGTGGGTTTCATCATGAGGAAAGTCACAGAAATAATTTAAGCTGAGGAATGATATAATCAAATTTGTCCTTAATAAAAATCACTGATTATAGTACTGAAAACGGATTGGAGAAGACTAATACTAGAAGAGACCAAACAGGAAACTTGTAGGTAAGAGATGACAGTAGCCTGAACTCAGATCATGGTAGAGGAGACGGAGAAAACTGGATAGATTCAAGATATACTCTTTTCAGTATTCCATACCCAAATTTGTAACTGCCTACTGGGCATCTTCACCTACAAGTCTCAGAGATACCTAAAATTCAATATATCCAAAACTTAAATTCATTATCTACCATCTTTATCCAACCTCCCCTACCTGCCAAAAACATTATTCCTTCTCTAGCTCAGTTAACAACACCATCTATGTAGTTTACCAAGCTAGAAACACTAGAGTCAACTTAACTCCCTGACCTCTGCACATTCTTCAAAGTCTATACCAACTTGAACTGTCCTATGGATTCTACCTTTAAAATTCATCACAAATCCATCCCTTGCTCTCCATTCCAACTGACACTGCTATAGTTTAGGATTTTACTTAGCCAAATTGAAAAACAAAACAAACAAGGGCACAAACTTTCTTGACATAACAATTATGATTTCAAAATTTTACTTTATTCACTCCTCATGAGAAAAACATCATAAAATATGATGAATTACCACAATATTCATATACAACCCTTAAAATATGAAGAAAGGCATGAATAGTAAATGAAGACAGAAGGAATTATTCCCAGCAAGGTAACTGATGCAGATAACTATAGCTTACTCTTGATAAGGCTAAAACTTTTTGTATAAGGCACTTTTCAAATTTTTATTTCTTAAATTATACATTTTTATGACTTTTCAAACAGCATATTTTGAAAACAAGGTAACCTATTCTTTATAACTTAATTTCACCATTTTAATAATCAGTTTTTTGTTTTGTTTTTTGCGGTACGCGGGCCTCTCCCGTTGCGGAGCACAGGCTCCAGACGCGCAGGCTCAGCGGCCATGGCTCACGGGCCCAGCCGCTCTACGGCATGTGGGATCTTCCCAGACCGGGGCACGAACCCATGTCCCCTGCATCGGCAGGCGGACTCTCAACCACTGTGCCACCAGGGAAGCCCAATAATCAGTTTTATACTGTGTTGTAATAGTGATACCCTCAGGTGCTACTGAAGGAAGTCAGTGTGCCCCTAGTTGGAAGAGCTCCAGATTATGGTGATAATACTAGTTCTTTTACTAGTTTGTTAGCAATATATTCTTAGAACTTCTCTCTTCTCCCTAGAGAGGTTGACAGCAGTTACTATTCTCTGCCTAGCTTTCTATATTCCTGCTTTGGCACCATCTAATTTGATTCTTCTGAAACAAGTAACTCTTTTTTATTAACTGAGGTATAATTGACATATAACATTATATTAGTTTCAGGTACATTAACTAACTCATATAGTATTTTACAGTTGACATAGCATCTTAACACACATTACCTCATTTAATTCTCACAATAAGTTTATAATGCAGGAATTATCACTATTCCTACTTCATAGATGAGAAAACTGAGGCTCAGAAAGATTGAGTAATTTATCTAAAGTCATAAGGCTGGTAAATAGCAAAAGTGATTCCAACTTTTCAATCTTTTCTTCTTCTTTCACCAAATTAAGCTTGTTATAAAGAAATTAGAGTCAAAAGGGGCCCATAAGAAAAAGAAAAGATGAGATTCATGTACAAGCTTTGAATTTTTCTTCATCACAACATACACAATTAATTAAAACACTTTAGCTTACTTTCTCTCCTTTCTTCGCAGTTGAAGCTACCAGGAAAAGAAATCTAGATAGAGAAAATACTTATCTATTTCCAATTTCAAAAACCTATGCACCAGTAACAAACAATTCAAAACATAATAGTTCAAATCTGCAGTAAAGTAAGGCTGCCATTTTCAGGAAAAAATTTTTTTACTTCAGATTTGAAGACAACTAAACAGACTAAAGAATATCTGCATTATGTCACAGATTTCCTTTCAATTTTCCCTCAACCGCCTCCCCCTGCAAAGAGAGAGAATTGCTAGAGGACTTAAAGTTTAATGTAACCCACCAAACAATGCCCACTGAAAATATTTTCCAATCTGGTGGGAGTCACGAACATTTGCTCAGGCCCTTACCAGAATAACACAAACTACAGGATTAACATTACTGATATGTAGGGTCAGATAATTCTTTGTTGTGTGTGGGGGGTAGGATGGAGTAGGACATGTCCTGTGCATCCTAGGATATTTAGCAATAGCACCGCACCCTCAGTTGTGACAATGAAAAATGTCTTCCGACACTGCCAAACGTTCCTTAGAGGGCAAAACTGTCCCTATTTTAGTACCATTGGTTTAGATGTTAGGGTCCTGGGTCTTTGAAAAAGGAGGTCTCCAACCAGCCCTGTATAATTTTTAAAAATTAATTTTGTGGGCTTCCCTGGTGGTGCAGTGGTTGAGAGTTCGCCTGCTGATGCAGGGGACGCAGGTTCGTGCCCCGGTCCGGGAGGATCCCACATGCTGCGGAGCGGCTGGGCCCGTGAGCCATGGCCGCTGAGCCTGCGCGTCCGGAGCCTGTGCTCCGCAACGGGAGAGGCCACGGCAGTGAGAGGCCCGCGTACCACAAAAAAAAAAAATTAATTTTGTTTTTAAAATTTGGATTTTTAAAAATAAGATGGTAATAGTACAAGAAGATAGCTAAATAATATATATGCCATCCTCCTTTAGGTTAAAGCATTTTAGAGGATTTTGTAACATGAATCGCATCTACTGTCACCTCTTCCCCTCCATCCCAAAGTTGGGGAATGTCCAGTTCTCTCCCTACTGTGCTAGTAAAATGTCAAATACTTACATACATATATACATACATACTTATATATACACAGGATCTAAACAGTTCTAACTTGCAAATCCCCATTTCTTGCCTTACATTGTCTCATTGTGGTTCTTGAGCCATGCATTCTAGAGATTCAACCTTCCACTCTTCAGATTTCCTCATCTGGTTCCTGCCATCTATTTGCGAAGCAAGCAGGAAGTAAGCTGATGACCTTTAAGATCTTTTCCAGCCCTAATATCCAATGGCAAAAATACTCCTTCAACTTTTACTTACTGACTCCCAGCTGACTAAACCACCTCCTGAGATCACTTAAGTCATTAATCCTAACTTTTTTCTTTCTCCACTCTTTATAGCAATCCATGAGGAATACAACCAAACAGTATATCAACTGTTTAAAACATCACTTATTAATACCAGTGATCAGTTGATTATTTCCTGTCCAGAACTATTTTAAACATGGAAATTAATCTTAAAAGAAAAACTTTTCAGGGAGCTGATACTATTTATGAGTGAACCACAATTCACTCATTGAGATGGAAAGTATATTAGTGGTTGCCTAGGTCTGGGGCTGGGGTGGGGAGTATGGGGAGTTTCTTTTTGGGGTGATGAAAATATTCTAAAATTAGATTATGGTGATGGTTACACAGTTATGTAAATATACTAAAAATGGATGAATTTAACACTTTAAATAAGTGTACTTTTACTCAATAAAGTATGTAAAAAGCTAAAAGCAGGAAAAGAATTTTAATCAACTTTTACTGATAGGAAAGGAATGTGATTAAGAGCAAATTCTGCAGTTTGCCATTTCAAGAGTTATGTAAGATTTAATTCTGACATAAAAACTTAATACCTATTCAGAAATAAACCTTAACTTTTCCAGAAAACAAACATATGCAAATTTAATCATCTTTTCTTAGTAAACTTTGGATAATTTAAAAGCAACGGAAAACACTTCAGAAAGCCCAGTGTTAGAGTAACAATACCTCTCCAAGACCAAAATATATTAATATCATCAACAACAAGAAAATGTGAACAGTCTTTATAGTTTGGAATGCATTCTTTATAAAGAAAACCATAAAACATTTATTTCTTTTAAAAGTGACCCTCAGATTGTAATGTCTGTCCTGATAGTGCAATAATTCTGAAATTAACAAGCATAATTTTAAAACAGCCAAATCACAATAAAATCTCAAACATCTAATCCCTCAAACCACAACTATCAGTCGACCAAAATTTGCACGCATTGATCATTTTTACCAAAACATATCATTAGCAATGATGACCACTATGAACAATCAAGTAATACCTATTTCTAGGAAATCAGACTCTGACTGCAATACAAATACAGTCAAACAAACAAATCCCATCATTCCATCTGTTCTATCATAACTGCTTAGAAGTCATTAAGGCTCTGAAGGTACTTTTCCAACTAGAACACTTCATCAGATATAAAAGTCAACCTGACTGTCCATCAAAATCTGCAGTTTAAGTTACCACAATAACACATATCTCAGTATACTATCATGACATCACTTGCCTTGTAAGCATTTACTCTTAAGATTGCCCTGGGGTTTGACAAATCAGATATAGAACCAATTAAAAGCAAAACACAAAAACATTCCAATTTAATTCTTCGAAAGTAAGGAGAGCCCCAATAAAGACCAAAATAAAGCTGGTGAAAGGGGAACTTTAAAAAAAAACTGCAACCCGGGTCAACCAAAATTCTAAAAATACCATCCCGAACTCAGTACACGGACAGACCAAGTGTTAATTATAATGGGGAGGCAAAAGTTCCCTTGTCAACGACAGGAGGGCAGGGAAGGCTTGCCTTTGTACCAATGCAGAGATGGAAAGACACATAACTGAAGAAAAATTAATTATTGAACAAATGCTTGCGAGCTAAATTGCCAAACTGCAAAACACCGAGTTATTTTCTGGGCTGGCTTTCGCCAGGGGGAAAAAATGACTTTTTAAATTTAAATTATTCCAGTAGGATCAAAAAGGGGTAAGGGCCCGGCTAGAAAAAGAAAGGCAAAGTTTGGGGGCAGCGTCTAAGGCGGGTGGTGGCGGTTCCACAGCCCGGATCCCCGAGAGGGGAGAGAGGGGCGAGAACGGCGTAGCGGCCGCGGGCTGGAAGCGAGGAGCACAGTTGCCGGCCCCGATCCCGGAGGGAGAGTAAGAAGGAAGAGGAGGTGGTGGTGGCCGGGAGGAATGGAAGCTTCGGCGCTGGTCAGTTGTGACCGAAACTCTGCCGGCTCCGGCAGGGGAGGAGACATAGGGGGTGGGGTCTCGGTCCTCCCTCTACAGGAGGTCGGGGTGAGGGTGGGCCGCGAAGCGCTGGGGGCCGCGTGCGGCCGGCCCGACACCTACCTGCGGGTCCCGGGCAGCAGCCCCAGAGCGAGGCCTAGTGCATCGCCGCCGCCTCCAAC
>NW_020173955.1:1085752-1096034 GCF_003031525.2 Neophocaena asiaeorientalis asiaeorientalis | reverse complement strand
GGGAGCACAGGGCCGCCCTCTCGAGCCCAGCTCCGCTCGGGGGTGAGAGGCGGCAGCGGCAGCTCCCTCACGTCTCTCCCGGGTGTCCTGTCAGCCAGCAGTTTCCCCCAGGTCCGCAGCGCCGCCTCCGCCGCTCCTGCCACCGCCTCTCCCACATCCCCGGCCTCCAGAGGAGCCGCCGCCGCCGCCGCCGCCGCGCCGCGACCACTACCCTAGCGCTTCTGCTCCCTGCTCCACTGGTTCCCCTCACTCCGCCCGCCTGCCTCGGCCCGGCTAGGTCCGGGGAGACAGTGTCCGAGGCCGCAGTGAGGCCGCCGCAGCCCCCAGCCCACAATCCACCGCGCGGCTCCGCCGGGGCGGGAGGCCGCGGCCCGGACCGGGGGGTAGTTCTCGCCGCCTCAGGAGAAGGCCGGGGCCGGCGCTGGCGCCGCCGGCGTTCCCCCGGAGCGGGGAATACCCCGCGCGGCTGCTCGGCGCCTCCTCTAATCTATTCTAATAGCCCTCCAGGCAAAGAGAGAAACCCACGCTGAACTCGACTTTTCCCCACGACCCTTCCCCCACCCCGAGGTGCTCTCGGCGGCAGCCAGGTGCCGTCTGCCGCCTTCCGAGGGACGGTCCGCGAACCCTCAGGGTGGCCTTCGCCCACCCCCCAGACCAACTGACTCCAAGCATCTCTCAACCACCCAGCGCCTATTAAAGAAGCTACTTCCACAACATTCCACCTCTCCTTTCACCCCCTTCAAAGTGAAGGCTGCTCAGAATTTCCCAGTTAAGCGTCCTTTTAAAGGTTTAAGGTGACCCCTCCCCAACAATCCACTGGACTCTGGAAACTGCATTGTCTCTCTCTCGAGGCCTTCCCTCACTAAGTTCTTCTAAGTTTTCCCCTAGTTCCAGGCCTTCCTTCCAGGCACCTATCAAACTTCTCTGGCACTGAAATCAGTTATTCCTGCTATTTGACTGAGATGCTTGAAGTGTGTGTATATTATTAATACCTCCTCCCTGTGATTCTCAACGGTAATCCAATTTAGCCGGGTTTCAGAGGGCTGGTGATCTTAATCCAATAAAATACAATCCACAAGAAAGGGAATGTCTTAGGATATTTTTTAAAAGAGAGGAAAGGGCCATTTGAGTGCTTACGTCTTAATTTTAGGAAGATTTCTTTCAATTTTGAAATTATTTCTTTGCCTAAAAATATCAAAGTTTCAGGCATTTATAAGACACTTAACAAATCAAAAGTGAAAATATAAGTCTTACCTTTGGGGATTGAAAAAAATGATTCAAATTTCACTTCTAAGAAGTCACTTTGAAAACTGCAAACATAACTCTTTGTGAAATAATTTACACACTAAGGAGCTAAAGTTGGGGGAAGGGAAGGACAAAAGAGAAGGAAGCAACAAAAATAGCTGAGAGGAAATTCTTACAGTATGTTTTTCAAATTCAATTCTCTACAGTTTTGTAATAAGGAGAACGAGAATATCAATCTCCAATATGAACTAAATTTAACTTTAAAATAAGAAATCCTCTAAATCCCCAATCTCATATAAAACCAGATGAGTTTACATTATGAACATATCAAGGAAAGACTCACCAAATTTCATCAAAGGCCAGAAAGGAGAATAATTCACTTTAAATCTGGAATCAGTTCACAGATTATACTAAGAAATATAGCAGGTTCCTATATTTTGGAACATCAGGAAATCAACAATAGTTTAAAAGCTGCCTTAAAACTGGCAGTTTGGCCTTTTTAAAAATATTTGCATTTATATTATACCCCACCTTGTTTCAAAAGGATTCCAAGTTGCTGTAGTTGGCACTTGGGTTAGACAATAGCCACGAAGTATCTCCCAGACACTAGAAGAAGACAGACTGGTTTGCTTTCCTCATCCATCTGTAGATAACATACCATAGGAAGAAAATACACACTGAGTATTGCACTTAGTTCTTTCAGGGATCCAGCATGATTTTATTTTTACTTTTCCACAGAACAGTTCATAATCGTGAATCTAAATGTAAAAGTAAATGGTAATGATCAGGTTTGCCAAAAATAAAACAAAACAAAAAACTGTTAACTGGACAAGTAATTTAATTTAGAAGTAGATAAATTTCAAATTAATTAATATGTTCACTTGTTATCCCTTGAATCATTTCAGTATTAAAAAGAAAAGCCAATGGTGGTGTGATGAATTGGGCGATTGGGATTGACATGTATACACTGATGTGTATAAAATTGATGACTAATAAGAACCTGCTGTATAAAAAATAAAGTTAAAAAAATGATGGAATACTGAAAACTTGTATATTACTCCCAACAATTACTGAGTGTATTATTATCACGTGAAATATTGTAACATTTCTAGTGTTAGAAGATGTTTGCATCTTCTAAATCAGCTGCTTGATTACTTTGGAAACAATTATTTAACTCTGTTAGATTGCCCTGTTACATTTCTCTTTGACACTGATATTCCACATTTTCATTTGATTACCATAATAGCAACTACCATTTACTAATAATTTACTGTGCTCCAAGATAGGGAAAACCAAGGTAGCATGGTGTATTAGTTTTCTATTGCTATGTACAAAACTTAGTAGTTTAAAATAACACATATTTATGATGTTATAATTTTGTGAGTCAGGAGTCTTGGCACAGTTTAGCTTGGTCTTCTGCTCAGGATCTCATAAGGCTGCAATCAAAACATCAGTTATGCTGTGTTCTCATTTGGAGGCTTGACTGGGGGAGAATTTGCTTCCAAAGTCATTCATGTTGTTAGCAGAATTCCCTTTCTTGTGATTGTAGGACTGAGAACCCTAGCTTCTTGCTGTCTGGGGGCTGCCCTCAGCTCCTAGAGGCCTCCTGCAGTTCCTTGCCATATAGGTTTTCTCACTATGGCTGCTTATTTCATCAAACCGACAAGGCGTGTCTCTAAACTCTCTAAAGTGAGTCATCTAGCAATACAGAATGATATTCTATCTTCATGTTCTATGGTTTAGAAGCAAGTCACAAATTTTGCTCACACTTAAGAAGGAGGAATTACACAAAGTTTTGAACACCAGGAAGTGGGAGTCATGGGGGCTACCCTAGAGTCTGTCTACCACCTGCAATGATTAATTCCACAGGCTTTGGAATTCAGCTAATTTTGGGTTTTTCAACCTGCTTTGACACTTTAACTCTGTGATTTTGATCCCAATTTCTAATCCTTTGTTTCTTCATCTGTCAAATAGGAGTAATATCCCCTTCACAGTTAATTTTTCTCCAATGTGAAGTGAGGGTAATGATAAAGTTGTTGTAAGGATTAAATGAGCATTTTAGCACAGTAACTGATAACATGAGAGGCTCAATAAACACTTGTTAGTTTTCTTCCTTTTCCCTCCTCTCTTTTTTTTTTTTTTTGTTTTGTTTTGTTTTGTTTGCAGTATGCAGGCCTCTCACTGTTGTGGCCCCTCCCGTTGCGGAGCACAGGATCCAGACGCGCAGGCTCAGCGGCCGTGGCTCACGGGCCCAGCCGCTCCGAGGCATGTGGGATTTTCCCGGACCAGGGCACGAACCCGTGTCCCCTGCGTCGGCAGGCAGACTCTCAACCACTGCGCCACCAGGGAAGCCCCCTCCTCTCTTTTTTATTTTGATCTTGGTCTCCTAGAAGTCCCCACTGTCATTTCTACCTTCAATGGCTACTTTGGTAGCCTGCCTGCAGTGTACGCATACGTGCGTACCTGTGTCTGGGGCCATGCAAACCCAACTCTACTATCAATGCCTTTAAAAATAGGACTGTATTGCAAATGTTATCTCTAACTTCAACTAGGAACATTAAAAACTGATAAACCCATAACATTAGAAGGATAATTATTAAACACAGAGGCTTTGAGAGTTTAGAGAAGTTTGTTGGGATTGACATTTTTTACTCCCTCAGAATCATGTTTAATATGCATATGGTACAAAAGACATATTATTGCATAGTAGTCTTCATGGACTCTGGGTTTGCATCCTAGACCTGCCACTTTCTAGCTGAGTAACCTCAGGCATGTTCAGCTCTCTAAAGCTCAGTTCCTTGTAGGAATAATGATAGCACCCACTTCACAGACCTTCTATAAGGATTACATTTAAAGTATACTTAAATAGCATCACTTACTGCCTAGCTCATAGTCAGTACTTTAAAATGTTAGATATCATACTCATTATTATAATCTTTACTATCTCATTATTATTAGGAAAGCTGTGTTAATGAAAAGTACAGAACAGGAAGCAGCAAGACATGGCTATGAATGAGGTGGGTGAAGTGAGGCATGAGAAGTCACAAAATCTCAAAAGTTCTCGAAAACCAAAGGGCTGCAAGTAAGATAAATGGTCAGAAGTATGAAAATTTGCAAGTCAGAAGTTGGACAAGTAAGAACTAGGGGCCAAGGTAAAATTGTGAATTCTCAACCAAACTGTGAGTAATGCAACCTAAGACATCAGCAAGAGAAGGTCACATAAAACAGGTAATTCCTACCTCAGACATAAAGTCTTTTATAGAGTTCCTCCTGGAGCAGGAGTCAACCATATAGCATATCTAGTTGCGTTTGGAACAGGAAACACTGAGTCCTGTTACTATTGGAAAATAGTGAATAAATTGTTGAATAGGTTAGGAGAGTATAGCAATCAGAAATATGGGCATATCCTGACAAATGTAAAATTATTTTCAAATTGGACCATTTCCCTAGAGAAGTAGTTATACCATTTAATCGGTCCCATTATCATATTTTTTCTTATGTCGCTTTTTACAGTATTGGTTCTTTTATCTATGGAGGCTTTGTCTAACAAACTAAGCTATAATTATTTCCAGGACAGGATTTTCTGTTGTTGCTGCTATTGTACTTTTTAAAATATCCTACAGAATCTGGAACAATGTACTACATAGTAGACTTTCAATAAATGCTTGTTGAATTAAAAAATAAATATGAATTACTCCCACTTAGTAAATGGTATTTGGTATAATGAATAGTAATAATTCATGAAATTAATGGATGACCTTGAAATCATACTTGACTCTTTCATATTCCACATCTACCATGTCAGAAAATCCTATTAGTTCTACCTATTAGTTCTAGATATACCTTCAAAGTATATCTTGACTAAACACTTCTCACCACTCACATTGCATCCACCCTGGTCCAAGCCATCTTGCCTACAGAGCTGCTAACTACAGCTGCTGGGCTATACACTGCTCATTATGGAAAGCACCATTCTCAGACACTGCAGGGTGAATGATGCTTCTTGGAGTTGTATAGTGCAATGATCCTACTTGCCTGGATTACTGCAAAGGTCTCCTAGCCTTTGTCCCCCACCAGCTTATTCTCAACCCAATAATCAGCTTGATCTTGATGAAACTTAAGTCAGGTCATGTCATGTCATTCCTCTGCTTAGAACACTCCAGTGGCTCCATCTCATTCACAGTAGAAGACAAAGTCCTGGCAAGGCCATAGTTGATCTCATCCCACTCTTACCTCTCTATCTTTATCTCCTCCTAGTCCCCCCATTTCTCACTGCTGTAGTCATATTGGGCTCCTCACTGTTCCTAAATCCAGGCATGCTCCTGCCTCAGAGTATTTGCACTTGCTCTTCCCTCTGCCTGGAATGCTTTTCCCCCACATATCCTAATGGCTAACTCCTTCACCTTCTTCAGGTCTTTATTCAGATCTTACCTTCTCAGTGAGACATTCCATGACACCCATATTTCTCATTGTAACACCATGTCCTATGTGTTTTTCCACTTTATTTTTCTCCTTAGACTTTATTATCACCTAAGCTCCCATATGTTTTACTTAGTATCTGTCTTTCCCCCACAGGAATGTTAAGCTTCATGAGGACAGAGAGTTTTGTCTGTTTTGTTTACCACTTCAGCCAGCCAGTACCTGGAACAATGCCTGGTGTGAGCTGAGAGCTCAGTAAATACTTGTTGAATAATGAATGAAAGATAAAGACAAACTAGTGCTTATAAACATAAACCACTTTCTTCCACACATTAAGCAGAATGAGTAACCAATTAGTCTAATGTTTTTTCAAGACTTGCCACTGATATGTTATAGGGCTCAAGATTTTTGTTAAGTCACTATTAATTTATTAGATAATGATAGTCTTGGCTTATTTTACAATTGGAGTATTTTAAGTAATAACTATATGGAATTATTTTTTAAGTATGCTATTCTATAATGAAAAGACAATGGTTAAACATCTATTAGAAAAAAATTTTTTTTCATTTAAAACTTCTCTAGGTTAAGGAGAAATTTCATTTAAACTTTTCTAGGAAAATTATGGGCAATTTAGAAACCATATATTTTCAGAGAAACAGAAGCCATGGTTGGCCTCTCAGGGATTTTCCTCAAGAACCACCCTCTACATCAACTGGGTACGTGACTCAACACCAACCATCACACAGAAAGAACCCCCTAAGCAGCAGGAATACAAATTCTTATACCGCTATGTAATATTTTTAAATAGAGAAAAAAATAAAACAGGAAATATTTTAGAAGCAAAATAAACAGAGACAAAAACAACAACAACAAACAGTGGTATCATGGAAACAGGACAATTTCACAACATAATCCAGAGTAAAAGATTAGTATAACAATGGATTGCAATTATATAATGGACTTTCGTTGGATACCAAAATGCATCAGAAAGGCCATTTAATTCTCATGCCACTGTCTGGTCATTTTGATTCCGATTCTACCAGGAAGTAAAATATCTGTGTTTTCTTGCCCTATTCTCTTTACTTCTGTGAATTCCTGAGCATTAATAAAAACAAGTTCTCAGTCAGAATTTGATTTCAATCTAGAAGTCTTATTTCTGAAAATCTAGCCTTAGATTTAAAACAGTATTTTCCCCTTCCACACTATTATTTATTAACTTTTAAGGATCTATATAAAATAAAAATAATGAAAAACTCAAAAGAAAGAAAACATCTTTGAAATCAAAGACTTTTGGAACGGAAGAGGTTTTTCACTTGCACATGAGGAAATGGAGGTCCAAAGGGCTGAGACAGATAACATTTTAGCAGTGGCAGCCGATTTCTAATCAGAAGCCAGGTTTAAGGGCTTCCGGTCCCATGCCGTTTGTCCTACACTATATTGTGGGAATGCCACACCAAGAAATTACTGAAAAAGAGAAGAATTATGTTAAGTGGAATTACTTATTATTTGAATCCAAAAAATATCAGATTCCCCTTCTTCTCCAAAGAAAAGTTAAGGCTTTCTCGAAAAGTATGGAATTTGAAGGTTCTCAATACTTATAAGAAAAAGACATCTTGTAGGGAAGATTTTGCTTGGAAATAAGTCTTTAATAACTTAGTAAATAATCAATTAGATTAATTTATTATTTCAGGTATTCTTTACCAGTTCACAAATCCAAGAGACAGTTCCTATATTTGGTTGCAAGAATGCAGTATTTTAGAAAATGTATAGCTTATTTTTGTGTGTTCCTCCTTTATAAATATGCAAAAGCCTATTTCCATTCTTCTAAGTTTACCCTAACTTTATTTTACAGCTCAATATGCCCAGCAAAAGAAATGGTAAAGAAAGCATACAGGACACATTTACAAAATGTAAGTATTTTTGTGTCTAATACACAAAAATTGAAGGTCAGACTAGTGACAGCTTTTTTTTCCACAGATCCCTACAACAAGCGTATATCAAACCAGTGAGCAAACAAAAAGCCTGTATAAATGGCTTTGTCTTTATGATTAAACTGGCTCACTGATGCGTGCCAGGGAGTGCTGCTTTGATTCCAGGTGGTCAGCATATCCCTCTAGTTAATGGCATCCAGAGGGAAATGGCTCTCCTCTCTGGCTGTCTGATTCTTTACTGCCTGCCTGAGCTGCCTGCCTTTTGCCCCAGTATGTTAGAGGCTACCTCGGTTACTCACTACTTGTCCCCAGAATTAGGTTAATTTTTTGTCAAAGTCATGACTCCTCTTAATGGTGGAAGAAATATTCTGATTCTAAATCTCTTATTAGAATGAAGAGGTAGGGAAAATGTTCCTACACCAACACTCCTTAACCCCCTACCGTCATCCTCATTCTCCAGTAAACATCCAAACATCCATTCACACTCAGTGGATATTTATCAGAGATGTTTCTGGGTCCTAGATGCTAGCAGTAAGCAAGATTGATTCAGTTCATGCTCTCATAGCACTCACAATCTGGGGGTGGTCTGGAGAGGGAGTACAGAAAAGAGACATTCAACAAATATTATAGAAAATGTTCAACAGTTGGGATACATGTCATGGAAAAGTAAAAGAAGCTATGAGAGCTTGTAAAGGTGAGTGTAACTTAATGTAGGTGAACAGGGAATCCTTGCCCATGGAAGCAGCATTTAAACTGAGAAATGAATAGGAATTGGCCAGGGAAGGGGAATAGTGGTGGTGAAGAGTCCCAGGCAGTGGAAAGAGCCAGCAGAAAGAAACTCTGAGACATGAAGGAGCTAGGTAAGCAGAGGGAAGAGAGAAAAGGCTGAAGAAGGCCTAAGCCAGACCATTCAGGGAGTTACAGGTCATGGTAGAGTTTGGACTTTATTATAAGTTTTTACAGGGCTCTGGGGAAAGAGATGACACAAGCATGTTTTTAAAGGATCAGTTTGACCACTCTGTGGAGAATGAGTTAGTGGAGATAACCAAGAAAATGTATGGCACTAGCAGCTAGAAAGGTATCTGTTATGGACTGAATGTTTGTGCCCCCCATACCCAAATTCATATGTTGAAGCCTTCATTCCCAAGGTGATGGCATTTGGAGGTGGGAACTTTGGGTGGTAATTAGGTTTGAATGAGGTCATAAGGGTGAAGCCCCTATGATGGGATTAGTGTCCTTATTAGAAGAGGAAGAGTGAGAGATATCGCTGTCACAGTGAGACATGGTGAGAAGGTGGCTCTCTGCAAGCCAGGAAGAGGGCTCTCACCAGGAACTGAATCTGCCAGCACCTTGATCTTGGACTTCCCAGATCTCATAACTGCTAGAAATATTTGTCTGTTGTTTAAGCGACACAGTCTACAGTATTTTGTTATAGCAGCCGGAGCTAACTAACACAGTGTCTGAGTGGTCCAGGTGCTGGGCTAAGGTGGTAGTGGTAAAGACAAAGAGCAGTAGACAGATTGAGAAGTATCCTTGGAGACAGAATTGACAGTACTTGGTGACTGGTTGGACAAAGGGACTAAGAAATAGGTAGATGTAAAGGATGATTCCTAGGTTGATGATTCCTAGGTTCCTGACAAGAGCAACTAGGAGGATGGTGGGACTATTTAATGAGGTAGGAAACATTGGAGGAGGAAAAGATTTGGCACCATAAGTTCAGTAATAGACATGTCCAATTTTGGATGTCTATGTACTAGCTATCTGGAAATACTAAGGAGGCAGTCAGATATATGGGTCTGGAACTAAGAGAGACCTGAATGAAGATATAAATTCAGAAGTTGTCAACATGCATTTAATAATTGAAAGGATGGATGTGTATGAGATTCCTGAGAGAGTATAAAGAGATAAGAAGAGAAGAGAAGGGAAAGGAAGGGAAGAGAAAAGAAGGGAAGAGGGCCTACGACTGACCACAGATCCATACAACAAGCATACATCAACATATATCAAATCAATGAACAAACAAAACATTTATATAAATGGCTTTGTCTTTATGATTAAACTGGCTCGCTTATGTGTGTTAGTGAGTACTGCTTTGATTCCAGGTGGTTTAGCATATCCCTCTGGTTAATGGACTAGGTCCTAAGAGGAGGAAAAGCAACCAGGGGAGACTAGAAAGAGGAACCAGAGAAATAATAGAAAAGCCAGGAGACCATGGGGTCACAGAAGACAAGGAAGCAATTTTTTGGGAAGAAGATGGGAGTGGTCAACTATGGCAAATAAGATGTGTTGTCCATTAGATTTAGCAGCCTGAAGGTCACAACTGATCCTACCAAGAAAAGTTTGGTAGAATTAGAAGCAGATTATCATGAGCTGAGGACTGTTATATGAAAAGAACAAAGAATGAGTAAACTGTTTCTAAAAGCTTAGTTATAAAAAAAAAAAAAAGTGGAGTAGGGGGAGGGACCAATGGAGTGGTAGGTGAATGTAAGGGAGGATTTTCTTAATATGGTACATATTTGAACATGTTTGAATTCCCAGCAGTTCTCTTCAAAAAAAAAAACAAAAAGTAACTCCATTGGGCATAATAATTAATTTTCTCCCAAATATTTTTCACTCATGTTATTCTGTGGGTCAGGAGATCTAATATCACTTAAAACTTTTGATTGAACATGAAAAAAAAAACCTGG
>NW_020173955.1:1068527-1085614 GCF_003031525.2 Neophocaena asiaeorientalis asiaeorientalis | reverse complement strand
GGGTGGGGAGGGGAAAATTTATCACCTTATGTAATTAAAAAGTCCATGGTTGGGGATGACTTAGGACATGGTGATATTTAGATGCTCAAATGATCAAGCAGGAACCAATTTTCCCCATCTCTCAGCTTTACTGTCATTCATTTATTCATTTGAAAATATTAATTGAAAAGCTACTATGTCTATTTTAAACACTTGAGATACAATGATACAAAAAACAAACCCACTTTCACTACTTCTTTTCAGCATTTAACTGGAGGTTCTAGCCAGTGCAATAAGTTAAGAGAAAGAAGTTTTAACAGTATAACAATTGGGAATAAATAAAAGTGTTATTATATTTATGTAATATAACTGTATTTAGGAAATCTCAGTGAATCTACAGATATATTACTTGAAATAATTAGCCAGTAAGGTTGCTGGATACAAGGTGTGGGAGGTAGAATTCTAAGTTGTCCCTCAAGATTCTGGTCCCCTGGTGTACATACCCTATGACATTCCCTCCCCTAAAGTGTGGGTGGACCCGTGAATGAGATTTCACTCACATGATTAGTTTGGCGTGTATGGCAAAGGTGAAGAAATTTTGACGATGTAATTAAGACCAGTTGAACTTGAGGTAATCAAAAGGGAGATCATCATAGTGGCCCTACCTAATCAGGTGAGCCCTTTTAAAAGAGTTTAGAGGTCAAAGATGTCAGAAATCAGATATATTTGAAACAAGAGAAATGGTATCCTGCAGGCCTTGAAGAAACAGAATGCCATACTCCAGAGAGGACTACATGACAGGAAACTGCAGTGTCCTCTAGGAACTAAGAGTGGCTGCTAAATGACAGCCAGCATAAAAGAGGAACCTCAGTCCTACAACTGCAAGGAACTGAATTGCAGCAATAATCAGTGAGCTTGGAAGAGGACTCTCAGCCTGAGGTGAGATCATAGGCATGGCTGACACCTTGATTTCAGCCTAGTGAGACTTTGAGCAGATGACCTAGCTAACTCATATCCAGACTACTGACTCATGAAAACAGTGACAGAATAACTTTATTTTTTAAGATGCTAGGTTTGTGATAATTTGTTATGCAACTATGGAAAACCAATATAGAAGGTCAACATGCAAAATTCAATTATTTTTCTATATAACAGCAACAAACAGAAAAAAAAATTAAATTGTTACCATTTATAATTGCACAGAAGTATCAAATACCTAGGAATAAATGTAATTAAAGAATGTAAGACTTATCTACACAGAAAACTATAGAACTTATGGAGGGAAACTGAAGATAACCTAAATAAATGGAAATATGTGCATTGTTCATGGATTCGAATTTCAATGTTGTAAATATGTCAATCTCTCTAAATTAATTTATAGATTCAATGCAATCCCAATGAAAATCCTAACAGATTTATTTGTGGAAAATAGCAACCTGACTCTAAAATGTATATGGAAATGCAAAGAATCAAGAACAGCCAAAACACTCTTAAGAAGAAGAGTAAGATAGGAGGACATACTCTACCAGTTACCAAGGTTTACTATAAAACCACAATGTAATATGGCATGGTATTAAGGTAGCAACTAAAGATAAAAAATTCTTAAACCTCTTACAAATCAAAAAATAAAAGACAAGTAACTCAATAGAAAAAAGGGCCAGGCAGTTGAACAGGCACTTCATGTTAAAGGATATCCAAATGGCCACATGAAAAGGTATTTAAACTCATTAGTCATGAGGAAAACGTAATATGATATACTATACTACACATCCACACTTAAAAGACTGAAAATACCAAATGTTGCCGAGGATGTGGAGGAACAGGTACATAACAGGGTGAATTTGTGTGATCACTTTGTTCTTTTAATTAAAAAAAATTTTTTATGGTACGATCATTTTGGAATGTAATTTGGCAACATCTTCTAAAGTTGAACATATGTACACTCATGTACACTCTATGACCCAGCAATTCTATTCTTAGGAATATATCTAAAAATGCGTGTATATGTTCATCAAAGGCATTTATAATAATGTTGAGTAACAGAATCGCCAGACACACAAGAATGAATACTATACTTCTATTTACACAAAGTTGGGAAACTCAAAACTATGGTGTTAATAGTCAAGAGGAGAGAGCGGGTAGTGACTGGGAGGAGTATGAGGTGGGTAATGTTCTATTTCTTGATCTGGGTGGTAGTTAAATATGTGTATTCACTTTGTAATAATTTTTTACTCAAATTAGTTTTGTGTGTTTTCTTCTGTATGTGAATGATGTATCAATAAAAAGATTTTAAAAGAGTGCCAAGCTTCCTCCCCTCATGGACTTTATATTCTTCTGTGAGGATCCCTACGCTCCTCTGTGTTGGTGGCTTCGATGTCAGGCTTCAAGTGGTGGGAAGAGGTAGGAAGATAGCTCCCAGCAGCTCCTCATCTACAACTTCCCACGTTCAAACCAGAAGCCAAGGTAGGCTTCTCTGCTGAGTCTTACAGGCTCAGCAAAAGTTCCAGGTTGCCCCTCTCTGGCCCTGACTGAGGGATGCTCTGATCCCAGTCACTGAGGCCAGTGTGAGATTCTTAACTGGGAAGCCTGAATCACAGCCAACCCTGAAACCAGAATGAAATAGGGTCAACTTCACCAGAACACATAAACTAAGAATGAGGAAAGATGTGGTTCTCCAAAAAAAGAAAAATGAAACAAAACAAAAAACAAAACTGGGGCCCCATTTCAGAAAAGGAAATAAATGTGGGCTGAAAACCCAGGAAGCGTGTACCACGGGTCTCCTGCAAGTGAAAAACCAGATTTGCCAATTCATATTAGGTCAACTTCCCTTTAATCTCTTTCATTTACCACACATGTTTCAGGGATTTGTTTTGCTTACTTCTTCCACTACTAACATGATTGCAAATAGACTCTTTTCTTCCCTTTCATTAGCTGAGAAGTAGGGTACTCCCTGTTTCTATGGCTTTGAGACAAGCTGAAAACAATCAACCAAACAAAAATTAACAACAAAAATCTGTTTAGAGTTTTAAATATCCGTGTCTGCTAGAGACTACAATGGTTAATAAAAATAATCAGACCTTGGAAAATAAGTTCTATTTCCGCTCACCTTCAGAGGCTCCTTTCAGGTGCCTCAGGGGATACCTTCTCTGGTAAGCTTTCTTTACCATCTCCTTCCCTGATCTGAGTTACTCAGCTCCTCTGACTGCTTGCTTACACTGTACTGTAATTTCCTGTTTTCTTATCTGTCTTACCCATTGCCTCATGTGTTCCTTGAGGACAGGCTTTGGCCTA
Source organism: Neophocaena asiaeorientalis asiaeorientalis (assembly GCF_003031525.2). Taxonomy (NCBI): domain Eukaryota; kingdom Metazoa; phylum Chordata; class Mammalia; order Artiodactyla; family Phocoenidae; genus Neophocaena; species Neophocaena asiaeorientalis. Next base: position 1,082,344 of record NW_020173955.1, on the reverse strand, counting down.
TATCGCTGTATCACCAGTACAAAGCTCACTGTCTGGGACATACACAACGGAGGGTCAATAAATATTTTCTGAATGAATGAGTGCGTCATATCCCACTTGCATTTAATTCTGGTAACAGCCTGTGAGATCGAGATTATTAGCCTGAGGCTTGGAGGGGTAAGGTAGGTGACTTGCCCAAAATCACACACAGGTAAGTGGAGTCAGGATTTGAGCTTGGATCTATCTGATGCCAAAGTCTGGGCTCTTGGCTACTGTCTTGGTCAAAAATGTTCATTTATTTGGAATAAGGTTCAAACTCTAGCTTGCAAAAGTTGTCCATAATTGGATCCTATCTGCCTTTCTAAGCCTTTCGGTCATTCACCTTCACGTATCTTTCCTCACAGCCCCTGAACAGACTTGGGTTTTCCTGCCTCTGTTTTTGCTAGGCTTTGCCAACTCTGCCTACTAATCTTATTCCTTCTTCAAGGATCAGCTCAGATGTCATCTCTTTGATGAAATGTTCCCTTATCATTTAGCCAGAAGTGACATCCTCCTCTTCTCAATTTTCATATCCTTTATTTCCTGAGCCATGGACATGGCATTTATGACACACTAGTGTCCTGTTCAAGCTATTAGCAGACCTCTTAGTTTCCATATTAGACTATTGGTCCATGGCCTGTCCCTCTATGGCCCCTCATACAGTGACTTGCACATGGTAGACTTTAAAAATGCTGGATGAATTAATGGTGGCAATGGTGACTTTTTGATATGCCACCCATCTCCCTCCCTGTCTAGGGATTATGACTGTGCAAATCATTGTTAAATCTGCCTCATATCTTATATCCTCCTCATATTCCATAGTCTGTGCTCTCTTGGGACTCAAAGGGATCTTCTGCATTCAGAACCACCAGCTCTTAAGTTGGAAAATTGAAGTATAGAAGGGGTTTTTTTAGCTGTCAACAACGTGGTTTCACAAATAGTTTGGTGACATGGCTTTGTGAATAATATCTTTTTTTTTTTTTTTTAGTTTAGAAGGCCTAGTGACTGTGAGAGGAAAAAAAATAAGGGAGTTTATTCTAGGTGTTTCTAGAGCTGAGGTAATTTGGTCTGTTAACAGTAAAACCTGAAGTTAACCAGAACCCAATTAATTGGCACCTCCAATGACACAAACACACACACACACACACACACACACAAACACACACGCGCGCAGAAGAGGGAGAGAGAAAGAGAGAGGATTTGCCCTTAGAAGAAACAAATGACAAGAACAACACAATATTATCAGGTGCACTCAAAACAACCACTAGCAGCATGTGCCCTCCTCTCTCAAAACATCGTTTCCAGAAGTGAAGCAACTCAAACTTCTGAATCATGCAACGTGATAGAAAGATAGAAGGGTTTACCAGAAAATTCATTTAACCAGCACATGTTATTTCCCACAAATTGTGGTTAAGCAGTGTTATATCTTAAGACTATAGTGAGCTGCCTAGGAGTTGTGGGCAAGTGTAATTCCTTAAAAAAAAAACAACTTTGCAAACTTGTTCAAGAATTATAGCAACTCAACTAACTAGAAATGTAAGCCATTTTCAAAATGAAACCAGAATCCTCAAGGTACAGCTGGAGCAGAAGATTCTGGAGTGCCTTGTTTTCTGCTAAATTGCAGGCTCCTTCAATGATCAGGTTTCAAGTTTTACTGCTGCAACTGACTCAAAGTGACTACTTAGCTTGCAAAAGAGAAGAGTGTAAAGGAACATGACTGACGTACTGAAAATTGCAATTAAAGAGGGCACATGAAACTTGATCTGTTCCTCCTTTAAATCTGGTTGAACAATACATGGACAAGAACATTTAAAATAAAGTTTAATATTAATGAAAATACTAGAGAAGCAACTAAGATTTCTGGAGACATTTTTAAAGGCATAGTATTTATAATGGCAAAGGGGGACATGGAGAAAAAGGCCAAAATAAGATATATTTTTAACTGAGTAATCACACATATTAGCATTTGATGACAAAGTCAACAATGTCAAATTTCAGGTGATTAGAACCCAAGAACTTGGTGGGCTAACCCTGAAGACGCTGCTGGAAGAACACAATAATAGCCATTGTAAGATTGGAGGCAAATTAGCATGGTGAGCAAAGTGGCCAGTACATCAGATCTTCAGATGATGGTGACGATGAGGAGAACTGGTGTGTTCACAGCTACTTCCCCATTATTTGAAAAAAAATTTCCCTGAGTTTCTTTTTGTTTTGTTTTTCTCCATTTCTTGGATTACCTTCCCTGCACCTCTTCCTACCTGCCCCACCCCCAACTCTGCATATCCAAATTCTACCTCTTCTTCGAATAAACTTTTAAAAATGCAGTCTATTCCAGAAAGTGATTTCTGAGCTCACTACTAGGAAAAAGCAAGCCTCTTCTCTTTATCCCTCCTCCACACCTCTTGTGAGGCACTAGTCATTTTCTGCCTTATAATATGGATACGTATAATGGGGCTTGTTTCCCATACTAGACCTTAAGCATAAGATTCATGATTTATCTCTGTATTCTCTACCTCATCATTTCTTTCTTATGTATAGAAAGCAACCAACAAATATTTGTAAATAATTATAAATTTGTGTTTAGTGAATGGAATAGTAGAGATGGAGTTGCACTGATGTAACTTTGTCTTATCCAGATTCTCTTTGACCAATGTCTCATCTTTTCAAAGGCTAAAGGTGCAGTTCTTATGACTTCATGGGCTAAGGATTATCAGTATTAAGACAACATATGATACACATGTTTTAGAATCTTTATGTGAATTAACTTTATAAATTTAATTATATTTTAATGCCAGAGGGGTTTTGCTATTTAGAGGAACCATGTATAGGATCCTTTTGAAATACTTAGCTCTTCCTAAGTATTTTGCTGTAATTTTAATGCATGGAGATAGTTTTTTATTTAAAAAAATATTTATGTACAATAAAAGTCACTTTTTTGATGCCTAGCATTATAAGTTTTGACAAACGTATAGAGTCACATAATTAAGACACAGGACAGTGCCATCACTCAAAAAGTTTCCTGATGCTGTCCCTTTGTTAGTCCATCCCCTCACCACAAACCCTTGACAACCACTGACCTATTCTCTGTCCCTATAGTTTTGCCTTTTCCAGAATGTCATATAAATTGAATCAGATAATATATAGCCTCTTGAGTCTGGCTTCTCTCACTTAGCATAATGCATTTGAGATTCATCCATATTGTTGGCATATCAATAATTTAATTCTTTTAATTGCTAAATTGTATTCCATGGTACAGAGGTATTACAGTTGAAGGATATTTGAGTTATTTCCAGGTTTTGGCTATTATGAATATATCTATTATAAATACTCATATACAAGTCTTTGTGTGAACTATATTCTTTTCTCTTGGGTAAATACCTAGGAGTGGGATTATTTGGTCACATGGTAAGTGTGTAACTTCATGAAAACTGCCAAATTGTTTTCCAAAGTTTCTGCAGAAATTTGCATCCCCATCAACAATATATGAGAATTGCTCTGCACCCTAACCAGCACTTGGTATTATAAGTTTTGTTTTTAGAAACCATTCTAATGAGTGTGTAGTGGTATCTCATTGTAGTTTCAATTTGTATTTCCCTAATAACCAAAGATGTTGTGCATCTTTACATGTACTTACTTGCTATCCATCCTCTTTGGTTAAAATATCTGTTGAAATCTTTTTTTCCATTAAAAAATTGGGTTGTTTATTTCATATGGCTTGCCTTTACTTAAATAATTTTTTAAAATCACATAACTTTGTAGAAAAAGAAGAGAATTAAAATCACCCATGAATCCATAATAGGTGATAACTATTTTTAAATATTGTATATGTACTTCTCATCTATTTTCTTAACGTAGGTTTACCCTAAGTTTCCTTGGTTGCACCAGCCTAAATATATAAACGAGGTCAGCAAGTAGTAATAAGTCAAATGTAACTCAGGTCCTTTCTATGCCTTGCTCACAAAATGCTTAAGATAGAAGAATGGAGGATTCTTCAATGGAGAAACTAAATAGCCTTAGAAAAAGATATTTTCACATACTGGCTTTAGGTAATTGGCCAATAAGAAGGCTGTTATACCAATTGATCACCCTAAGAGAAGCCCATCATTTGATCTGTTCCCTTCACCCCAGCAAGTGCTTTCAATTTACTTTTTTAGTTGATTTCTGTCACTTAGAAAAAGAACAGAGACCCAAGAGTCACCCGACAATTAAGAAAAGCCTTGGAATATTACTCAGCCATAAAAAAGAATGAAATAATGCCATTTGCAGCAACATGGATGGACCTACAGATTATCATACTAAGTAAGTCAGAGAAAGACAAATATTATATGATATCACTTATATGTGGAATCTAAAAAATGATATAAATGAACTTATTTACAAAACAGAAACTGACCCAGACTTAGAAAACAAACTTATGGTTACCAAAGGGGAAAGGTGGGGGGAGGTTGGGATTAACATATACACACTACTATACATAAAACAGATAATCAACAAGGACCTACTGTATAGCACAGGGAACTCTACTCAGTATTCTGTAATAACCTATATAGGAAAAGAATTTGAAAAAGAATAAAAATATGTATATGTATAACTAAATCACTTTGCTGTACACCTGAAGCTAACACATTGTAAATCAACTATACTCCAATATAAAATAAAAATTTAAAAACAAGTCCACAACATCAGAGGTAACAAAGAAAAAAGGAACTTGGAGGAAACAAAGATGATGCAGGATGCAGAAAAAAAACGCAAAAACAAAAAACACCTTTTTTAAAAAAAAGTACTTGAGGGAATTCCCTGGTGGTCCACTGGTTAGGACTCTGTGCTTTCACTGCCAAGGACCTGGGTTCAATCAGGGAACTAAGATCCCACGAGCCATGCAGCACAGCCAAAAAAAAAAAAAAAAGTATTTGAAAAGTAAAAATACAATCACTGAAATAAAAAGTCCCAAAGAAGATCAAGAGGAGAATATTGAAGACGAAGAAGACAAGGAGATAGAAAGTCGGGGAAAAATGTAAGAGACTTTAAAAATCAAACAGAAATTCCATTGTTTAGCTAGTTAGAGTTCCAGAGAGCACAGGACAAAAATGAAGGAGAAAAAATTATAAACGAAATCCTAGAAACTTTATCTGATGTAAAGAACATAATCACCAGGTGAAATACCCAGCCCAATGATTGAAAAAAGTCCTGTAACAAGGACATGATGATAAAATATTAGTACACTGAGCATAAAGATCATAAGACCTTCTAAAGAGGGGAAAGATGATTGTATCAAAAGGAAGAAAAGGGTTTCCCTGGTGGTGCAGTGGTTGAAAGTCCGCCTGCCAATGCAGGGGACGCGGGTTTGTGCCCCGGTCCAGGAAGATCCCACATGCTGCGGAGTGGCTGGGCCCGTGGGCCATGGTCAGGGAAACCAAAAAAAAAAAAAAAAAAAGGAAGAACAATAACTTCAGCCTTCTCAATAATATCACTCAATTCTAGAAGAAAATGGAATATTATCTTCAACATTCTGAAGTGAAATTATGTTTAGCTAAGAATTTTATATCCAACCAATACAGTGTGAGGGTAGAATAAAGACATTTTCAGAGATTCAAGATCTCAAAAATGTATGTTTTATGTATCCTTTCTAGGGAAATTACTATTTCAGAAATATAAGACAGTCAACCAAGAAAGATGACAAGGAGCCCAGGAAATGGGAGAGCTAACCCAGAGGATGGTGAGAGAAGTCTTAGAATGCTAGAATGACAACCATGCCTCAAAGCCTAGGGTTCATTCAGTCCTAATTAGATCAAGAAGAAAGAGATTTTTTTTTTTTTTTGAGAATAAAAGTGGACTGATAGATTGATGGTTCTGTGTTTGGAGGCTTGGAAAAAAAATATTTCTAGCCTTTTGAGACTTGAAAATCTTTATATATGGTCGTAATTATGTAAGTTCTGACTACTGGCTTAAAATATTTTTGCCTTGTGACATTTTTGCCAAAAAGTCTTGCCATGTGACATTTAAAGATTATGATAAATCTATAGTGGGAGGAGGTGGGGAAGGGAAGTGGAGGTGGAGGTGGAGTAAAAGGGCTAAATCCTCAACCACCGTAACAGGATGTCAATAGACAATGTCTTAAATTGAGAAATCGAGAAATAGCTGAATGAGCAAAGTACTTAAACACAAAGAGGTAAATAATAGATAAAACAGTTAGAAATTGAAAGTGGCAGCCTCTCAAGAGCAGTGTGGATAAGAGATGGAGCAGAGGTCCAACTGTATCCCCACATAAGTCTTCTAGAATAATTTATTTTTTTAGAACCATGTGCACATATTACTTTGATGAAAAAAACACAAAAATTAAGTAAAAATATTTGCAAACACTTCAGATAGAATTGGAGTTGATGTTTCAAAAGGCCTTACACTTTTTAGGTATTTGCTATATACTGTAAAATTGTCTTCTAGAAGTTATCAGTTTTATTGCCACCAGCATGTATAACTAGTATCCATTTCCCTACCTCTTTGCCAATCTATATTATTTTTTTTCAAATCTTTGCTAGTTGGATAGGGGGTAAAAAGTTTCTAACCATTATTTGAAATACATTTTCTTTAATGGGTCCTACTTACAGTTGAGGCTAAGTGGCGTTCTGTCAGTTTGCTTCCTGTTAAATTCCTGGATTGCTACTTGATGAAATTGCTAATCTTCTGTATGAGTATATGTCTTAACATCTAGACCTAGAGCTAGACAGACTGCAAAAATTGCCTTAACTGTGAAGTAACAGAAAACATATCTCAAACAGAATTATTGATCTTCTTTCCCAAGCAAGTACCTCTTCCTGACTTTCCTACTTCTATTTAAGACCCTAGTAATTTTGGACCCTTTCCTTCATATTTAGTCAGTCATCTAATGAATCAACTTTGACTCTACGTAGACTCTTATACTTGTTTCCTTTTTATCCCCTCTTACCACTCAAATGTTGCTTTTGCTTTCAGAAGAATTTTGATAGATATTTCCAAATCTCCCTTCCAAAAGATTTTATATGAACTTATATTTCCACCAATAGTGTAGGAGAATAACTTTGTCCTTGAACTGTCAACACTTGGTACTAAACTTTTTGATCTTTATCAATCTAATAGGTGAAAAATAGATGATACCTCATTGTTATTTTGATTTGTACTTCTTATGTATGTAGCTAAAATGTATAATTTCTGCCTACATCTCAGTAAACAACATTAGGTCACATAGACAGGCTCAGAGGCAGGGGGCTCAAAATGCCAGCATTTCACTATACAGCCTTTACAGTGCAAGGCAGGGAGGAAGGGGGCTGGAATGGATGTTGAAGCCATCGTCATTTTTCTCATATATGACTGTTGGGTTTTATGTCCTTCTCTACCCTAAGATTAAAATTCTGCTCATTTTTTTATAACTTTTTGCTATAAAACCATTGAAATACACAAAAGTAGAGAACAGAATAACAAACTTTCTGGTATCTATCACACAGCTTAAAAATTATTAACATTCTATATTTTGTTCACTTATCCCATGCCTAATTATTTTTCTGAAGTCTTCTAAAATAAAATCTCGGATACTGTATTATTTCACTCATGAATAATTTAGTAGGTTTCCCTAACAGGTAAGGAGTTTTAACTGATGTGTAACTTATAGACATTAAAATGTATGGCTCAATTAACTTTCATAAAATGAAAACACTCATGTAACTACATCTCATATCAAGAAAGAGAACATTACCAATACTCCGAAGCCCCCTTTCTGTCTTCTCCAGGTTATTACTGTAGAGAAGAAAAAAGTTTTCTTTGACCCTCTTAGGGTCGCTGGATGGGTCTGACAATTAAACTGACAGAGACAGGTTAACAGGAGAAGAGCATACAAATTTAATATAAATTTTACTTGACACGGGAGCCTTCGTATGAAAGTGAAGACACAAAGAAACAGCTGTGTATTTTACACTAGGTTTGATGAAGAGTGGACAGTGATGGAGGAAGAGGCTAGGTTAAGGAGTATGAGATAATGTAGTAAACTAGGGGAAATTCACAAGGCCTGTTTGTTAGGATGCTTCTTGGTGTCCCTTTGTCTTCCAAAATTAGGATGTACCTCTACTCCAGCTATAGTGAGGGCACCTCTCACATGAGAGTTTTATGACCTGTTTCAGAGGAGACGGGTAGGAAGGGGGGTGAGTAGGGGAAGGTGGGAGAGACCTTCTTGCTCTGCTGTTTTTTCAACTCCTTCAGTTTAAAATAGTATTTCATTATATGAAAATTTCATAGGTTTTTAACCATTCATTATATTAATGGATATTTGGGGTATTTCCAATTTTGGGCTATTGCAAAAAGTGCTGCTATGATCATTCTTGTACAAGTCTTGCTGCACATATGTCTGCATTTCTCTTGTGTATATACCTCGGAGTACCATCATTGGATGATAGGGTATGCTTATGTTCAGTTTCAGTAGATACTTTCAGTTTTCTAAAATGTTTGTACCAAGTTACAGTCCCACAAGCAGTGTATGAGAATTACAACTGTTGCACATGGTCATCAACACTTGGCATTGTCAGTCGTTACAAGCTGAGTTCCCTGGGAAGTAGACTCTGAGAAGGAGATGATCAAGCAAGGAGTTTACTGGGATCAACACCTGCAGAAGGGAAAGGGAGTCAGGACTGGACAGAGGGAGGAGTTGGACTGTGATGTAGTTTCAACCAGGGACTCAACTGACCCCACAGAGAGCCAAGTTTTGGGGCCATTACAATAGTCCCCGCCCTACCACCATGGCTGCTCTGTTTATATGTCTATTAGATCAGCATAGGAGCTGATGATGGAGGCTGAGTGAATCAGCCAGCTGAGTCATTTTGTCTCCTGGTGTTTAGTGCCTCTTCTGTGGTAGATGCTCTCAGTGGGTGTTCACATGCAATCTTCATATCCACTTTGTCCCTGCTCCTATATGGCCATCCCACCCCAGACTTCTTCCTCCCTGATCTCCCAATCTTTCTTCTTCCAGGCCCTGACCAGTTGGCCAATGCTTTGTCACTGATCATGACTCTATGTATATTCTAACCTCCGGCTGCTTCTCTTTCCACACAAAGTAGATGATGAGTACAGTGAGATAACTGTTTATAAAAGCACCTTGTCGGTGGTTCTCCATGCCCAGGCTATATACCTCAGGCCAATTAAATAAAAATCTCTGGGAGTGGGACTCAGACATCAGTGTTTCTTCAAGGTTTTCCAGGTGGTTCCATTGTTCATCTAAAGTTAAGAACCACTGCTCAGGTGTTCAGCTTTCTGCTAAAACTTGAAAGACAGCGTTGCTCCAACTTTGTTGTGCATTAGAATCAACTTGTAGATGCAGATTCTTAAGCTCCAAACCCACAGAGTCTGATTCAGAGAACTGAGTTAGGGCCCAAATCTTTGGATTTCTTAAGTCACCCAAGAGACGGGTAGATACAAGTCAACCAAAGAGGTAACTCTGACAATCTCTGATATAAGTAAACCAAGTTTCTTGCTTACAAGGAACTCAAATCTCATAGAGAGCAATTTATTTTAATTGGTGGCAGGAGGAATTTTAGCAAACAGTGTTGAAAATCATCTCTACAGGATTTTAGAAATCAGATAATTCATTATCTGCTAGTATGACAAATAAATCTGTACTTGAAAAATAAATGGGTCTGAATTACTGTGAGACACTAAATAAGCTTATATTTCAAGCTCTCCATAATACATTTGACTTTTTAAAAAGCCAGGCTATACTATTGAGAATGTTTTCAAAAGAAGCACCCAACCTAAAATTACAGAGGCTCTTTGCTGTCTTTAGGTTCATGTTCTTAATATTCATGATGGGTTCTCCTTTCTGCTAAAGCCCAGAGACAACTAGCAGCAGCAATTTTCACTGTCAAGAGTACTGCTTCTCCTGTGAGAGAGTGGCACGGACATATATATACTACCAAATGTAAAATAGATAGCTAGTGGGAAGCAGCCACATAGCACAGGGAGATCAGCTTGGTGCTTTGTGACCACCTAGAGGGGTGGGATAGGCAGGATGGGAGGGAGATGCAAGAGGGAGGAGATATGAGGATATATGTATATGTATAGCTGATTCAGTTTGTTATAAAGCAGAAACTAACACACCATTGTAAAGCAATTATACCCCAATAAAAATGTTAAAAAAAAAAAAAAAGAGTACTGCTTCTCCACTTCATGTGCATAAGAATCACCTGGAGCTCTTGTTAAAATGCTGATTTGGATTCAGTAGGTCTGGGCTTCTGCATTTCTAACAAGTGATGCATTACTAACATCTTCTGTATTTCTAACATCCCAGGTGATGCTGATGCAGCTGGTCTGGGAACCACAGTCTGAGTAGCCAAGATCCATGGCCTCTTGTCCTTCCCCTGTAGCTCATACTTCACCTTATAACAAATTCTGTTCCACTTTGATCCTTTGGGTTAAAGTCAATAAACCCAAACTGCCTAAGATGTTAAAATCTGGGAGGTTAACTGATCCCATTACATGTTCTGCTTTGCAAGTTAGAATGAGGACTTAAAGAATTACACTATATTAAGCAAAGACTTTAAAAACAATTAAAAACGTGACTCACGCTCCATATTGATTCAGACTCTCCATATCCTTTGATTTCAACAGTATTATTGTCATGCCTTGACCTCTTGTTAATTAACAAGATTTTAAAAGATGGATTGATGAAAATGATGTGCTGATCAACTTATCTGACGACATTGAAACTAAGTAAAAATTCTTTTGGAAATTTACTTACTCTATACCAAGAGACATTAAGTTTGTTTACACCAGCACTGTTTTAATATTTGATCTCATATTCGCATTCCTGATAACATATTACAAATAATTTACTTATACAACAAATATTTGCCGAGCATTTACTACATGCCCCTCTCTGTAATAGAGGTGAATTAACTTAAAAGAAGGAAAAAAGCACTTTCTGCAAAGATATTTATTTCAGTATTAACTAAAACGAAAAACTTGGAAACTAAATCTTCAACAACTGGGGAATAATTATGTACATTTTGATATAACAACTCAAAGTAATAGTTCAAGACATTAAAAATGCTGTGTAGATTACAAAATTGTGTGCAAAAGGAATTTAAAAGAGGATTAAAAAACTGTAGAAGCAAAAAACTGAAATAAAAGCTAGGGAGGTGTATTGTTATAATATTACCGTAAATAAAATGTTGCCATAAAAAGCTTATTAAAAAACTACACACACACTCACACACACTTGTAGCAGCATCAAATACTATAAAGGTTCATTTCTTTGACTACTGATGCAACATTTAAAAAGCCTTCTCTTACATCAACAAAAACATTTCTGTCCTTTCCTGCCTCTATAGCCTGCTTCTTCCTGTCTGTAAATGCAGGCAGGAGATGTCGAGGAGGTAATCTAGAGCTCTCCTGATTTACAGTGAGGAAAATAACGGTTTCCTGAAGAGGCTGGCAAATGTTATGCAGACATTTTACATCCGTATCAGTGTTACCAATGACATGGATTCTACAAAGCTAAACCCAGGCACCTAGGTATTTTTCTTTCAGCTATTTTTGCTTAAAAGTTATTCGTTTGGGGTTCTATTTTTCTCATATTGCAAACTTTATGGATATTGGGTTTTTAGTTGTAAATATCATCTTGTTTATATTTGAGTTTACTCAGTGTTGGAATCCCTATGTAATTCTTTAAGTTTGGTAACTTCTCAGGTACAAAGGCATAATTTAGGGAGGGGAGTGGGAGGGGTGTGTGTGTTTAGGTAGACTACCACAGCTAGTGGGTGATGAATGGCGTTGGGGTGGGAGTGGGGGAAAGGGAGCTTGGGGATTTTCTTTGCAGAGAGAGTGCAAGGTTCAGGGATGCTGTCCTGCAAACTAACAATTTTTATTCTTCTCTCATCCTTTCACCTACCAAAGACTTGCCAGGGCTGTGAAGAATAGATAAATATACACAGAACTAGAAGAACTGAGTAAGTGATAAGCCTTTTAACAGCAGAGATTTTATGAAGCTTACTATGAGCTAATTTGAAAAACAGTGTTGCTGAATGGTGAAGAAAGAATGCTCTCATATTCAGAGTTAGAGTGATGCCAGTTCCTTCTGGGCACCATTCATAAGGATAGGTTTGCTTCTTTGCCCTATGTCAAGGAATTAAGAGGAGTGCTTCCTGGTTTGCCCTCCTATTTACACTCCTGACACACAGAGGTGAAGGCAGGTGGGGTTTTGCATTATTTTGTACGTGCAAGTGGTTGTTCAGTGACCTTGGAAAAGCCCAGTGCTAATGTATTACAGCAGGTGGCAGCCTTTCCCTGGGAGAGAAGGAAGAGCTAGTCTTACCTAAGGCAAAATTGTTTTTGGTTTTATAGCTTTTCTTTGATATAAGTGTAAGGTGATTCATCTAGGGCCTGAAGTTAAGACTGGCTTTATAACAGAGGGAAGAGGTGCAGGAACCCTGGAACCCAGAAAAGGGGATGTGGGCTCACTTCCAGGACCCAGCTGCTTAGTCACTGACTCTGAGTTACTCAGTGGCTGCCCTTGGGGAGCCTGGTCAAGTTCAGACTCCACACCAACAGGTTTGGGTGAAGGCATCAGCCTGAGACTCAGAAAGGGGCTCTGAGCAAGAGGCCACAGGGAGGTAAAGAACTGATCTAAAGGTATAGAATCAGAGCAGATCAAGAAGACTCTGCTCTATACAGTGAGGAAGGGCGTTTGATAGCAGAAGTATCCCTTTTTCATTCCAGATCTGTAAAGAAACATCTAAACTGCCAAATGTTTTTTTGAAACGGTTATTAAGTTATTCTCCTTCAAGTTTGCAAAGTGCTTAATGGAGAGCCAGACTTGGCTGAGAAGCTTGACGCTGGATATATATCCAGTTCGTTTCTACTTTCTTAATGGTATGATTGTATTTTATCATTTATCAAGAAGGAACTATGTCAACTATATTTCAATTTAAAAAGGTTTTATGTAAAAAATGATGTTATTCAAAACAGTGTGAATAAGGAGACATTTACTAAAGTACTTACAAATGGATTTGCTTTGTGACTAAAGGTAATTACTGTGATGAGATGGGGTAGGAACATTCAGATATCAAGAAACTAGCTGTGACTATTTAAATTAATTAAAATTAAAGCAAAAATTCAATTCCTCAGCTGCACTAGCCACATTGCAAGAGCTCAATACCCATCTCTGGCTAATGGCTACCATATCGGATAGCACAGATTATTGACCATTTCCATGGTCACAGAAAGTCCTACTAGTCAGCACTGGACTAGAGGAAAAAACTGGGGAGTGCCGCCAAGTGAAAAGGCATGAGGTTAAGAACAAGCCCTCCTTGTAATACTAAGTATTGTAATCATAATACCTCAGTGCAGCAGGAGTTTCAAATAGAGTATTTCATATAATTCTGAAGGCAATCCACGACCATAACAACACTGCAGCCTACATTTTTGGAAACCTTAATGCTGGCCAGGCACTAAGAGCTCTGTTGTAATAACTCATCGGTCTTTGCAAAAAAAACCTTGACTTCTAACTTATCTGTAGTTACCTGGCTTGTAAGGAGCAGCTGGAACTCAAACCCATGTTTTTCTGGGTTGTAATAATTAGAGAGAAGACGTGGGAAATGCCTAGCACACTCTGTATGTGAATAAAATCTGCTTTTAAGCCACTTTCCCCTTAAACCCGGCCAACTCTTTGGATTCTCTGTCACATACTTGTCTTTCTGGCTGAAGAAGGCTTTTATGCCTATTCTGATAGAGTAACAATGATGCCCTGTTTGTCAGGATGTGAGCCTTCTCCTCCCCCCACCCCG
>NW_020173955.1:924365-1068483 GCF_003031525.2 Neophocaena asiaeorientalis asiaeorientalis | reverse complement strand
GCTTTCTGCACAAAGTAAGTTGGTTTCTCAGAAGCTCACCTTTGTAGAAATCAAGCCTATTTGGGTGAAAATTTTGAAGTAAGATATTCTTGTTTAAGACAAAAATATTCTTATTTAAGCCTGGAAGTGTATATGGGAAAATGCTGTTTTCTCTAGGTTGGTACAATTATGAAAAATATTTCCTCTTTTTGCCCTTTTCTCCTTTTTCTTCAAAATGTTTGCTCTATTTTGTAACTTTTCTACATGAATATGTGTAATAATAACATTTAACAAAATCAAATCCAGATACTACATCATGAAACTGGTTAATTGGTTAACAATATTTTAAGCTTTTGATAATATAGCAAATACTTTAATACTAGCCAATAAAAAACTTTAAATTGAATGATAAATAATACTTTAACCAATAGCTGAGGAAGCATGGAATTTAATTATAAGGTTACAAACATCAATAAACAGTGTTTGGGTACTCACTGCCTCTCTGCAGGTGGGGACTCGGGGTTGTTTTATGTCAGTGGCCCCATGGATGCCTGCTTCATGTCATCCCGTTCAAGATGAAGTAGGGACTGGTCCATAAAATAGTCTGTGATTCACGCTGTTACTTTTATCATCAATTAGCACCATATGGTCTTTGAAAACTAATAAACGTGGTGTGAGGAAAGAGAAAAGGGATCTTTTCAAACTATGGCATAAATGTCTGTCCTTCCAGGTGAGGCTCATTATGTAGGAGTGCTGAAACTGCAGGGAAGGCAAAGGGGAAAAAAGAGGTTGAGAACTGGCCCGTACTTGCTATAGTTCTTTTCTCCAATAGAATTCAGACTTTGTGATAGTTTTACTTTGAAAGCACGTCTTTACCCACTTTTAACACACCATTGTAAAGCAATTATACTCCAATAAACATGTTTTTAAAAAGTGGTGTTCTTTTAAGTGTGTATGCATTTTAATTTTCTTTAATGAAATTTGGTATGCTGCTAAGGGATATCTTTACACTTTTAGTTAAACCTGTAGTGAGTCTACTGTGAAATAATAGCCAAATGAAATGGTAGCCAAAAATGTTTTCAAATATCTAAGAATTCTGATTGAATACAGTTTATAGATCATTCACTTTAATGACCTAATAAAACATTTTTAAATATAAAAGATAATTTAGAGGATCAAGTGATAATGTAGCAGCAGAGAATCAAGAATTTACTCCTTATTCCCTCACTTCCCCACCTCTGAGGCTTCCATTTAAAAGCATTACTGCTAACTTTAGAGTGTAATTTAAGTTAGGTGGCTATAGGTTTAAAGCTAAGGAAAAACAAAAGACATGTGAATTCCCAGCAATCATCTGTCTAAGCAGGCAGTTGGAGATAAGAAAGAATGAACTGAAAAAGGGCAACAGATTCATTCCACAGGTGGTGTACGCAGCTGCAAGGACTCGGTGAGCCAAGCGCTTTTCAGAAACACAGAGAAATATTCAGCCTTGTCCACTCTCATTCCCTGCAAGGGGATAGACCTGGCAGCCTTAAAAAGGAAGAGTCCTGGAATCAGACCAGGCTCTTTTGTGTTTCCTGTTTGATTGAAGGCATTTTGAAAAAAAACAGAATCCTGAGATCAATTCACTTAAAAAAATTATGTACATAAACATATGAATACCATGCATTTTATACTGCCTGATGGATGCCAAACAATCCACCTCTGCCAACTAAATTGTCTTTGCAGATGTCTTGGAGCTACCTGTTTGTCTCCTCTCTTCTGATTTTCATAGTAAGATATTATTTCAAATAATTTTTCTTTTTGCTTATGAAGTAACAAGGCTAGGGTCACTGATCTGATACCACAGAACGATATGTTCATTCTTGGTTCCACACTGCACTTCTGGTTTCATAAAGAAGGCTGCACTTAGGCTTTGGTTTACAGAGTTCAGTTTACAGGTGTATCCTCCACTCTATTTTATTCCCATCCTCTGGCTTTCCACTGTTGTGTGCTTTGCTCAAGTGTGGTTAAATGGATGAGCTACTCACACAGGGCTTCACATGGATTATCTCAAAAGGCAGGCATCACATCTCATTTGTGGAATGAAAAAACTTCAGGAAAGATAGGGTTTACATCTTTCCTTTTTTTTTTTCTTTTGGACTTTAAGTGCAAAGACTTGAGTTAATCACCCTCCTCAGTTCAAGATGGTACATGATCATTCATCCATGCAAGGTCTTTTCTTGCTTCATTTTATCATTTTCTTCTTCTACTTTATTATTTTGCCCTTTCATCTCCAGCATCAGCAGCCACTCTGATATATTTAATATGTGCTTGGATATGCACAGACCCCCAAGTTTTTAATATAATATTGTTTTATGAATGTGTTTTAATTCTGTATTGTTCAATGGATCATTTCTGTTTATTGATTTTTTTTAATGCAGTGCTGTTTTTAAGTTCTTTCCATGTTCCTTTATGCACATGTAGCTAATTTCTTTGAACTGCTACATAAGGTTCCATAGCATGTGTCAGATACCTTTAATATGTCCATCCCCCTAGTGACAGGACACCTGGACTGCCTCTAACTCCCCTGTATCGCAAACAACCCTGTGATAAACATCTTTATACACATCTCCTTATGAACCTGTGCAGAGAGTAATTCCCGAGTCATAGGTTGCATGTGTGCATGTGAATGTGTGCAAGCACACACACACACACACACAATTAAATACTGCCAGAGTGCTCTCTAGAATACCTGTATCTATTTACCATCCCACCAGCAGCACACGAGGGTCCTTGTTTTCTCTTTGCCGAGAATGCCAAATCATTTTCCAGCTTTCTAATTTTTACAAATCTGTGTGTAGGTGGTATCTTAAAAAGTCTTAATATGCATTTCTGTGTTTACTGGTGACACTGAACTTCTCTTCAACCCTTCTTAGCCATTTGGGTTTCTACTTGTGAGAAATGGCTATTTTTACTCTTTGTCAATGTTTTTTTTTTTTTTCTCAGTCCAGATCTTTTTTATTTTATTGAAGTATAGTTGATTTACAATGTTGTATTAATTTCTGCTGTATAGCAAAGTGACTCAGTTATTCATATACATATTCTTTTTCATATTCTTTTCCATTATGGTTTATCACAGGATATTGAACATAGTTCCCTGTGCTATACATTAGGACCTTGTTGTTTATCTAGTCTATATATAATAGTTCGCATCTACTAATCCCAAACTCCCAACCCTTCCTTCCCCCATCTCCCCTCCCCCTTGGCAACCACAAGTCTGTTCTCTCTGTCTGTGAGTCTGTTTCTGTTTCATAGATAGTTCATTTGTCAATGTTTTGACAAAGATTCTTTACTTCACCAAACTTTAGTCAGGCTCCTGAACCTTCTCCTAGGCCCATCTCTTCTCTGCACTTCCTTGTGAAATCCAGCTTTAGCAAGAACCCCGCTAAGTCAGTTTAACCAGAACCCTCCACCCTCGATATCTGATCACCCTTGATATCTGATCAGGTTCCTCATCCTCTACCATCCCTCAGGTGATGTCTGATCACCCAGGTCTATCTTCAGCGAAAATCTTGTTAGTTTGATTTAGCCAGAATGCCGCTTACTGCTGATTTTCCTCTTAATAATTTTCCATTCACTGACCCCTCCACCCCTGCTCACTTACCCATGCTCTATTTGGAGTTGAGCCCAGTCTATCTCCCTTACTGTATAATTCCATTGCAGTGGTCCCTATACCACAAAGTAATCTGAACAGGGGAAGTTTAATATAAAGTATATTAACTGAAAGTGGGATTAACTACTAAGGAGTAAACAGAACTCTAAAGAATACAGGAATAGTCTATATGGGGAGCAGTACTTTCTAAGGCAGTGTTACTGAACTTTTTTCATTATTGCTCCCCTAAGGAGAATTTTTAGTCATTTTCCCCCCTTAATGCTCCCTTCCATGAAATTTTAACACTGCAGATATACTGTGTATCTGTTTATGTCCTGTGGCCTTTTTCAGGGCCATAAACCATTGTAATACTTAAGATTATTTCACACCTCCCCCACCCAAGAACCAGTTTTTACCCCCACTGAGAACACTTGCCCTAGGACTAAGGCCAAACACCCAAGGAAGGGACATATTTGGAAGAGCCCTTTCTCCCCTCAAGGCTGAGATTCTGATCTCACTGAAGAGGGTGTAGCTGTCATCCATTGGGTGGTAGAGAAATTCACTGAGTTGCTGCAAGTCAGGATGGGGAAGAAATCACCTCGCGGAGTGCCTGTGAGATGTGCTGGGTGGTTGAGTATGGTCGGGATTCTGGTACCCACTGGCTGCCATGCACTACAGGAGAAGGAAAACCACATCAGAACAAAGAAGAGAAGTACTTTCCTCCTGCAGTGGCCCTCCTGTGCTCTTTACTGACAAGGCATCATGCCAGCTGCAAAGGAGAAATATTCACAGGGTCCAACTCCAGCATCACAAAGGAGGGTAGTAAAGGATGGATTTGAGCTGAGAAGAAATAAACTGGTAACTGGAACATGCATCAAAAGAAATTCTTTTAAATTTAAGGTTCTAATTAAGTTCTGGCTAATCAAAGCTTTACAATGCCAACTCACCACACTGTGGTATATACACATCAAAAACATCTAGGAATTTGCAAAAATGCAGGGCATATCATCAGTAAAGCAATTTATTAATGTTATGTGTTGCCATTTACATGTAATGTTTATGTCTTTGGCCCGCTGTCAGTGAGATTTATACTTTGAGTTATTTTCTTGAGAATGAATGTGAGTGTCTGATTTGTCTGTATTCTTTCTCTAAACAATTCAGCCATAGACTGTTGACCAGCTGACACCAATCTTGTCTTTTTGATAGTAACATTTCTCAGGGTAATTCAATGAACATTTTGATTTACCAGTAAATCTTTTGTGAGGCTGATAAATATATCAGTTCATCAGGACCTCATTATTCTTGGGTGAACAGAAAATTGAGTTTCTGAATCACAAATCAAAGGTCTAAACCTGTGACGTAGAGCAGAGCAGATGTACAAATCATTGTACCACGGAAGCCTAGGTTGTCCAGTGAGACTTCCCCACTAACCATATACTGAGCTACCTAAAGGTAATCTGGGCAGCCAAGGGACAGAGCAAAGATAGCTAGTCAATGTCTTTGGCCTTGTTTGAAATTTGCCCCAGTGCTAATTGCTTATGTGAGCCTATAGCTGCATATCATATAGATGTCTCGATTCATACTTCTAGTTTAGATTTGGGAGTGAAATGGCTTCCTAAAACAGGGTATGTGAATCAAGCTCTCTGGAATTTAGTTTCATTACTTGTAACGTGAGAAAGTTGGTAAAGATTACATAAGTGGTATGTTGAATAAGCACAATTCTCTGACCTAATCGAAAAGCAACCTTATATATTTATTTTTGCCCCCACTGTTCCTTTACACATATATAAGGTCAGATTGTGAGGGGGAAGAGAGGTCATCTTTCTCTGCCCTAGGCTGAAAATTGTGGCAGGCCCTTAAATTTTCTGGCCACTCTGGCATCATAGACTTTCAACTTCAGTTATAAACAGTCCTGATACAGAAATTAGATAAGTGTAAGATATTAATCAAAACTCCAAAGCTGATGTTAAGAACACACCTTTTCCTCTCCGCAAGCCCAAGACATCTTCACTCTGAAAGCTTGCAGTGGGAAGGGGGAGGGATATTGGATGGCTCTTCCTCAAGCCTTCTTGTCAAGCAAATGGAAATATCATTACACTGTTCCTGAGATCCACTCTCCACTGTTTTCTACTTTCCTCTCTGCCCAGGAGGCTGGCCCTGCATGAATGCGTTCTCTTTCTCTTTGGCTTCCAGTTGGCTTTGGCCAATGGGGAGCCCTTGCAGAAGACCAGAGAAGGTAAAGGTATTCATCCCTTGGCTTTTTCCTAGTGAGACTGCCTTTGGTTGGCATGGGTCAAGGTCACTGCTCCTCTTACTGTGGTCTGCTCCTAATAACACTCCCTTTCCAGATGCTGAGAATCACTCCCTTAGGGTCCCAGGGTGTCAACCACTCTGTTTCTTTTAACCCCTAGTTCCCAGACTGTCCCTTGGGTTTACATTACACCCCCAACAACCTCCTTACAAATAGTCTCTTTGAAAAGAAGCTCTTCTCAACTTATCCTAATTTAAGTGTACCATCTGTTTCCTGTTGGGACCCTAACTGGAAAAAATTCACCAAAATTTGTATTGCATAGCAACACTTGAAGTTTAAAAAATCCGTTTTCTTAGATTAAGTAACACATCACAATACTCACTCTTAAAATCATTTGCCCCACAATATTATTATCCAAAGAACTTCAACAACTACTGTACTGTACTGGGCCAAGTCTAGGTTCAGAAAAGCCAGAGCTGGGGCTTCTAGTCTCTCCCAATTCATCTCTTTCCTTCTTGTTCAGGGCTCTCTTGCTGGTAATCTCTCCCACCGAAAGGAAAAATGGACCTAATTAGTTTCAATATCTTCATGAATTAGTCTAATATATTTCCAGGAAAATATGCATTTTAAAAGAGAACTCCAGGATAAAAAAATGAAGCTCTAATGACAGAAATTTCAGACTCTGCGACACCAGGAATGGGGAAGTATGTTTGACCTCATCTATTCTGAGCAAGATGAGGCCTAATTTTCCTACATCTTTGTTCTAAAACATGTCACACAGGGCTGAGTTTTAAAGTCCCTGCTGCAGTGTTTGTGCAACTGTTCAGGACTTTCCAGGGTATCAGTTATTCAAAAAAAATTTAGCCCAAGTCAAGGAGAGCTTAGCGTTTAGTTTTGAAAGTACAAGAAATACCTAAAGATTGTGGGTAATTGTCTTATAGTGTGCCTGAAAAATCACTAATGTTACCTCTCTTTTTACATCTTGCCTCTGATCAGCCTTGCAGCTTCAGCTACACTTAAATGAAAGAAATCAAGTAAACAACTTTTAGCAATCAGTGAACCTTAAAATTGCAGGTGATCTGTAGCAGGTTAAGCACACAGCAACACACATGCAATCATTCAAATTTTGTACCTGGCAAATGAGGCTAACAATTTATACCTTGATCTGACTTGATTATTTGAAAAAGCTGCTTTTCTGTGGCATAAATATAGATGCTAGTTCTGTCTTGCAGCCAAGTTTCTCACTAGAAAGCCACATTAATCTTATGATTCCCTTACAAAGAAACTAGTAGAAATGATTTCTTCTAAATTGTAAACTAATAAAAAGGTATCCATGAGTGCTTGTCAAGTTTAAAAATATTGTCTTTCTCCTTTTCCCCTCTGCATGAACTTAGTTGGCTTTGGTCCACACATATTTACTGCTTATTATGTGCCAGGCACTGTTTAATGCAAAAATACAGCGCTGAAGAAGGCAAACCAAGTCCCTGTCCAAGGTGGTTGCCCTCCAAGTAAGGGGGAGAGAGATAACAAACATTTAAACAAACAAATAATACAATTTCAGGAACTAAGGGCTATGAAGAAGACAAAATAGGGTAATATGGTCGATGGTACCTGGGGTGGGATGTGGCCGCGTGGTGACATCTGAGTTGAGATCTGAAGGCTGAGAAGGAGGCAGTAGTGCGACAATCTAGGGAAGAGCTCTGCTAGCAAAGAAACAGTAAGTGCAAAGGACCTGGGGTCGAAATGAGCCTGGTGTATCTGAGAGCAGAAAGGTGGGCAGTGTGGCTCTAGTAGAGTAAGAGGGAAGGCTTGGAAGATGAGGCTGAAGAGGGAGGCAGAGTCAGGTCAGAGTGATAGGAAGCTATTGGAGGATTTAAAGCAGGGAAGCTGGGAAGTAATAGGATCTAATTTATATTTTACAAAGAAAAGTCTGGCTGCTTTGTGGAGAATAGATTGTAGGAGGTCGGACATAGAAGCGGGAGACCGTGGAGGAGACAATGGCAGAAGTCCAATGACAGATGCTGGCAGCCAGGCTGAGGGTTTCAGCAGCAAGGCCACAGCTGGCCCACACAGTGCTTTTGTGACAATTAGAAAAAAGTCTCCCATTCCCTTTGGTGGTTCTGAATAGCAGATGGGTGATATATGGAGTGTGAAGAAAAGAGAGGAATCCAGAATGACTCAGGCTTGCACTGCCTAATTGGGTGGGTAATGGTAGAATCAGGTTTCTGTTCACTTTGAGGACCATGAAGTTTTTGCATCAAGTGGGTTTACCCAAGTCACAGCTGAAAACTTAGTAACATTTACCACACTGACACTGGCTTCCCCGCAGCACTGGAAGCCTTATGCTGATGTCATGGAGATAACATTGTGAGATATTCAACCAGCGTGTTTCCCGGTAAACCCAGTCCCCATGGATCCTCCACCCAATGAGTCAATGACATGCTTTGAGTCACGGGGAGGAAAAAACCCAGCCAAGAATGGGTAAGTCATCATTTACTTTGAGTTTCAAAATAGGATTGAAAAAAAAATTCATAGCAAGACAATAGTTTGAAATTAACTGCCTTTGATTCGTAAAAACCAGACTTTGTTGAAAGAAAAAAGAATGTATTTGCATACACAGATGAGGCAGAGCTTGGAGGGCTGCCCCTGAGGAGGTCACAGACAGTGCCAGGAAGAACACAGGATGTGATGTCAGAGCCGTTTTCCCATGACTGGAAAGGAAGATAAACGTTAAAGCAGCAGGCAGGAAGTTGTGAGAATCAGAGGGTGTGCGCACAGGGCTGCCCTAGATGAGGGGTGGAGGGGCCCTACGGCAGGAGGGATGTGTACCCTGCTTTTCCCTTTGGAACTAAGCCAACTACAGAGAAGCGGAAATGCCAGGGTTGGGCAACGAGGGGCCTTGAGAAGTGCTCCCAGTTCCCAGGCCTGTGCACAGTCTGCAGCAGAGCCCGTGGGAGAATGACGAAGGCTGACAGGATGAACGGGCTGGAGGAGGCCTGGCCTTGGGCCAAGAAGGTACAAGGTGTGCGGCCATTACCACTGAGGGCCGTGGTGGGGACCGTGGCTGTCAGTAGCTGGAATCAGTGTAGCCCAAAGGCCAGAGAAAACAATTTCCTCACCATGGCCTCGTGGTCAGGAAGGCCGGGCGGTTGGCAGACTTCCCCTGCACCTCCCCTGTAGCGTGCCTTTCACCTGGGCAATATTTTTGGAGAGGGAGCAGGGAGAGAAGAACCCTGCGATGAGGGAGAAACCCCGAAAGACTGAGTGATTTCCCAAGGGAGACTGGTTTAAACCTAAAGGAGATATCTTTTATTTGCAAGATCAAGTGTTTTCCACCTACATCAGCAATGGGGGCTTTTTAGCAAGAAGTCGTTATAGACAATAAAGTTACCATATATATTTTTGTAAATCTGATTTATTTAGTGTGTCCATTTCAAGACTCCTACATTAGGAAGGTCTGTATCTTTACTGAATGAAGAGAACTCAGCTTATGTACCTCAGCCTATGACGGAGGAGGGGAGGGGTGAGGGAGAGGGCAGGGCTTGATTCTGTCAACACTGGTTGCCTCCAGGGACAGTAGCTCCAGGACAGAGGAGAAAGACTTATTTTTCACTGTATACCTTTTGTAACTTTTGTATTTGTACCATGTGTAAGCATTAACTATTCAAAAAATAAAGTAAAATGGGAAAAAAATAAGTTTCTGAAATGAAAAAAACGCAGATGCACAGAATCTAATATTCGATGCTCGACAATTAACATTCAATACTTTTCATCTCACCAGGAACCTCTGAGCTATTTCTCCTTCTTGGTGCACCCTGGGTTTATTCCTTTCATTTGTGCTGGTGTTGGTTTTGTAAGCTCTCTTGCCACTCCAGCTTGCCCATGACCCATCTGTGCTTTGTACCCCAAACACAGCACATCCTGTGGGTAGACCGTCCATTATCCAGGGGAAAACAGTCCTACTGACCCAGTCAGTCTTACCTGCCGTCCTGGATTGAGGTGTGGAAAGGATTAACGAGGGGTAGATCTGGTTGTTTCCACCTCTTTGGCATCAAGTAGCAGTGGGGAATTAGCGGAAAGGACTTGAGTGCTGGAGTCAATCTCACTAGGACTTCCCTCTGCCAGCTACTAGCTTTAGGTCCTTGGGTGAGTCTTGAGTTTCTTCTTCTACACATTAGAGTTAATATAAGCCTCATTGGGTCAACCTAGCACAATGCTAGAACTGTTCTGATTACCCTCAATCCCCAGTCCAAGAGAAGAGAGATTAATTTTGATAAAATCTTACATCCAGCCAAACTCAGCGTGCCTCTTCTCCCTGTTTTCCTTGGTTTCTACCCAAGGCCTAAGCCCCTCCATTCATCTATCACATCCTTTACTCTCATTTACATCCTTCCCTATACTTTTACTCCCGTGACCCAATCTTCCTCTATTTCCTTCTTTTATTAAATGTGTTTTCATTTGCAAACAGGCAGCTCAAGTCTAACTGGTTTGAACATTAAGGGCATTTATTGACTCAAGGGGCTGAAAATTCAGCAGTGGCAAGGGCCTTGGGTTGGCTGCAGTTCAGAATTACTATGGTCTCTGTTTCTTTCCATCTCTCCACTCAACCAACCCTCAGCGTTGCTTTATTCTGGGACTGACTCCCCTAGTGTTTATAGGCTGGATGTCAGCAGCAATTGGGCCCACATACTTCCTCATTATGTCCAGAGGGACTGAGAGGGAGTGAGTCTATAAGCATCAAACAAAAATCGTAACCTTCCATTAATTGGAATAGCATGAACCAATCATGGTGACTAGGAGATAGCCATGTGCTACTTCACTAAGGTTTAAATTGTCCACCCTTGAGCCAATCAAGGGAGAGGGGATTACCATCATTAATTTAGACCAATGGTCCTCAACTGTGAGCAGTAACACCTCCTTAAGATTATTGAAACATGTTATGACTGGGGTATCACTGGCATTTAGTGGGTGGGAGCTAGGAGCTTCGAATGTCTTGCAATGTACAGGACAGTCCTGTACAATGAAGAATTGGCCTGCCTCAAATGCCAATACTGCCCCGCCAAGACATACTGGCTGAGACAATCAGGGCACATCACCCTGAAGTTGGGGGTTTACTTTCCTCTGAAGTGTGAAAATACATAAACCACACCAGGGTGAAGAGATACCTGAACAAAAATGACCAGATCACTCAGCTCCTTCCTCATCTTTATTGCCTCCCTTCTGTCTACTTAAATCCCTCTTGACAATATCATTTACTTCCTAGCCCCATTCTGTTGTACCTACCCAGGTAAACCCTATTGTGGCAGTGATTCTTAGTATCTCCCAAGGTCTGGACTCAAATTTTTAAATTTAAAATGTAACTGGTCACATGACCATCCATAATAAAGACTAAAATTTTCGGCCTCCTTGCAGCTAGATGTGTCAAAGGACCAAGCTATGGTCAATGGATTTAGGTAGAAGTGGCATATGCCCTTCTGCTGGTCCTGCCTTCTTCCTGCTGACCAAAATGCAAACAAAATGGATGGAGCTGGAGTAACCATGTTAGAACATGACATGGAAGCCAAACCCTGATGGCAAAGTAAGGCACTCGAAGGAATTTTGATTCCTGACACACTGGTGCTCTATTCTAGCCTTATTAGTCTACCTGGATTTTTATGTAAGAGGGCAATTGACTTCTTTCATGTTTTTTTTTTTCTGTCACTTGCAACCAAACATAACTATGTAACAATATTGGACCAATAACTGCCTCCCCACATCAATACTGGTGGTTCAAATGCTGATGGTCAGTCAAATCACATGACTAGGCAGATCGTTGCCAATATCTGGTATATTCTCCACCCTCACCTGGGTCCTCAGTGCTGCCCAGCAGTGTCTCCAATTCTCTCCAGTAGCCACTTCAAACCTCCTTCATGCTCCTCAAATTTTCATTCTTTCTTCTCCTATTTCCCTCTCTGCTTATTTCAGAGGGAAGATACAAGAAACCATTAGATAAGAACCTCCCCCCTCAGTTGCCCACCTCCAACATTGCTTATATCCACACCGTTGGTTTTTTTCCCTTTTCTCCAGTTACAACGAAATTAGCTTGTCTCAGGCTAATTCTTCCCATGTGCTACGGATCCAATCTCCTCCATCCTATGCTCTATCCATTATCCTCCTCCCCTCCTCCAAAGGCTCCTTCCTTTCAGCCTTCAAACATCCTTAAGTAGCTCTAATCTGCAAAGCAAACACACAAAAATCTTTCCTTCAACCTTGCATCTCTGTCCAGTTTTCTCCCTTCTCCTCCTCTCCCCTTCTTGCCTCTCCTCTATTCCCCATTTACTCCCTTCCCTCCCTTCTCTCCTTGGCTTCTCCCTCTCCATCTCCTCCCCTCCATAACCAAACTATCTGACTTTTCCAGGTCTCCACTTCTTCATCCTCAAACCTCTGAAGCTTGGCTTCTACTTCTCTCACTCCTTGAAAATGCAGTTGTCAAGGTCACAGACACCTTCCTTGTAGCTAAATCCAATGAATATTGCTCAACCCTTGACTTACTTTGCTCCTCAGTAATTTGACACTGAGACCAGCCCTCCTTAATGGGTTCTCTTCTCTTGACTTCCACGTCAGCGATCTCTTCTGGTTTTCTTTTTTTTTTCCTCTGACATCTCTCAGTCTTTCCTATGGGTTTCTCTTCTTCCACCCTACCCCTTCATGTTAATGTTCCATCTGGTTGGGTCACAGCTTCCTGGGAGGTCTTACTCATAGGACCTCAGGCTGATACTCTCCAAATCCATATCTCCAAGGTGGATCTTATTTTGGGTTTCAGAATCATACATTCAACTGCCAACAGAACAGCATCATGGATAGTTTATAGTATCTCAAACTACATTCATCTTCCTCCCCTTCCCTATAAACCTGCTCTTCTGTTATACTATACAGTGAATGAACTACCATCTATCTAGTTGCCCAAGCCAGAGTCATGGCTCCTCTTTCATCTGGTCAGTCATAAAGTCCTGCCAAGTCTACTCTTAAATACATTAAATGTTTAAGATACATCTGCCTCTCTCCATTCCCACCGCTACTTCCTGTATGCAGTTCCCCATCATCTCTCACCTGGGCTATTCTGCAACTTTTTGTCTCTCTGCATCCAGTCTTGCATACCTGTTCTCCACAGCAGTCAGAGAGAGTGATCTTTCAAAAGTGCAGTTCTGATCTCGTCATTCCCCGTCTCCCTATGGCTATCAGGATTGAGCTCAAGGACACCTTGGCTTTTCTTACAAAAGCCCTGTCTGATGTGTCTCCCGCCTGTATCTTTTCCTCCCCTTTTTTATACTTTCCACTTACCTACATTCAGTTTCAGTTCCTCAAATATGCACTGCTCTCTACTGGTGCTGAGCCTCTGCACAAGCTCATCCCTCGCTAGGAATCCTCTTCCCACTGCCTCCACTGCCACCTTCCCCTGTCCTCTTCCTTCAAGTCAGGCTTCTCTGACCTCCCAAGTCTGGTTCAGTGCCCTTCCTATGTGCTCTTAAACGATCTTTATTTCTGTCATGGCACTTACACATATTGTAATTGCTTACTTACTCGTTCCCTTTGACTAGATTTTCAGCATTGTGAGGGTAGGGACCATGTCTGTTTTATTCTTTGTAGTTTCAGTGCCTCTCACTTACTAGATGCTCAATATATTTTTGTTGACTAAATGAACCCAAAGTAGGTATTCAATACATGCTTCCCTTCCCAGTGGATAAACACGTCTGACTAGTCAGGTAATTAGAAGGTATTCAATGAAACAACTGCTCTCAGGGTGAGGGAAATGGAAGAATCCCTCTCCAGATATCTTATTTAATGTTGAAAAAAAAAAAACCCACTGAGTTCAATAGAGCACTGTAAATTGTGATGTTCATGTGGAGAAAAAGACCAAATTAAAATCAGCCCTTGGGGCTTCCCTGGTGGCGCAGCAGTTGAGAGTCCGCCTGCCGACGCAGGGGACATGGGTTCGTGCCCCAGTCTAGGAAGATGCCGCGGAGCGGCTGGGCCTGTGAGGCATGGCCACTGAGCCTGCACATCCAGAGCCTGTGCTCCGCAACGGGAGAAGCCACAACAGTGAGACGCCCGCGAACCGCTAAAAAAAAAAAAAAAAAATCAGCTCTTGCTTTCCAGTTTAAGTTGTCAACAGGCTTTCTTCTTTGAGGTTTCCCCATGACTCCCACAGAACAAGGAGAGAAAGGTATATCACAACTGTCAGCAAAGATTCTCATTACTTCCCTCTCCACTCAAGAATGAAGTTCCTCTCTCCTTTCTTGTGATCTCAAGGTTGCTAGAAAATTAAAAATAACTCTTCATCCTTCATGAAGGATGAAGGGTCCAGTTCTGCTCAAATATGCAATGAATATTTAACTGAAGGCTGACTCTATACAAGACACCCTCTTATTTGTCACACTCTCTTCAAGTTTTATGAAGGATTAAACTTTGTCTCCTGCAAGTATTTTATTCTCTTGCACAGACTTCCCTTCAAGAGGCCAGCCTGTACTCTATTGCCAAAGGCCCGCTAGCTTTTAAGAAGCAGAATGAAATCAGATAAATAGTTTCTGTCCCAGCCATACAGGTCCAAATCACATCACTCATTTAAGACACCAAAAAGAATTTTGCTCTGAGCTACTTTTCTAATCACATTGATCATGATGCATTGCACTACTTACTCTTTCTTATCCATTAATTCCAGTATATATTAGCCCCTGGTACCTGTTTGCTGGTCATAGAATAGTTTTTCTCCATGAGAAAACAATTGGTCCAGAAAGGAGATCAAATTTTGGATCAAACAGCAAACCAACTCCACTATCTCCAATTTCATTTAAAGAACTGATCTCTGGAATTTCAGAAAAGCATGGCATTACCTTGTTGGCACCCATCTAAGTTTAGTTTGCTTAGATACAATGCCAGAAAACACAAAGCAAATGCTGGCATTTCAGAAATGCTGTGTTGGCTGGAAATGAACCATGAAAACGGAAGCAAACGGAAGCAAATGAAAGAGGGTCTTAAAGTCAGTGTGTTCTTGCCAATCAGGAAGATGAAGTTGTCACTGCATAAGATTCCATTTTGTTTACTTATACCAAGTTCTCCAAATAAATATAGACTTCTATCACCTTTCCCCATAAAAGAGAAACTTAAAAAAAAAAGCCACAAAACAGATTTTCTGGAAATGTTCTCACTCAACGAGATGTGAGCTTCCCGTTGTGTGTAAATCTTCTCTAGTGAATGCTGGGTCTTATGGTTACAAGTGTACTTACAAATCAGACCAGGGGTATTTGGGAACCCAGAAGGTTAGTTGGTAGCTCAAAGTGTCAGCCATAATGAGCAATGAACATGACAAAAGTTAAATTAATGTAATATTCTCAGGCTAAAAATTTAAACTACTACGTTATATCAATTCTTTCACTCACGTCTCTCCCATTTTGTAGAATATTTCACTGGTAAGCAGATGTAATTCATAATGAAGGAATGCATCAAAAGGTTAAGATCGACTTTCTATTTGAATTCCCATTACAACCAAGCACATCTGCAGATCAAAAAGATGTTCAAACTGGTGTCACAGGTCAACATATAATTAAATTCCAACAAAGGCTCACAAAGACAAGTTCCTTGGAATTTGTTGTTAGGGAATTTGACATGTTGGGTCACTGCTCTGAACTGTCCCCCAAACTATACCCTTTCAGGGATGTTTTGGCTATGAATAATTTGGAATATCCTTTCCTTTAGCCACTGAATGATTAAAAAGGTCACTGAAGATAGCTTTATAATTCATTTAAAATTCTTTGACTTTGTTGTATATCAAAGAAGCTACTGAGCTCCCCAACTGAAGAGACCATAAATTTCTTAGCCTGGGACCATCTGCTCTTACAAGTCTAGTTCCACACATAGGACCAGCACCAAAGTCCTTAGGAACTAAGATGAGGTAGAACGAGTATTAATTGATGTCAAAGGGTTGGATTTTCTTTTCCCATAGGATATCAGGTAACAAGATTCATGACCACAGATAGATATCAGGTAATAAGATTCATGACTACAGATAGAGCCAAGGAGTTAAACATAAAAGTATGTTACAAAATTACAGGAAATACTGGCTTTAGTATAATTAGATCCTCTCCAAAGCGACTGTATAGCTTGATATTTTCTCACTCCCCTCACTCACTTAGGCTCTAGTTTATTTACAGTGAATAACTGCCCATTGTTACTGACTCTGATAAAGGAACATCTGAGGACTGGTATCCGAGGCCAGACTGGATTAAGGCTTGGACTCGTGCCTTGTCTGAAGAATTCCTTGTTTTTGTGAAATTCCACCCAGACATTTTCAATGGCTCTTTTGTATTTAAAACGGAATTACAACACTTTGGTAAATAAATATGGCCATATTTGAAGTCAGTAGCAATAATGAAACCATAAAAGCATCTTCAAACACTCTTGATTGTTAACTTTCAAACTTTAAAAATCCTATAACACGTACCAAAGCAGTAAACGTTCTTTTAGGGCTTCTCTGCAAAAGGCCACATCTCAAGAGTAGTATCTCTGACTTTCATTTCATCACCTCACAAGTATCACGTCATAGTTATATTACGTTACCTCTACAACTAAATACCAACTGTGCATAGTACACCTGACTCAGAGCTTCTTGCCACGGTTGAGTGCTCTGAATAAAATCAATCAAAAATACAACTAACATTTGCATTCATTCAATGTGACTAATATAGAAATTACACTAACAAACTTGTCAGAATTTACACACTCAAGTGAACAGTTTCTTTCAAAAAGTCATCATGAGGAGCTATACTTATTCCAAAATTGGGAGCAGGTGTTTGGGGTGTGAGGAGGGGGGTAAGGAGAGAGGGAGAGAGAGAAACTGATTGAGAGAGAGGCAGTGGTGGTGAAGGGGGAATCCAAGAAATTGCCTGTCTCTGGATGTAACGATTCCTGCCCATAATTTCCACACCTGGACATCAGGATAATTACTATGCTTTCTCTGTTGGGGGCCACAAGTTCTCTAACTTCCCACCCCCAATCCCTGTGCAAACTCAACTTTGGAAGTAACTGCCTTAGGGATCCTAACATGTTACCAAGACCCACAGTGGGGAATTCCTCCCATTACCCCTCTCAGCTGTCACCAGAGCCCATCCCTTCTTTGGGAGCTCCGACCACCTACAGGTCTCTGACAGCCTTTCTTGTGGAAGTTCCTTTTCTTGTGTCTGTACACCTAGCCCAATTTAACTCCTCTCTCTCCACCTAAAGATCTGCCCCTCATGATTCAAGATTAAGACAACTTTATGAGCACTTACGGTTTCGGTTGCTACTATTATTCAATTACATTGTGGACCAAGAAAAATTCTGAGTTGCTTGACAATACAGTAATTTTAACATTTTAATGAGACATTACAATCACCACTTCAAATAACTTATTTTTCCAAAGGTCAACTGAAAAAGAAGCCTACTGAAAGTGAAGGGTATCTGAATGTGTTGCATTCCTGCACAGGTGCGGTATGCAAAACAACTGTGCTAACTTCACAATAAATAGAAAAGTAAAATAAGTGCCCTGTCACTGAGTGAGCGCTCTTATTGGCTGAATGTTTCACGTACAGGCCAAATGGCTATAAGTGACACTACTGAACAACTCTTGATTTTCTTTCCCTACTCTTATCTTTCATTTCCAAACTAGATAACCATTTAATGAAAAGAATTCTGAAACAGACCATCCCCTACGTTTGGGAGCCATTGTTTATATGACAATGAGAGTTGATGTTTTAACTCTGCTGACTCTTTGAATTTAAAAAGAAAAACGATTAAAGTGCATGTACTTAATCTCTGCTTCAAAAAACAAAACATGGGAATTTAACTGAATCTTGGTGACTCAAGTTCATGATAATTTAGACTGTTAGGGGACACAGGGGACCGAGGTTCTAGTGCCGGATTTATCAGTTGGTAGCTACTACCTAACAAGGCCTTGGTTTCTCACCTGTAACTTAATTGCCAAGATCCCTTCTAGTTTATATTCTATATTTTTATTAATAGTTATACAGGAATATGATATAGTAAAACTTTAGGAAATTCTAAGGTGGGGAGATCTTAACTTTCCCTTTCAATCTTGGCTGTTTTCTGTGTCTTCCCCAACCAATAAAAGGCTCAAAACCTTGAATTTCTGGATGACATACTTTTGGGCTATAATTGATATTTCTTCTCTCTTCTCCAGGATAATCCTTTTTGTTGTCTTCTGACACCACCCATGGGTTTTCTCCTTGTTGCCCTGTCAACCTTCTAGTAATTGTTACTTTTTGCCATACCTCCACCTTTTCCATTTTTGTCTTTTTGACCATTGAAAACACATTTTCTGATTAAATAAACAGCTTCTGTAACCTTCATTCTTTTGACTGTTTTTGTTAATGCTTCTACTCAGACTGTTTGGATAGCTTAACAGTTCAGAGTTCTAACAGTTTTCTATAATTATATAAGAAATAGTTTTTGAGCATCTGCATGTGCCAGGTACCATGACAGCCCTTTATCAACCTGGGAAAGAATTCTTTCAATGTGTTCCATCATTAAAGTGGGGAAGCAGCAGATATGACACCGAAAGCACAGGCAACAAAAACAAAAATACACAAGTGGGACACACTAAGAAGCTTCTACACAGCAAAGGAAACAACAGAATGAAAAAGCAACCTATGGAATAGGAGAAAATATTTGCAAACCATGTATATAAGAAACTCTTATAACTCAATAGTAAAATAAACTAATAACCTGATTAAAAAATGGACTAAGCACTTGAATAGCCATTTCTCTAAAGACGACATACAGATGGCCAACAAGTATAGGAAAAATGCTCAATGCCACTAATCATCAGGGAAATGCAAATCAAAACCACAAAAAGATATCACTTCACACCTGTCAGGTTGCTATTATCAAAAAACAAAAGATGACAAAGTATTGGCGAGGAGTTGGAGAAACTGGAACCTCTGCCCACTGTTGGTGGGAACGTAAAATGGTGCAGCCTCTACGGAAAGCAAAACTACCATATGATCCAGCAATCCCATTTCTGGGTATTTAACCAAAAGAACTGAAATCAGAATCTTGAAGAGATATTAGCACTCCCTGTTCACTGCAGCACTATTCACAAGAGTCAGGAAGTGGAACAAACTGTATGTCTGACAGATAAATGGATAAAGTAAATAAATAAACACACACACACATACACATATAGTCTGGAATACTATTCAGCCTTAAAAAAGAAGGAAATTCTGCAATACGCAACAACATGGATGAACCTTCAGGACATTATGCTAAATGAAACAAGTGAGTCACAGGAAGACAAATACTGCATGAATCTACTTATATGAAGGAATGGCACTGCTTCCTGCATGTGAATTTCTCTGCTTGCAGGAACAGAAATGATTACAAGTTTCTGTAGCAGTGGATGTGTTGCTACCTTCCAGGCAGCTGCCTGGATCTTGTAACTGATCATGTTCCCCTATTGAATAACCTACTAAACACCTTGGCACTAAATCGATTTGTGACTCACCTTTAGCAAGTTTAGAGGCCTTCATTAAATCTACTTGTGTACTCATGCCAATGCTGATTCTACCTTACTTTGTTATAATACCAAATTCTTTTACTTTTGTTCTTCCCAAAATTTTTACTATTGATGTTTAACGTTCTTAATTATAATTTTTATAAGCCACCTTAAATCATTTTTGAAAAATTGTTTAAAATTGATTTAAAAAAAGACTTCAAATTCCATTAAGGGTGGGGGGCGGACAGTAAAACGTAGCGCCTGTGTACACAGGTATGGAGCAAGACTTCCGAGGTTCAAATTTTGACTCCTCTAGTGACGAGCCATGTGGACCTTGGGCAAGTTACTAGACACTGCTGTGTCTGGTTTCTATTGTAAATGGAGACATACAGATACAGAAAACAAACTTATGGTTACCAGGGGGTAAGGTGGGGGAGGGACAAACTGGGATATTGGGATTGACATATACACACTACTACATACAAAACAGATAACTAATAAGTACCTACTGTAGAGCACAGGGAACGCTACTCAATACTTTGTAATGACCTATATGGGGAAAGAAGCTAAAAAGAGTGGAGATACATACATATATATATACACATATATATGTATATACACACACACACATTATATATACATATATATATTTAACTGATTCACTTTGCTGTACAGCAGAAACTAACACAGCATTGTAAATCAACTATAGTCCAATAAAAATTAAAAAATAAATAAAATGGAGATAATAGTTCTCTCTCAAAGGGTTGTTTTGAGTTTTAAATAAAATCAGTAGTATACTTAGAATGATGCATTTAAAACAGTGCTTGGCACATAGCAAACGCTCAAATGTTAGCTGTGAGGAATTTTTATGCTGTAGTTTAGCATACATAGCTGGGTTTACAATCTAATGTCAGTCTAAACAAATCAGCATTCCCATCATATCATGTAACAGAATGTCTGGACATGATATTTTACAATGATTACTAGAAGAACTCTTTTGATCTTCTTTACTGCATTTTCTGCTGACAATATTATCAAAGACAGGCATATTTCCTTAAGGGAAGCTGGATATTAAAATCTGGACTTATAAAATAGGTTCAAGAGTTCTTTGTTTTCCGTTAACATTTAAATATTAAAATTAAAACAAACACAACTGTGCTCTGCCACTGCCAGAAAGGATTTGAAGCAACAAAATATTAAGCTTCAATAAAACTGAGAATTTTTTTAAAAGCAAGACCTAAGGAAAAAGGTGTATATGAGCGAGATGGGAGAAAAACTGTATCAGAACAAGTTGGCTAAAGGAAGTTACTGTAGTTGAAAACAGAACTTCATTTCCTCAGAGGGCAGCCAAAGCAAAGGGAGAAACATGAGAAGTATCCTGACTCTCTATTTCAATGAAAGGAAGCTGGCCCTTAATCAGGAGGAATACTTTTTTGTTTCTAAGCTAGCATAGGATACATGGGGAACACTGATGATAATAATTAAGAACTTTGACCGTAGTCAAAGAAAAGAAAAAAGCAGAGACAGTTTTCGGTAAATACCTCGTCTAAGAGGAGTCTCAATCTAAGTTCCAGAGTCAGTACACCCTCCTCCACAAACTGTTCTCTACTTCACTAAATGACAATTCGATCCTTCTAGTTAGTTATTCAGGCTAATAACCAAGTCATCCTTGACTCCTCTTCGCTCTTTCACACCCCATATCTGATCTGCCGCAAATGCCATCAACTCTGCCTTCAAAGCATACTCAGATTCTGGTTACTTTTCAAACCAGCTCCACTGCCCCCACGCTTTGACCTAAGTCACCATCATTTTCCTCCAGGATCACTGCAACAGTCTCCTAACTGGTCTCCCTGCTCCACTTCAGCCTATTTGGATCCTATTAAAATCGAAGTCTGAGCACATCATTCCCCTGTTCAAAATCCTCCTATGGCCCCCCACTCATTCAGAATAAAAGCCAAAAGTCTCAGGAGGCTCTCTGAGATCTAGTTCCACCCCCATGCCCCACTCCTTCTGTCTCTTTACCTCTTTGACCTAACCTGCTCCTCCTCTCGCTTCACATCACATGGCCACACTGGCCTCTTGGCTGTTACAGAAATGTTTCAAGCATCAGGACCCTTGCAATTGGTGTTCCCTCTGCCTAAATGCTCTTCTCCTAAGTAGCCACTCCCTTCAGATCTTTACTCAAATACCACCTTTCCAGCGGGGCTTTCTGTTGCTCTATTTAATACTGCTAACACTCCGCACACCCACACACATCACACGTGACGTTCTGTATCTCCTTTTTCTGCTTTATCAGTCCCTCAGAACTGCTCACTATCTATCATACTATATGTCTTTTCATTTTCATGTTCATTTCCATCTTCCCCACTAGAATGTAACCCCATGAAGGCAGGGTTTTGTTTTGTTTTGTTTTGTTTCCTGCTACATCACCCAGTGTTAGAACAGGGCTTGTCTGCACAGTGGATATTCAAATATCCGTTGTAAGAATGTGTGGGTAAAATTCTGAGGGCATGGCCTTAGAGTATACTTATATAGGAGTAATTCTGAAAGTGGGAGTGGGAGATAGAGTAATACAGTTCAGTTATGTAGTATTTTGGTGATCTGATTTGCTACATGGTTAATGCTTAGAACACAAAAACCAAAGAATGGATCACAGATCTTTCAGCCAGTGGTCTATAAAGTGGGGAAGCATAAGATGATCGCTTAGGATGAGGGGTCAACATGTTGGAATTATATTTTTTTTTATAAAGTTAAAGAAATAATGGATGGACTTTCACTGGTGCCCTCACTCAGTCTATGTGTCAGAAGGTCACGCATCACACTTGGTTCTTGGGGCACTCTTCTGAAGGAAGACTGGAGTGGGAGTACTCATGTTAGATGTAATTATATATTTACATGATTATTTATTCCTATCCTGTTTCACACGTACTAGAAGATTTTTATATCATGAAAGTAAGCAAACACAGCTTCGAGAAGATAACGTGATGAAAGACTCCTCTTTCTAGATATCTACCCTGTCTTGCTTCATGACCCTAACATTTTAGTTGAAGGGAAATTTAATTCACTGTACAAAGTAAGGAACATTTAGATATTAAGATCACTTTGATAAAAGAATTGAGCCACAAAGATTGTCTTTCTTGAGAGTGCATTTAGGAGACCTAAATACAACTTTTCCTCTTTGGTCAGAATACTGACATTCCCTTAATACAACTGAATAAGTAAAAGTATTCTGTTAGGCATTGGCAAAATGACAGAACTAATAATTAAAATGCTTGAACAGAAAAAGTATGACTAAAGATTTAAATTACCTGAGTTTTCAAAACCTAAATTTGATAGAAAGTGAACCAGATTTTTCTTACTTGGTAGGAGGAAATTCAGGCACCTTGGGAAGAACATGAACCTTTTATGATCACTAAGGCACTATTAAACGGTCTAGTACGCAACTTGCTACAAGCCATCTCTCCAGCAGGGCTTGACTTAGAGAAAGGCCTCAATTATTCAACCACTAAAGAAGTTCCTCTATTGATAAGTAAGAGATGCTTTCCCAAGAGAACCAGAGATTTAAAGTGTTACATTAAATGCAAACTCCTCATCTATTTCAAGTGAATATTTTTGGAGTGTGGACTAGATTTGTCCACAAGTTTTCACTTCTGGTTTCCCATTCTCAGTTATGCAAAAATGAACTCACAAAGGCAAATTCAAATATCTATTTTGAAAAGTATTTACTCAGTTTGAATAAATTAATTGCAAATAAAAATCAGCTACAATATATAGCCTGAATAGAAATGACTAGAACAAATACAACACAGGACTTGATTTCCTTGCATTAGTCACAAAGCATGTGACAATCTAGAAAACTTCAAAATCAATTATATTTCTTTGAAAAAGGAGTAACAGCAGTTACTGATACATCACAACTAGTCAACTTATAATACAAAGTTTCCTGACATGCATTTCCTGAGTGAACCCAAATGATTTTTTAAAACAAGGAAATTTTGACAAGTTGAAGTAAAGTAAAATAGTTCATGGCTTCTAAGCAACAGGTTTTGTTTTTTAAAAACCAAAAGAAAATTCAGAACAGCACTGTAATAGGATAAATTAAAGTTGTGCTACCACATACAAAATTTTGCTAGAGTCAATTAAGTATAATACAACTTTTCGAACTAAAGGAAAACAAAAGATTAAAAAAATGATTCTGTCTAATCTAAAAGTGTACTGATTTCTACAAGTGTCACAAAGAGTTTGATGTAGTGCAACTGTCTATACTTTCCTTGTGGTGTGTTTAAAAAAAGGGGGGGTAGGGGAGGGGAGAAGAAATGTTTTCTTGCTTCTGAAAGCAAAGAACTTACTGAAATTAGAGAATAAACTGACCATGCAAGTATGTCCCTCCATTTGGCTGTCACTGGTGCTCATTTGCCAACCAAGCATTTCCTTGAGTCGCACTGTGGCAACTGTCCTTTTAGGATTCAAGCCTACAGTTAAGGCTGGTCTGTTAGATTAAAAAAAAAGAGCACTGTTGTCATTCAACCCTTTATATCTCTCTAAATTTCTTACCTGAATAAGTCCAAATACAAGATAGTTAATTAAGCATTTCTTTTTCTAAAAGCAAATCAAGTCACTCTCCTTTCTTGTTATTTATGCTTTTTCTCATGGGAATGATTTTTTTTTCTAGAAACAGTGAACAGATGAACCACAGTTTATATCCAAAAAATAAACTTGCCAAATGTTGCTGATACTAAAAACAGATTAGTTATCATGGGGGAAAAATAGATAATCTAGATTAAATTGCATATTCAAAGGAGCATGTGAAATGTTTCTTAGCATTAAGTTTTTGTTATAGTACTACACTTGGGAGAAACATTAAGGAAAAAAAATCTTTCCCGATTATCTTCAATGTGGTTAAAAACAAACACCTCTTACCTAATGGTAATTAATATGAATTTTGTTTTACAAAGTATTCTAATTTACCAAATTTCATATTTAGATGGGGGTGGGGAGAGAGGCTCTCTTGTCCTTCTTCCTAACTTTGCAAATCCTTGAGCTATGCTTGCTAAACTACCATTCACACCAAGAGTGTGAGACCATCATTACCATGCTACTCTACCAAGAACATTCTAAGATATTTTCTATAATAAAGATAAATAGAAAAAAAGTTAATATACATGTTGCTGTATTTTACAATGTTTGCAACAAACTGTAAACTAACATAGTTTGAACCAACAGTACCCTCAGTTATACAAAACAATTTTTCAACACTGAGGATGGGTGATTCAAAACACTAAAATGAAGGCATCAAATTAGACTATGTCTTTTTCTCCTCAAAATATATTTTCAAAACTCAGAATTCAGAAGTCTGGTACTTTTGGAAATTCCTTTGAGTTTCCCAGATTTTTGCTCAGAAATTGCTACTATTTATTATAAATGTTTAAAAAAATTCTTCATCTTAATGCAAATGACCAGAGCAGAAAAACTGTGATGTGGACAACAGGTTGGAAAACCCAAATCACTTAGCTTATAAATGTATAATGTAGTCCTGAAGGACAATGGTCTGTTAGTCTAGAGGTCCTTGGAAAATAAGTCTGATGTAGCCTTGTTCACCAGCCAACTGATGTGCACAAAAGGGACAGGCTGCATGAAAAGTATGAGTACCATGAGGAAGTGGGATCTGGGACCAGTAGGCAGTTGTCTTTTCTGAACACACATGCCCACACGGGCTAAACGCATGGGTTGGAGGGCCGGCGTCCACATAAAATCCAGCTTCACATCCAAGCCACAGAGGGACATAGGGACCAACAGACCTACACATAGGACATTCACGATCTTTTCCATCACGTTCTTCTTTGTTTCCCCAGTTATGATAGCCATGCACATGGCCGCAGTTCAGATACACCCATGGTTGCTTTTCATCAACAACATCTTTCCTCTTCATACTAGGAAATGCTAGTGTGTTGAACCCTACAGGGCACTGAGGTCGTGCTGCATTGATTTCTTGTCTTAAAGCTTCTAAATGCTTCACGGTAGGAGTGTGGGAAAGGCCTTCTGCAGTACGCCACAGCAATGTTGCACCACAGAGGTCAATTAATGAGCCATCTTGTAACTGATTGGTTTCAATTTCCACCTAGAGGAAAAAAGAATCAAAAAAACACATTGACCACTGAGTTTTGGATTTTTACCTAAGAGTCTTGGTCTTACGTGCTCCTTACTCAAGAATCAAGATTTCCTCTGGTTGTTTATTTAAGAAACTCAAATGGTAGTCATGAAAAATATAGGTTTGAAAATCAAGGATAAAATATTGAGCAGTAACTTATCTCTTTTCAGCTTTATAGTAAAGACAATTTATGATTAAAACATCTGGCTAATCAGTAAGTTTAATATTTCCAATTTGGTAAATATGTTGGTCAAAGATATATAGATACAAGTAGAAAATACACAGAGTGCTGTTTAAATTGGGAAAGCTTAGGTTTTAAAATACATTAATATAAAAGAAGAATAAATTTTTAGAGTGTTCTAATTGAAACATTAAGATATTATCCTCCTGGTATAGTATTTGGTTGTCAGCACTTGATAGCCATACTTGGTACTCTGTGTCAGTAAAAGATTAAATAGTTTTTGGGAATATGTAATGCACTCAGTCCAACTCACCCTATGAGTTTATTGTTGTTTAAAAAAAGAAGCTACATCTCAGTACTTACCATTTTCCCTCTCTGCTGAGCTGATCTGGTTTCACGCAGGCTGAATACATTTCCACACACTGATATTTCTCTCCATATTCCAGGCTTAGAGTCTTCTGTGAACCCATTGCGTGGATGCATAACAAGAACACCATTGGTGGTCAAGCCATCCATCTGTCCATCTGATGTCTTCCATTTGGCAGCCTTCTCCTAGTAGGAAAAATAGTGATCTTCTGTTTATTTATAACTGGGAAATAGAAGTGGTTATAAAATGCAACATTTAGGAAAAAAGCTTTTTACCCCAAGAAAGATGTTTTTTGATGAGTCAAATCCTGCAGCATAAATCCGTGCTGTAAATGGGGGATTCCGTTCACATATAATTCTACAGGCAAATCTTGATATGGTGCTTTGCACTGACTGTGTATCAGAATTACTTTGACTTCCAGGAACTGTGTCAGTTACTACAAAGTCAATGGGACTTTCAGTCGACCGACCAATCTAAGGGAAAAACAAATATCTATAAACCTATTCAAAGGAACACAATGGAAAATCCACTCAAGAAAGGCACGAACAGTAAGGTGAAATCATTAAGCCTCCGAAATTTCTAATGCTCAAACTTATCATACTTAACTCTGGGGCATCTATACCCTTGAAAACCAATCTGTCACATTCCCTCTGATGTAGTAATCACTTAGAGCATAAAATTAAGTAGGAACTTACAATCCAGAATATATGAAACCTCAGGGAATGAAATGTTTAGGATGGCTGAGATTTCTGGGTGGCTGCAGATTTTAATTTTAACCTCTTTGGACAGAAATATGTCTACCATGTATTACTCTAGTTTCCTTAACAGAATATAATGAACATAAAAGTAAATCTTTTATGATGACTCCAGGACATTATACTACGAATACCTTTATATTAAGCTGAGCTGCCCTGATGTCTTCAGGTGCTATAAAGGTGTAGAGGAACGCTGATCCTTATGTTAAAGGCTTACAAAGCCGTGCTTTGAGGTCTTATGTATACTTTACAGGATTCTTGTGTCTTTTCTGTCAGGTTGTCAGCCATCATTTCTTGCTGTTGGGCATATTTGTCTCTAGCAGCATAGCCCTCCTCTAACTAGTTACTCTAATTCTGCCATGCATTGAGAAATCAAATAACCAAACTTCAAAGAATAGTATTTCAAAAGGTTCTTAGTGATGGCCTAAGGGATTCTCCAGGGAGCAGGGAAAAGTGCATGGACTTTGTGGCATTTATTTTATATGCCTAGATGTCCTTTTTGTTTTCTTCCTCGTTCTTGGTTATGTTTCAGAGAGACAAGGTTCTTAGAACAAAGTTCTGCTGGGTGAGGTGTCAGTGAACTAAACATCTTCAAAGGTCTAGCAAGTATAAATTAATTTCATTTTGGAAGATGAATGTTGAAAAGAAAAAAGGAAATCAGTGGAAGAAATGACAGAAGTGACAAATGTCACAGAGTTTTAAACATTTAGAAATCAGTTCATTAATGTATTTGTTATAAAGTAGTATCATAAAAATTAAAGAATACCGTTACTAAGAAAAAATATTGACCCTTTACAAAGATGACGACTCTTAAGTCATTCTTTGCATAGTTGAGCTTTAAGAATTCCTTATATCAGCACACTTTTAGATAAAATTCTTCAGTGTTTTTATCCTGCCACGAAGTACAAAGTCTTTATTTAGTTTGGATAGTGTTAGGGGGAAATTTTTTGGTTAAAAAATGTAACATTGGATGTCCCTTTATTTTTAAGAATATGATATCCAAAGAAAATGGTCTCAGACCTTTGGAACTAAAAATATTTCTACTGTTCTAAAAAATTCAGCATTCCATTAAAAGGATGTGGGGGATAGTGACTTTAAAGAAATACTTTGTTACTGACTACAGCAAAGACATCTCCAGGCCTTTTCATATTCATTTAATTCTTTAAAATAAAGAAAAACTGAAATGTCATTGGGGCTACAATTATAAGAACAACATTATTAGGTACTTTATGTCCCATTTGTTTCAAAAAAGCCCAAGGCCTTACAAAACCCAATATTAAGGGAGAAGATATCATGAATTTTGCTTATGTCTTTGGGTTTAGCTTTTCTATCATCTATCAATTTATAAAACCATCAGCACTGGATTGGTACAAAGAATGAGAGAAATAAAAACTGTTATTGCCAATAGCTTTGACCAAATATGTGTTGAGAAGCAAGTTTGACTCCACATATATGATGTGAACAGTTAGAAACTGCCTGTAGTTTCAGTTGCCTAGAGAGGAAGGAGACAAGCAAAAAAGAAATCATAAATGTGTACAAAATATCTCTTGGCTCCTTTTTTTAGATAATAATAGCTAATAATTATTATAGCTACTAATATTACCAGTTAAGTGTTTACCAGGTACCCGGCACAGTTCTGAGGACTTTATAGGTATTAACACATTTAAGCCTCCTAATAGTCACCCGAGGGAAGTTCTATTATCTGCACTTTATAGGAGGAAACTGTGGCAGAGAGTAACTAAGTAATGTTTACCAGGAATTCTGATTTCAGAGCCCATCTTTTAACCATGCTACATGGACTTCTACATATGGGGTTTAGAAATCAATATGTGTTTTAATGAAATGCATTCAAATATGACAATCCTTAATCAGACCACAGCACAAGTCACTTACAACAGGTTTTTAACTTAAAAAAAAAAAAATGTAGATGTTACAATACCTGAAACATATCAGTGTTGCTGTCATGAGTATATTCAACCACCACTGTCTGGGCCCGAGACAAGGTGTATGATATGCTATGCTGGTCCTTGTTGCTTATTGCCTAAGGAAGGAAAGATCAATAGCAAAAATTAGCAGGTAGGTCAATCAAAATAGATAATCTTTTCATAAAAAAAGAAAGGTCATCTATTTATTATGTGTGTAACATATTTTCCCCCTGAAATTTAGGGTAGAGATTAATAACTCTTGCATAAGCTCGGCTGTGACAGTGGTTTCTTAGGTTAAGTGGGATGCGGAAGAATTTAGGCAGACCTCATTTCATTATGCTTCACAGATTTTGCGTGTTTTTTTTTTTTTTTTTAACAAACTGAAGGTTTGTGGCAACTCTGCATTGTCAGATGATGGTTAGCATTTTTTAGCAATAAAGTAGTTTTAAATTAAGGTATATACATTATTTTTTTAGACACAATGCTCTTATTGCACACTTAGTAGAATGCAGCATAGTGTAAACATAACTTTTATATGCACTGGGAAACCAAAAAAATTTGTTGTGATTTGCTTTATTGTGGTGGTCTAGAACTGAACCCCAAATATATCTGAGGTATGCCTGTACACTGAAGCAATTATAGAGTAAGAACATAAGTTCACTGTATAAAAATATTATACAATCTGAGTCTCCATTATAAGTATTTTAAATTATAAGGTAATCAAAACCAAATCCCAGGTAGAAACTGAAAGTAGTACTCAGTAGTGCTCTGATAAGGAGAAAATACAAAATCTTGCAAGATAAGAGGAATCTTATTTTTAAAGTAACTCAAAGAGGTTTAAAGTTAACAAATAAGCAGAGATAATTGGTTTTCCTAGCCATTCTGTGACTTTATAGATGACAAATATTTGCCATATGCTGGGCTAGATACAGAAAAATTCACAGAATGATTAAACATACCAAAGGAAATGGATACAATGCTTATGACTGTACTTCTGACTTATGCCAAACTAAAAACATTGCTAAAAAGAACTTTTCAGTTTTGTTTTCAGGCGTTTTCTATGTATATGAGTTGACGATAATAGCAAAGGGGGAAAAACCTGCACAAAGGAAGTGGAAACAGGTTGCATAAAAGAAAAAACAGAAAGACACAGAAGAATGACTATAGGCAGTAAAGAGGTTAAATGAAAAAACTTTCTTAATTAGAACTTTGACATTATACAATTTTACTTGGTTTTAATTTGTAGCTAATCTGTAATAGATAAAGCCTTAAACCCATAGTTTTAAGATAATTAAGATCGTGAAATTTTCAAATATACAAAGAGAATAAACAAACACCTGGGTACTAACTACCCAGCTTTATCATTCTTACTAATGTCATTTTTGCTTCTGATTTTTTAAAAGAAATTAAGCTGCAGATATAATGAAGGCTGCTTACATG
This sequence comes from Neophocaena asiaeorientalis asiaeorientalis, assembly GCF_003031525.2. Taxonomy (NCBI): domain Eukaryota; kingdom Metazoa; phylum Chordata; class Mammalia; order Artiodactyla; family Phocoenidae; genus Neophocaena; species Neophocaena asiaeorientalis. The sequence continues at coordinate 1,038,281 of NW_020173955.1, read as the reverse complement.
TCCTTCCCTACTCCCCTCTCTCTGTGGAGGTACTAAACCTCAAGAGTGCAGTGTAGGTCACTCCCATGCATGTGCTTAACATGTTTTACTACACACTTATGTGTTCATAAACATTACAAAATGGTTTTAAAGGTTTAAAAACCTATAATTATTTTAACTCAGCATTAAGCAGCTGATTTTTCAATGAAAGAATTGCTCAGTATTTTGGTTGTGGTATCTTCCCGGACTGGGCCACGAACCCGCGTCCCCTGCATCGGCAGGCCGACTCTCAACCACTGCGCCACCAGGGAAGCCCTGGAAGTTAATTCTTAATGGCTAAAGGGATTTAAAAACAAAGGTTTTGTGTACTTTGAGATTGTAAGCCCTGGATTTTTTGTTGCTGTTTGCTTGTTTTTTAAACTATCAGACCTACTCTTAGATTGAGAATAAGAACTACGTCAAGTTCTCACTGGACTGGAAGGCAGGGTTTAACCACTCATCCCAGATGACTGCCAGACTAAACAATTAGTTTTCTTCATGACCTCATTACCACATCCCTCCAAAATTGAAAGAGGAAAATGTCAATTTTTGACCCCTAAGATTCTTGTTGCCTAGTAAAGATGAAAAGGAGCCAACAATGAAACATAAGGAGCATGACAGTAAAAATATGTAGAAAAGTACAGAATAGGAAATTACAGAAGTAAGGATCAGAAAGATTTCTGATAGTGGGTCTCAACCAGAGGTAATATTAGCTGTGTAAGGGAAATTTGGAAATACGTAGGTGCATTTTTTGGCTGTCACAATGATTTGAGGGCTTAAATGGCATTTAGTGGCTGGGGACCAAGAATATTAAATATCCTACAATATGTAGGACAGTCCTGCATAAAGAAGAATTGGCACACCCAAAATGTCAAGAGCACTTCTGTGGGGAAATACTGGAAAGAAACTCCTCAGACTGGATCAATAAGCCTTTCACTCCACCACCTGCTTATTATTTATCAGCACATCCCTTCTCTGCAAAGGAGCAGAAAGAAACACCTAGAAGAAACTGTCCCTTTTCTACATTCACTGGTTCTTGAACAGTAAAAGAGGAGACTACTCAAGGCATAAGATCTCTTGTTTAGACACCACACTGGATATAAAACAAAGCCAAAAATCCAACTGACTTCAGGGACCAGAGCTGTGACCTAGAGCAAGGCACCGTATGCCAATTTCTCTCTCATTTATTAAACCTACAAAAATATACCTCAGATGGTGTAATATTAATGTACATTCTGGGGCTGCTTAGCTAAAGATATAGATACTTCCAGAAGTCTAAGAACTCTTTGTAATTTTTATTCACTCACCACAGTATCAAATTCAGTCTGTTATAAAATTGGAAGTAGAGGAATTCACAGGAAATGTAAAGATCTGAAAATTCCCCCTTATTGTCTAGGAAAAGCCCAAGGGTCCTGAAATGGTGGCCCAGCTTCTTGAGATCTTGGTTGGGAAATAAAAAGGGGGTGAGAAGCATTAAATAGGCCAGGAGATTGAGAAGTTACATTATAGACACAATTGGGTATTTGCTTTCATAGCTTTGATTCAATTTAATAATTATTCAGGTCTACGGTGTTCAAGGCAGTATGCTAAAAGCCATGAGGATCATAAAACAAAAAATAAATAAAAACAAGAGCATCCATAGGATCTTTAGTTTAAAAAAATCACCCCATCCAAACATGCTTCTAGTACCTGAATACAAATATTATGAACCACATTCCCTGCCCAGCCCAGGCAGGGTCTCTCTGGTAACAGCAGGACGCCCTACTTCTCAGGGGAGTTTCACAATTCCAAATACTACATAAAGCCCTGGCCCCACCCCACCCACACCTTTTTAATAAGAAAAAGGAATTATTTCCTTCTAATTTCCACCCACTGATCCCAGTTTGTTATTAAAAAAAAAAAAAAAAAAAAAGTCCTATGCTCTTCCAGATGGCAGTTCTTCAGATATTGTATCTCCAAAGTGTCCTCTCCCACCCAAACAAAAGGAAGCTTCTGGTACAGAATGTGAAGGGAATGCTAAAGAATATGAACAGCAAGTACAAGTCTTTCAATTTCTCCAAGTTAATTCATTTAGTTTTTATTTTTTGGGTTTTTTTTTTTTTTTTTTTTTACCTTTGCAGCCTGAGGAGTACAAGCAATATGCACAGTGCTGGGCTTCACCCCATTTGCCTTAGGTCTTTTAAACAAAGCAAACCTACTTTTCCTCCTTCCTCTATCGCCGTTTGGGAGAGACCCATTATACCTGATGGAGGAGAAAAAAGTTTAGGGGATCTCATGTAAGAACCACACCAATTCTAAAACAAATGTTTTACACTGTCTTAGAGGATATCAGTCCCCAATTAATTATGTATTAGCAGATTGTAAGTGTCTGGAATTAACTTCTAGCAATTGCTGATCCTCAGACCAGCTGCCTGAGTGTGAAACAAAATGAGATTCTTTCTGGTGACATTCGAAGTCACAGAGAAGTACCTTTTGGATTACACACAGCTTTGAATTATCTATATTTTCCTTCCCTCTTTTATTCAAGATAATCAAGAGCTGATTAATGGCAAATCTGATTTCTTACGACTCATTCTATTTTTTTAAAAAGGTGAATGTTTGCATGTGCTAATACAACCTTTAAAAGTACAATATAATCTCCTTTAACTATGAACCAAACACTTTATAAATAGCTGAACTTCTGAAATAAGGAATTTTTAGGTTTGTTTAAGTCTCAGCTACTTGCCATGTACACACTCACATTCACATTATGTCAGCAAAACCTGCCTGAGTGTAACCAGGTGGCAGTTAAACATACTTTTGTTGTTCAGACCTTATGACCATTTCTCCATGATAGCATATATGTGCCCTAAAGCTAAGCAAGTAAGCAAGGACTGAACTAATAGGAAAAAAGTTCAAAACATTTTGGTGTTACTATGTACTAGGCACTAGTGGGTTCTATTCCACACATCACCTCCCTTAATCCATTCTCATAAAAACTGCGAGACTGGCACCACTAGCCACTGTTACAGGTTAGGAATTAAGTTATCCCTCAGAGGAATTAAGTTCCTCAGAGGCTCAGAGGAATTAAGTTATTTCCTGAAGGTCACACAAGTGACACTGGCAAAGCTAGAATTGGAATCCAGGTGTTTGTCACTCTTTTTTCATTCTTTACTGCACCGTTGCGGCATGAACGGTAGCTTAATAATGATCTCTCCTCACGTACTATCCCCTCACCGCCCGACAAAAAACTTTGGTTTGATGGTTTCTTATTTACAGTTGGTTAATCTGGGGGAAAATGAGGCAAAAAATGGGGACACTTTTGAGGGTGGAGGAGAATGTACTTGTAAAATGGCCTATATTAGTGTCTGACAAGGAAGGGAAGGGAGTTTCCTCAAAGACTGTCAGATACAGCAATTACACTGAAGCTTTATAAAAATGTCACACACTCTGACTCTACTGGAGAAAACCCCTGCTGGAAGTTCAGAGTGGCGCCGGCAGCTAATGCATGAAGTCTGCTATTCTAGGCTGTGCTGGCCCCAGCCCACCCACTGTGGGCTCTTCACTGCCCCTCACAACTGTCCACCCAGAGCCTGCCTTGTTCCTCTCCTGGACATATGCTCTCTATTCCCACACTGTGTTCCTGCAGCTCAGAGCTCATTTTTTAAAGAGCAACAGCATGAAACTGACAACCTTATGCAGCTTGACTTCTCCTTCTAGAGGGTTGAGAAGAAGCATTATTTGCATTTTAAGATACCAAGTGCCAGGTACAGAGACAAGTACTACTGATAAGATTAACTGAGAAACTGCTGGGCTAAAAGCCAGTTTAAACCATATACTAAATTTTAAATTCTAAGTCTTCAAATGACTCAAATTTCCTGAAGAATTTAACTTTGAAAAGTTTTTGGTGGTTAAAAGCTGTTTGTCATTAATACATCAAAACCTATGTGATTTGAAATTGTAATATTGTAGTTACTATATTGTTTATAATCTTTTAAATTGATTTTGGGAAAAAACATGCTTTTTTTTTTTTTTTTTTAATCTCAAAGGGCCTTAGATGATCTTGTCTAACTGTCATTTTACAGAAGAGTAAACTAAGGCCCAGAATGGTTAACTGACTTGCCTAAGGCCATACAGCTAGCAGTGTTGGAATAAGCACTGGAATCCAGGATTCCTGGCTTCTAGTCAAGCTCAGTAATGCCATATTATCTCCCCGGTTTTTCTTACTTTCTTATCTGAAACAATGGACACATTCTCATTTAAAGAAGAATTTGCACCAACCTGATTCTAAAACATGTTGTAATGTCTAGAGCCGCTTTTTAGGCAGGAGAGAAACAGTAGGGGGAAAATAAATGTCACAATTTCTAGTTTCTGAGATCTCTAGTAAACAGAGTAACACTGTGTCTCCATTTTGACAGCTGTGGCAAGTTTAGATTGAATAAACTGAAATAATGGAATCATCTATTCCTCAATCACAGATTATATCTGTGTGAGTTGAATGGATGAGATTACTTTTGAAGTAAACAAGTAGCAAGGTCCTGGCTGCAGAATTATCATATCGTCATGTCTATACAACTCTTTTCTTCAAGTACAGGACTATAAGCACAAAGCAGCAACTACCTCAGAGGGGAAAGGAATAAATAAATACTAACCTACATGAAATCACCTACGCAGAGAGGGGATTTCTGGTAAAGTCAGCTGAGGCAAGTTTTCTAAAAGGGACAGGAAAGACAAATGGACTGGCTATGTGACTTTAGACAAATACCTCTTTTACTTCATCTTTACGGTTTGCCCTTTCCAGGGGTGAGGATGAGGCAGAGTTTATGTAGCATTTGAGTACTTATAAAAGATGATATTAAAATGAGAATTAAAAGAGTTTCTTGATTTGGTAATATTATTCTGTAGCCTTAAATACTCTTTGGAAATAGGTAGGATATAAATTCTAAAAAAGGTACTTTTAACCTAGATGTTCAAGTTACCATATATCATTCAATTATATGCTCATCAGATGGAGAAACCTTACCCTAAGACAATGAGTTCACCGTATTTTACTGGTGCTTTGGATGGATGATTTTCTTGATCAGGAGAAAACATGAGCTTGGCTGTTTTTCTCAAATCTCTGTTCACTGATCAGGAGCCTTGGGACACCTTTTGCATTATTTCCTAGAGGGGAAAAGTTTTCATTAATAATTTGAACAATGAATTTCAGTTTAAATAAAGATGTTCTTTTCTAGCAGTCTTTGTGAGCACAATATTATGTACATAATATATAAAGTATGTGACATTTTCCCCAATAATGGTTATATATTTGATATAACCCTTTAAATACATTAAAAATGTAAATTTAGCAACTTCTGGTTCCAGGAAGATGAAGTAGACATTATTTTCCCTACTATTTCTGTTAATTATAACTAAAAACCCTGGACATTATATATAATACATAAGAAGACTCTGAGAAGTAGAGAGAAGGCAGAATAGTTAGGGGCCTCCGGGTCCAAGGAATGACTCAGTGGCGAGTTCTCTGGGTTTTCTTTTTGCCTAATATAATCCCAGACTTGGAGCTGAAGAATCTAGCAACCTGGAAATACCAACTGGCAGACAGAAAAAACAAACAAACAAACACCTGACAAATGCCTGGCCTCCCTAATCGAAGGAACAAGAAAACAGCAGCCTTAGCAAGACAGAAAACTTTTGACAATGACTGCTCTACTGCAGCCAACACCACAGAAAACACTGTGACCCTACCACCACCTTCACCGGCAAGGCCTGAGTGGGGAGCCCAGACTTCTACCTCATGAGGCCATAATGAGGCAGCCTGACCTCCCCTGGCCCTGGCCCTGCCCCTGCCACAGGTAGTGTCAGAGCAGGCCAAGTAGAAAGCCAGCACTTCCAGCCTGTTGGCTAGTAACATGCCCCCTCCTATGCCCTAGTGGTGTCAGTGGAGACCACAGGGAGCCTGGACTTCCATCCTGGACTCGGCAGGATCTCCTTCCCTCAGGTGTCAATGGAGGCTGAGGAGGGAACCTGGACTTCCATGTCCACCTGGCAGTAAAACAAAGAGGCTCCCCCTCTTCCCCTGACAAAGCAATGTGAGGAAAAGCCAGTGAAAAGAGAAGGTCTGGATAATATCCAGTGTCAGAACTTAATACAAAAATGTCCAGGTTTCAGAGAAAACCCACTTATTATATCAAGGACTAGATAGAATTAAAACAATGTAAAAAGATAATCAACAGATGCCAAAACTTAGATGACACAGATGTGAGAATTATCTAACAAAGATTTTAAATCAGTCATGATAAAAATGCTTCAGTAATCAATTACAAACAAGCTTGGGATAGACAAACAAACAAACAAAAAAAATAGAAAGTCTCTGCAAAGAAACAGAAGATATATAAAGCTCACTGGATGGGCTCAACCCAGAATGGAAGGAATGTAGTAAAGGATCAGTGAACTGGAAGACACAAAGTACCCAGTGTGAACAACAGAGAGAAAAATAGACTGGGAAACAAAAAACAGAAAAAAACAGAGCCTCATGGACCTGTGGGGCTACAGCAAAAGATCTAAGATTTTTATCACCAGAGTCCAGAATGAAAGGAGAAAGAGTGGAGCTGAAAAAGTACTAAAAAATAATGACTGAAACTCATCAAATCTGAAAAGAGAAACAAAACCACAGATTCAGGAAGCTGAACAAATCCCACACAGGATAGAACTAAAGAAATCTATGCCAAGACACATCAAACTTTTGAAAACTAAAGGCAAAGAAATTTTCTTAAAAGCAGTCAGAGAAAAACTACACCCTACCTATGGGGAAAAAACAATTAGAATGACAATTTTTCACCAGAAACTATAGAAGCCAGAAGAAAGTAGCCCTTTTCAAGTGCTGAAGGGAAATAACTATCAACCAGATTCCTACACCCAACAAAAATGGAGGGGAAATCAAGACATTCTCAGATGAGGGGAAATTAAGAGAATTTGTCACCAGCAGATCTACTCTAATAGAATGGCTAGAGGGAATTCTCTAGACAGAAGATAAATAAGAAAAAAAACTTGGAACATCAGAAAAGAGAAAGAACATGGTAGTAAAAATATGGGTAAATAAGCTTTCCTTTTCTTGAATTTTCTGTATTAGGTTTGACGGTCAAAGCAAAAATTTTAACTGTCCTATGTAGTTCCAAATGTATGTAAAGGAAATATTTAAGGCAATTATTTAAGGTAATACATATATTGTACTCCTGGGCGTTTCTCGCAAAGAAATCAAGACTTATGTTCACACAAAACTTGTACATAAATGTTTATAGCAGTTTTGTTTGTAATAGCCAAAAACTGGAATCAACCCAGATGTTCTTTACTGAGTGGATGATTAAACTGTGGTACACCCATACTATGGAATAGTACCCAGCAAGAAAAAGGAACAAACTATTGGTACATGAAACAACATGGACAACTCTCTAGAGAATTATGCTGAGTATAAAAATCTAAGCTCAAAAGGTTACATATGATTCCATTTATATAACATTCTTAAAATGACAAAATTATGGAAACAGAAAACAGGTAAGTGGTTGCCACAGGTTAAGGAGGGGGGAAGTAGGAGGGAAGTGGGCGTGGCTACAAAAAGGCAACAGGAAAGAACCACAGTGGTGATGGAAATATATCTGTATCCTTATCAATGTCAATATTCTGGCTGTGATATTGTACTATATAGTTTTGCAACTATTACCATTGGGGGGAACTGTGTAAAGGGTACAAAGGATCTCTCTCTCTCTCTCTGTATTATTTCTTACAACTGCATATGAATCTACAATTACCTCAAAATAAAAAGTTTAATTAAAAATATAAATTTGACACATGTATGAAAAACAAAAGACTAGCACTTCTGATAAGCTAGAAAAATCACTACAATAAATAATCCCCACAATACTATGATGTCTATTTTATCAGAAGTTTAATGGGACCAGGTACTTCCTATATCTATTCTCTCCATGGTCATCCTGATAGCCCTGTTATGAAGGTTTCACAAGAAAACTTTTCTAGCTAACCCATGAAAGTCTCTTGTTTTTATCCTTCCACTAATTGGTTTCATAAGCAACTCATGAATGAAAAATGCCTACTTGCCTTTTTCTACATTACAGTAAAATATGCTTGTACAGCAACACTTCTGGAAAGAAGGCAACACAGAATATTTGTAGCCCTTGGGCTTCCCCAGTGGCGCAGTGGTTGAGAGTCCGCCTGCCAATGCAGGGGATACAGGTTCGTGTCCCGGTCTGGGAAGATCCCACATGCCACGGAGCGGCTGGGCCCATGAATCATGGCCGCTGAGCCTGCGCGTCCGGAGCCTGTGCTCCACAACGGGAAAGGCCACAACAGTGAGAGGCCCACGTACCGCGAAAAAAAAAAAAAGAAAGAATATTTGTAGCCCAATGAGTAAGAACAAGTAAAAAAACAAGGCTTAGCTTTTTTGATGCCCTTTTATTCCCTTGTAACTGACATACACATTTAGACCAGCAATCCAGACAAACACACTTTTTTGTTGGTAAATTTTAAAATTGCTTATTAAATTAAAGAAATGACACATTTGTAAAGAATTACTTTAAGAAAAACATTTCCTTCAAATATGCTATAAAATCTTCTCATCTCCCCAGATGAATTTGCTTTTGATGACCAGATTTTAATATATTAAATTGTTCGAAGTTTACAGAAATCAATATATAGGTATAGCACCATAATTATGAGACATTAGGTTTGTGCAGAAATGTTCACTTAAGTAAAATAAACTATACTGATCAAATACCCCATTTAGAAAAAGAAACTGATGTGAAGCTAACTAAATCCTTCAATGTAAAAATGTAAAAGTTTTAAGAAAAATTAACTAAAGAACAATTTAGTTCCATATAACAAGACCATCTAATCTACACTGCATCATATTTTAATATATGAACATGTATCCATATCTTTTCTCCCCTAAAGAAGCATTCCATTTTAAAAAGCTAAGCAGAAGCTTAACTAGAGGTTTTAAATGTGGTCTTCTTAGACAATTAAGGTACTGCCGTCAAACATGAAAACATTGCTTTGACACACTTCTGACCAAGAGCAGCAAGAATTAAAATTTTAATAAGAATTAAATTGAAATTTTAAATTAAGTTTTAATAACACTGCTTTGTCTTGATTCAGATTCTTTTTTAGAGTTACTTTCTATTTTTAGGAAGTGGGGGGTTTTCATTTATAGTAGCAAAACATTTCCTTAAAAAGAACTTATTTAAAGAAGTCAATTTCAATAGTATTAATAGGATTAGTAAGTACACATATATGGCAAAAATCTGAAAATGATACATGTATGTCCATATTTGGCTGATATTAGTTTAAAGCATGGCTAGCAAGTATTAGCCTATGTTCCAGTTCTAGCTCTCTCTTTGAACAAAGTAATCTGTTTCCTCAACTCTAAAGATGAAGGGACTAAAGTAAAATGAAGATAATTTTGGAGGTGGAAATATGTAAGAGACCATCTGGTCCTAACATAAGAATTTACAAGTAATGTGCACATGGCACTATAGATTTAGTCCTATTGCCTCTATAGAAAAAGGAACAAATTTTAGATTTGACAAGGAATTAGTAGAGTAGGGCTGGTGTATACTCACCATTCTATACTTTCTAGAACCGCTGGCCAAATGAGCCAAGAAAAATAACATATTCCCAATTATTCTTACTCTGGTTAGGTCCCTTAGAAGGTCTGATTTGGTATATTTTATCAGTGATATCAAAATTTCAATCACAGGAACACAAACTTGGCTTCTACTTCTGTATCTAATAATCTAAAATCTGTAATAAAGTACTTTAGTAGTACTGGTTATGTATAATCCTAAAGCCCAGCAGCTAGATAGTGATCTTGCATTCACTCTCTTTATATAATCTCTGTGTTTTGAAATCTGAATAATATACAGATTTCTTCAAAATCAATTCCTTAAGTCATGCTCCTGAGAACATGAAATGGGTATATACATAAAGTATTTATATTCTAATGCCTCAGTCACAGGCCCCACCCTGTTGGTATTAAGTTAGTTGGTCTGACCCCATATATTCAGTCCTACCCCAAGGTGATCTAGCACAAAGAATATGAAATAGCACCATTAGTTCTACATGAGACTTGAAAAAAATGATAAAGAAAACCTTGCTAAGATATTAATAAGGCTGTTTTCTATAATATCTATTACTTTGAAGCTCTGCTTGATGCTTGAAAACTAAGCATGCTGTTCTCATCAGCAGGGACCTTCCCAAGTTAAACAAATTTTTAAAAGAAATATATTCTGGAATAGTGTTTTTTGTGTGGGCAAGGAAAATATGAATAATTAGCCATAAAAAATATATTTCTTAGAAATAGTCTCATTAATTTGACTGATACAACATTCTAATCATTTGTTCTTTAAAGCCCAGTGAAATACAATTGTTTTCTTATCAAGTCTTTGCAAAGGAGGCTCTCCATAATAGGTAATTGTCAGTTTTACCTTAAGAAGGAAATCTGGGAAACCAATCTTTGTCCAAATTGCTCCCTCAACATAACACTTTTCTTTTCTTTTCTTTTTTTTTTTTTTACATTGCACACAGCCCTTTTGCTTGCTTACTAAATACTAAACACAAGTACAAGATTCCTGTCCTGAAAAATAAAAAGAAGCAAAACAAACACTAAGCAAGGGACAAAACAGATCTTAGGAAGATGTTTACATAATCTTTTGAACACTCCTATTTTGGCGGGCAAGTGAGTAGGCATAAGGGGTGCTGGGGAAAAAAAGAAAATGTTTTAAAACATGAAAATGTTATAAAGCTTCTTTATGGTGAAAAATACAACGTGGATTGCATATATTATCTCTGATGAAACAGATTTCCATCTACACTAGAGTTCTCCTGTGGCTGATTTCAAAAGGATGACTCAAACAGAAGGAACTGTTTTCTTATATTTGTGGTAGAGCCATTTTATGAAACCAATTTAGCTGATGATTGGAGGGAGGTAAACTTATAGCAGCTGCTTGATAAGAGTGAAAAATTAATCACCTTCTTCCTTCTTTCACAACCAGCAGGATTAATAAGCAGCATTTTTCCATAAAAGGAGAGGAGGGATAGGAGAAATAATGGTGTCAGCTGTAGGAGTACGAAGTTACTACTTTACTTTCTGTCGGTGTCTTCTGGCTTCTGAGTATAGCACTGAAGGAAGTGAAGGCCATGTTCCCCTTCTCAGGATACAGGGCATCCCCTGGACAAACTCCCAGCCTCCCCTTTTAAGGTGGCCAAATGACATGCTGATATTCTATCAGCTACAGGGATAACGTATTTTCATCCTGATGGGAAAGCAATGAACATCCTTCCCACAGACAGTATTTGTTCCTCTAAGCTAGGGTTTCTCAGCCTTGGCACTACTGACATTTTGACATGGGGGCAGGGGGCTGACCTGTGCATTTTAAGAAGCTCAGCAGCACCCCTGGTTGTAATGATCAAAAATGTCTCACCTTCCCACACTCCATCCCCTAACTTCCTCTCCATTCTTCTTCACTCTCAGAGCCACTGAGAACAAACGGGATAACAATTTTTTTTTCAGAGGGGAATTTCCCATACTTTTGGTATAATGCTTGGTACATATCAAGGTATTTAATAAACATTTGCTTACTACCATAATCATACTGATGTCTCAAAAGGTTATTACTAAGCCTTGTGATAGTGAAGGCAATGGCTTTGAAGCTGCAGTTTCAGTATTTTATCAGACTTGAAAAGAGTGGCTGGGAGTGAGAATGGGAGAACTATCATCTTACCTTGATGGTGATTAATTATTAATATTTCTGTGCATTTAAAATATTTTAGTATTGTAGCAACCTCTCTCAAGTGGTTGAAGGGACTGGAGTTGGGGTGGCCAAAGAAGTAGCTATAATGCCAGTGCTGGGTAGCTTGACATTTAGAGAAAGGCTAATCTGTGGAGGCCAGATAAGGAAATATCTTCTTGACCTAGGGGACCCATACCTAGAGAAACTAGAAGTAGGCTTTGGAAAGCATAGGGGAATGCTTTTAAATCAAAAGGCGTATCAATCTGAATCAAACTTAGATTAAGGTCTATTTTGTACTTGCACAGAATGTTAATTAGCAAAGTGCTTTCTCATAAGATTATTTTATTTGACCTTCACAATAGCCATGTGAATTAGGTAGGAAAGTCTTACTAACTCCATTTTCCAGACAGGGAACAGAAGTTGTCAGTCAGAAGGGCCAATGACTGGTTCAAGGCCACACAGGTAATATTTGGCAGAGCTAGCTGAAACCCATATATTAATTAAACATACATTATTTAACTCATTTAATTTCTATCACAACTATATCAGGTATAATCATTTATCCCCATTTGATAAATGGGAAGACTGACACTCCTAGAAGTTAAGTAGTCCAGGTTTTTTGATACCACTAATCACACCCCAAACAAGGTTGGGTGGGGCTGACTCCTAAATAAGAGCAAGAGACCCTATTATGGGGCCATTTAGGAGAGAGACTAAAAAGTATAATAAACTCTAGACAAGTTACACTCCAGCATACACTAGTCACAACTATGCAACTATGACTAGGGCTTTTTGAGATTTGAAACTTTGTCACTTCCTCAATGCTCATTGTATTTGTCAACCCTGTTTCCTGGTAGTGACCAACAACAAAAACATCAGTAAACAGTGGACTTTGCACGCTTATTTTAAAAATGAGGAGGGGAGAAAGGAACCCAAGGGTAAAAGCAGGGTATTACACTAAGACAAATTCCTGGCACCACCAGGAAGAAAAAAACGTGTAGTAGAAGAGAGTCCAGATAGCCTATGGACAGAAGCCTTCATGCACTCCCAGAAAAGTGACAGCCAAGAGAAAACTGCAGGGCAGTATTCCTGACTGGGGAAGGGGGTTTAAATACAACCTTGCCACCCCACTCCAAAATGATCACTTAATTCCCCACATCTAGAAAATGTGTTTTAAAAGACACAACTAAGGACTCAAACATTTTTACTGTCTCTGCCCATGCTTGGCCTGTATTTAACTCTTTTAGACTACCAAAGTTCCTAAAATGATAATATACTTCTCAGAAAGCAAGACTAGAAATTCCCCTAGATTTAACCGCTAAAGTCTCAAAGAAAATTCTGCAGAATGCAGCCAATTCAGTGGGATTAGCTAGCTACTTGGAACATAAAACATCTGATAAAAGTATACTCATTGGAAATTCTATAGTTTTCTAAAGTCAGCATCCAACACTGGCAGGCAACTCATGCTTGTGCTACCCTTTTCTCATAGTGTCCAACACTTCCTGGGTTTTGTCTCTGTGCCAAGCACTGTTCTAAATACTTTACATGTATCAACTGATTTAATCCCAGAACAACCTTATGAGGTAGGAACTATTATATTCCTTGTTTAATAGATAAGAAAACCAAGGTTACAACTCAAACTCTAGCCAGTACTCTGGAACTGCTGAAACAACTGAGTTTCAAATGAAAAGTTTAAAAAAAAAAGGGCAGTGGTTAAGACTCCACGCTCCAAACGCAGGGGGCCTGGGTTCGATCCCTGGTCAGGGAACTAGATCCTACAGGCATGCCACAACTAAGGAGCCCGCTTGTTGCAGCTAAGACCCAGTGCAACCAAATAAATAAAATTAAATAAAATTAAATGAAAAGTTCATGGGGGGTGGGGAGGAAAGAACTACATTGGGAAACTAAACAACAAACAAGAAAATCCCCCAACTCTTTTTCTAATATAATGTATTAAAGAGTGAGAGTTTACATAAATGCTACAGTCCTAATATGGGATAAACTTCTATAATATTGACTATTTAAATTTTCTTAGTAATTCCATTTTAAAGCTGAGTTTAAAAGTCCCTTGGATAAAATTTAAATTTGAAAAAAGTGAATAAAATGGATTTTTCTCAACCACTTTAAATCTATACCAACCTATGAAATTAAAAATGGAATATGGAGTCCATGTTCCACAAAAAGTATGGTGCAATGATTATTTTTGGACAGTTAGGTTACTCTAGAATAATCTGGGTTTTCTCTAGTCCTTATTTTTATTAAAACACTGACCAAATTACACGCATTTTAAAAAGGCAACAACAATAGCCTCAAAGTACCTACCCCAAGGTACTTATTAATTATAAAGGAGAAAATAGTAACTTCACAGTGGGAGCAACCTGGGAGACACCATCTTAACTGATCAAGGTTAACATCATCTGTAATAAAACATTTTGATAGCATGTATTCCCTGATTATGATGCACTAAAGCCACATCACTTCGGTGGTTATGCTGCCAAAAATTGTATAACCTGGATCTAATCAGGAGAACACATGAGACGAACCCAAATTAACAGACATTCTACAAAATAACTATCAGTAATCAAAGTGCCAAGGTCATGAAAAACAAGGGAAGACTAAGAAACTCCCAGATTGGAGATTAAGGAGCTGCAACAACATGGGATATGGGATCAGGAATTGGATCCTGGAACAGAAAAAGGACATGAGTGGAAAACTGGCATTTGACTATGTCCTATAGCTTAGTGAACAATATTGTACCAATATTAATTTCCTGGTTTTGATAATTATACTCTGGTTATATAGATTGTCAACATTAGAGGAAGCTGAGTAAAGGGTATATGTAAACTCACTGCATTATTTTTCCAATTTTTCTGTAAGGCTAAAATTATTTCAAAATAAAAATTATAAACAAAAAGATAATAAAAATAGAAAACAAAATAGCCCTCCAAATTTAATAAAAATTTAAAAACAAAAAATTTAATTTAAAAAATGCATTCATGATTCAAAGTTTGCTTCCTTTCAGCCCTCTCACAACCTAAAGGTTCAAGATTTCCATTTATGCTGGCCCTGTCAAGTCAGTGTCTGGTCTCATGTTCTTTCTCTGACATGAAACTGCCCCATCCACAGCCTCTTTGGTGAAGAAAGTTGTTAACTACACAAGTGTGGCCACTCATTGGACTGAGTGATACCTGAACAAAAGTGATGCATACTGATCTGAATTTGGCACAATCATGCTTCACAGGTTTTTCTTTTTAAAAAAGGTACGACATAAGGGCAATTTACTATTGAATGCTCTAGGTGGCATCATTAGAAAACACTTTGTATATGAATTATATCATACCTTCTGAATTAATGCTCTACACTGAAACCTCTAACAGTATTTGAATTTGAGTTCTAGCCACCTACACACATTAATCTTGGTCTTAAAGAGTATATAAAAGGGAACAGAAGGGGGAGCTGGAAGAAAGAAGAGTTGGGAAGCATCAGCCCTGGGTAATTTTGACAGATTTCATTTAAAATAAAATTTTGAAAATTTTATTTTCAAGAAATAAAAAGTCAAATACTTTCCTGAATTATTCACTAATTATTTCATCATGATACTGCATTCTTCAAACTAAAGAGAGACTTGTGAAGGACTAAGCTATGATTGCCTAGGGCCAACCCCGAGAACTCTGGCCCTTGACAGTCATGAGGGCTCTATCAATGGTCCTTCACGAATTCTCAAACCTACAAACCAGTCCTGTAACACATAATCTTCCATCTAAAAACTGGGGGCAATATTTTCCACACCTCATACGATTTTGTCACTAGAACTGAATGCGAACAACAAAGCTGCACGGAGATTTGTATGTTGGGTCATCTGCTTGATTCATTCACAAAATATCCAAGTCACAGAATTTTGAGTCTCTTAAAATTATTAAAACTGTGAGAGTTAAACCAGTGATTTTCAAGGTTCTAATGCCACGTTAAAATAAAAAAAATCGGGGCTTCCCTGGTGGCGCAGTGGTTGAGAGTCCGCTTGCCGATGCAGGGGACACGGGTTCGTGCCCGGTCTGGGAGGATCCCGCATGCCGCGGAGCGGCTAGGCCCGTAAGCCATGGCCGCTGGGCCTGCGCGTCCAGAGCCTGTGCTCTGCAGCGGGAGGGGCCACAACAGTGAGAGGCCTGCGTATCGCAAAAAAAAAAAAAAAAAAAAATCAAGTATTTGTTAAATGTATTTAGTTAGGCATACAAAGTTGGTGTTGATAATAACTGTTAACTTATGGTGATGCTGCCTCATCACTTAATATTTAACTATTTCCTCAGAGATGCATCTTCATTTCTGAATATCTAAACAAATGTTTATAATCTGTTCTTTGTAGGTAACTTTGATACCATGTAGAAAGTTCTAATTTTCTACTGCTCATAATATATAACAGACCCTGAAATATAATCAGAAGCCTCAAAGATCATTGCAATTAGTTTCAAGGTTGAATGCTATACAAGTGACTGATTCTCAATAGTGGAAAAAACTACATCTAAATCAAATAAGATTTAGTATATGTATTTCTTGCTCTTACAGGGAAGTTAACTTCAACTCTTTTATAGTTTCACAATTCCATTATAAGCTCTATTAAAAAGGAGTAGGAAAAGAAAAATGTAGTTGAAAATTCAAATTACAAATGAATCTCCAGTATTTTTTCTAACAGTAAAATCAGCTACCCATAGAGAGAAGTCATTGTTAAAAGATGACAACTATTATAATCTCACTAATGAACAAAAGTTTCATGTTATGAGTTTTAATTTTTCTTTGGTTCATGAAAAGTTCTCAAAAGTAACAGCAGCTGATCTTTCTTTGACCAAATCATAATGTTTTCCCCATAAATTTTTATAGCAGTAATTTAGAGACATTGTGTGTGGGAGGCTAAGAACATCTATTTTTTAGCGGAGTGAATATTTTAAATCACTCAGTATGGTATTCCTATTTAACTCTTTATCAGGAAAATAATACATACATATAGCTTGGATATTTCTATAAATTTCCTCTTTCCACTCTGATTATTGTTACAGTATCACATTACAAATACCCCGATTAGGTAACTTACGATCAAATTTTCCTCCTAATTTGCAACTTTTCTATTGTTGCTGACTTGTTGTATACATACACAAGAGAATGAATACTTTCCCCTCACGAATAGATTAGAATATTTGATAAAAAATGAACACATATTACTGGGCAGCATGTCAGTATTCTAGCAAACATTCAGTTTTTTCATGAATTTTCAATTTAAAAAATCTTAGTTATACCTTTTCTTTTAATGAAAATAAAATGCTTCAGAAAAGAACACTGCTGGGAACTTATAACTGTTCATCTT
Organism: Neophocaena asiaeorientalis asiaeorientalis; assembly: GCF_003031525.2. Classification (NCBI taxonomy): domain Eukaryota; kingdom Metazoa; phylum Chordata; class Mammalia; order Artiodactyla; family Phocoenidae; genus Neophocaena; species Neophocaena asiaeorientalis. The sequence continues at coordinate 1,021,130 of NW_020173955.1, read as the reverse complement.
CTAGCAGAAACAGCCTTACTCACCGCGCCCCCCCACCAATCAATCATCAGATCTAAAATTATTAAATCTCTTCCTACCACATCAGAGAAGAACAACAAAACATTCAGGTAGAGACATTACCTAAAATTCTTACAAAGCAAGACTCTCAATATTTCCATAAATTCTTTATAAATTTTCCCTACCTTATAAAAATGTTTAAATAGTAAACTGTAGTTATCTCAAGGCCTAGATCTCTTTGAGAGGACCTCAGGAGATTTATGGTCAAAAAACTAGATTCTGAATAAACTGTCAACAGCTAACCAAAGTACAATGACAGCACCATCATTCTGGCTACCAAACGATTTCCTTCAGAGAGCGACATAATTCTCAAATTTAATAATTGAAAAGAAAACAATGGACAACACTGAGTTCCAAAGCATGTTAAAAACTAAATACTGTAGCTTGGATTGGAAAAATACTGCAAATGAAGAGTTTTCAGTTTTCTGCTGACCAACAGTCAAAAGGCAATAAACCCCTGTAGTTATCTGCCTTACGCTTTCTTAAAGACTAATAAGAGGTTAAGATTAATAGTCTAAACCTCCCTAAAAACACAAAATCCTTGGAGCCTGAGATTTATTCAACCCTTTTTCTAAGAGGGAAGGAAATATAATTTATACATAACATACTTCTAAAACTGAATGTGAAAAAAATGTGAAAAAATTAAATATAAACCATCTGATAATTCAAATCATTCCTTTTACAACCCTACCTTTAACCCAAGCACTGACAATGTGACACTTAAAATTAAGCCACAGAACACCTACCTCTTTATTCCATCGCTATTATCACAAGTTAGATAAACAACCTTCTCACCAGAGGATAAAATCCAGATAGTACTAAAGCATCTTCCAATTACACGTGGAATCACACACAGAATAGCAGTCTGCTCAGTGTTTTCACTTAAGCACCTTCATAATATATGTGGGTGGGTCTGTGTTATGCAAAATAGGTAAACACTATATAATTTTAGATTCTATTGGCTGAATTGAGAATTCACTTCTCCTCCCGCCTCCCTAAGGAAGTCTGTGTCCCAAAAGGGAAGAAACGGAAGTAAGAGGAAAGCACGGAACAATTTTTAACACTGGCTGAATTTCAAGTTATGGAATAAGGTACCTCAAAAGGGAGTATTCTATTTCTTAAAAGGCTGACTGAATTAACTACATAAATGCTCTCTAAAAATGTCGGAAATATAACTAAGATACTGAACTATGTTTTCATGATAAGAGTAATAGTCTATTTTAACAGATTTAGTATAATACTCCATCTGTTAAGAAATTAACACTCCATTTAAAAAAAACTGAAGAATCAATACCACTCATATGTAAAGAAAGAGTACCCTTTTAGAACTATCAAATGAAGCAGATTTTTTTGGTCTTGTTATAAAAAACTACATTATCCCAGGCATAAGAACAGGTGAACATTCAATCATATTTTTAATTGATCATGCTTGTCTATTTCCAGCTTTATACTTTAAAATAGATTCACTGGGTGTTCATAAACATGGAGAAATGATAGCAGTATCCAGAGGGAGTTGGGATTGTACAAGTTTCACCAAATAGCTACTGAAGGCACCTGACTTACTGACTTAAGCTGCTTTTAGATCATCCTACTCATAAGCTTCATTTGAGGAGTTACTGCCTGCTTCTCCCAATTCCCCTGTACCTTTTCTTAAGAAATGTGTTTCCTTATGGCGAAGGGTTATACATGTAACTTGTATATTCCTCTACACAAAGGTGAACCTGTTTTGTGCTTAATTACATTTAAGTTTTTTTAAGCATGCTAAATTAAGTCCCAAGAGCAAATTCTGCTCCATACCTGTTCAATAAGCTGCATATGCAAACCATCTATACTCCTCACCCACTAAACTGTTGTTCAGCTTGAGTCTAGGGGGCGTATGCTCTTATACAAAAATACTTTTGGTAGCCCTAGGTCTAATAATATCTTGTCACAAAATGAACCCTCTTCTAGCTTATAGCTACAAGTCTACTTCTGTTGCTACCCAGCATTCCATAACTGTGTCACATCCCCTGAAGCTATTTTTGTGTAAATCTGCATACTGTTTCTTTTGCTCATTCTGCTGGCAGCAGGCCCACTTAGGTTACTGTAAAGTAAATCTGCTCAGGTAGTCTGCTTTTGTCCAATGTAGATACATGTTCGGTTCAGGAAACCTATTTGTAAAAATGATCTGGGCATATTCTAACATTTTGCTATTTGGTGATCCTGCCATGTCATGTGCTTCTAGGCTGATGAAACTGCTCAAGAAGCCGGACATGACAGGTCCAATACTTATACTAAACAGAATGTAGTTGTTATTGACTATGCCTTAAACTTGATTCCACAACAAAACCTGAGGACCTGCCATTCTTTAGACCAACATATTGACCTCAATTTTGGGAGTGTATTTCTTGCTCAACTCCTAAGGCAGTCAATATATCAATAGCTTATATACTATCATAATGACTTAATGATTAAAAATAGAGCATTAAGAGTATAAAAATTCCTTACATATTTCAAGCTCTGTATTTATACCAAATAATCTCCTGAAGGAATATATTTTTCTTAAAGAGCTCTAAAAAGACATTAAGGGGCTTCCCTGGTGGCACAGTGGTTGAGAGTCTGCCTGCCAATGCAGGGGACACGGGTTCGAGCCCTGGTCTGGGAAGATCCCACATGCCGTGGAGCAACTAAGCCCATGAGCCACAACTACTGAGCCTGCGCGTCTGGAGCCTGTGCTCCACAACGGGAGAGGCCGCGCCAGTGAGAGAGCCGCGCACCGCGATGAAGAGCGGCCCCCGATCGCCACAACTGGAGAAAGCCCTTGCACAGAAACGAAGACCCAACACAGCCAAAAATAAATATAAATTAATTAATTAATTAAAAAGACATTAAGGACAAAACCTCCCTATTTACTAAGTGAGTATGATGAGCAGTTTTTAAATGGGACAAAGACCCATATTCATAAGGGAAAAGGGCTAGAATTAAATTTTTAAGTTTTTCTTTCCCAATTTGAATTGACTAGTTACCTGTTTTTTTTTTTTTCTTTTCACATGCGATTTATTTACAATGATGTCTGATTAAATAACATCATGGAAGCCAGTCAAATACAAAAATAAAACATTAGGTAGCTTTGTTGGCTGGTATGAATCAAAGTTACCAAACTCTGGCAGATGGACCTTAATCTCAATGACCTTTCCCCCACTCTTCTTCCATATCTGCCTTGGCTTACAGGTGTCAAACTTCCTTGTCCTCACCTACAATATCTGAACTTCTGGCACTTATCTCAGTTGGGCTCAGAGACCAACAAAAAACTTTCAGTACCCTGAAAACTTAAAAAAATCAATCCAGAAGAAAACTAAACAAAACAAAGTATACTTACCTCACAATTTCTATGCCTTTTTCAGATGTTTCTTTTCTCATGTCCTATTTTTCTTATGTGTTGTAGTTTAGGTTTTGATTTTACCTTTGGACACAACTGACCTCTGAGAGCTTGCTTCTCCCCTAATGATCTCTGAATACTTCTGAGGATGCAATCAAGGACTCATTCCTCCTATAGTCCCTTTACCTCTAGCCACACCCACAGCAGGCTTATAAATTATTTCATCCTTTAGTTCCACCTCACCGGTGACAGCTATGTCATGTTCCTCTAACCCATAAGGCAAATTCACATAGATGGCCTTGGCTATTCCCCAATAGCGTTTACTGAATATCTACATGTGCCCAGTTTTTTACTTGCCAAATGCATCTAACTCTCATCCTTTTGAGGAAAAGGTATTTGGGGCCTAAGATTTTTCAACAAGGCATGTCTTCCTTGTTTAGGGGCAGGAAGAAGAAGAAGAAAAACATCACTGGTATTACTGTATCATATAACCACTTATTAAAGCTGGAAAGAACCCTAACGAATATCCTCTCAGCTTACTCAGTTTTCAATTCCCTCATTTTATAGATGAGGAAAATCTACAACCAGAGAGGGTAAGGTATTTGATTAAGTCATAGGACTAAGTAGTGGAGCCAGCTAATAGACCTTTTGACTTCTGTTAGGTTGTTTCATTAGTTTTGGAGGCAATACTACAAACACTAAAGAACAGAGCAGGCAGCTAACAAGTAACTCATACCTTGTACCATAGTATTATCACATGAGATGGCCAAGTATTTACCTTTAGCTCTATTATTTGCTGTGTGTTGTTACTTTATACCATAAAGAAAAAGCTGAAAATTAGACAAATAAAAGTTTGATGATGTGCATACCATGGAGATTTCTTTCTTTTTGCTCACCAGATGGGTCATGCCTCCCCGAACTGGTCACACTCCCACTTTGTTGGCTTTGCTAACCTGCAAGTCTCCCTAAACAAACCAAAGAAATCTAGATATCAAAAGCACTGCATTAGATAACCCACAAAATGGTATATATCTATATCCAGATACAGATATATATGGTATATATCTATATCCAGGTACAGATATATAAAGAACTCTTGTAATTAAATAATAAAAATATAAATAATCCAACTAAAATTTGGTAAGGGAATCTGAAAAAAGACTTCTCCAAAGACATACAAATGACCAATGACTACAGGAAAAAAAAAAAATGCTCAACATCAATAGCCATTAGGGAAAGGTAAATCAAAACCATAATGAGATACCATTTCGCACCCACTAGGATGGCTATCATCCATAAAAGAAATATTGTCAAGGATGTGGAAAATTCAAAATCAAAATCACTGCTGGTAGGAAAGTAAAAAGTGCAGTCATTTTGGAAAACAGTCTGGCAATTCCTCAAGAGATTAAACACAAGGTTATCATATGACCCAGGAATTCCACTCCTAGGTATATATTCAAGAGAAATGAAAACATATGTCCAAAGACTTGTGCATGAATGTTCATAGTAGGATTATTCTTAATAGCCAAAAAGTGGAAACAACCCAAATGTCCATCAACTGATGAATGGATAAATAAAACGTGGCACATCCATACAACTGAATGTTATTTGGCAATAAAAAGGAATAATATACTAATACATGCTACAACATGGATGAACTTTGAAAACATTATGCTAAGAGAAAGAAGGCAACCACAAAGGATTACATATTACAATTCCATTTATTTGAAATGTCCAGAGTAGTCAAATCCAGAGACAAAAAGTATGAGTAGTGGTTGCCTAGGGCTGGGATGGGGGTGTGGCTGGGAAGGGGTGATGGCTAAATGCTATGGGGTTTCTTTTTCAGGTGATGAAAATGTTCCAAAATTGACTGTGATGATGGTTGCACAACTCCATGACTACACTAAAAACCACTGAAGTATATATTTTACGTTGGTTAAACTGTATGGTATATAAATTACATCTTAATGAAGCTATTATAATAACAGAGAAAGAAAGCATTACCACATTAAAAAAAAAACAAAAAAACCTGCCATAAACTCAAGATCACTGGATGCTGGCATGCACCTGGAATTCAAATACTGCTCTTGAACTTGCTATTTCCTGAACCACAGAAACTGAGGGAAACATTTGAACGTTCTACAAGATATACAAGTTTTCACAAACAGAGCTGAAGACTTTCCCAAACCACCTGCTTTTTGTACCAGAAATCTCAAAATTCACAATTAGGCTTGGAATTTCTAATTTCACATTCTGTTTCAATCTACCTTTAATTGTAGACACAGGGTTTTTGGCTTTTTTTTTGGTTTGGTTTTGCTGACACCTTACATCACCTTCAACGAGTTCGAGTGACGGATGTTTCCTCTAACACCAACCAACTCATCAATTCTCTGACACCAACTGGGTGTCCAAGAATTCAATTTAATTCTGACACTACCTGGAGTAAGCTTAGATCCCACAAGTTAAAGGACTCAGTCCTACAGAAGGGCCCCATTTCAGATGCCAGCTGCAAATCCCAGGCAACCCTTAATTCTGCTATAAATTGTGGGTTCCCATGACTACCTCTTCATGCTCCATAATTTACTAGAATGGCTCACACAACTCAGGAAAACACTTAACGTTTACCAGTTTACTATACAGGGAAGTATTATTTAAATATTTAAAGTATTAAACAGCTTATAGTCTTATTTGGCTAAATAGCCGAAAACAGTGAGAAAATTAATATCTAGGTTACCAGATGATGGTATCTCTCCACAACAGGATTATGAAGAGTCACCCTTCTCTCAATATTCTAGATTCCATTAAATGCTTATTGATGATTTCTTCTACTAACAACAGCAATTATGGGCTTCCTTGCACTTTAATTAACTTAGATGTTTGAGTAATTTTCAAACTGAGGCCTGTGGTCTCCTTACTTTCACATCTAGAGTCTAATAATGCAATTACTAATCCAACATATTATTGAGCATTCACTACAATGCCAGAAGCAATAGTATTCAAACTAATGCAAAAGGTATGATTCCCTATACTACCTCTCATTTACTTATAGTTATGAAAACAAAGGTGTAAATCAGTCAGACTAACCCAAATCAGTAAAGGACAGGTACCCAATTAAAACAAAAGACAATAGATAAGGTAAGACTTCAAAGAAAAGTGTTACCACTTTGGTGTAAGAGGACCCAGGGAAAGCTTCATAGAAAGAGGGGTATTTGAGCTGGGCCTTGGGAGACAGTCTAGATTCTGGTAAGTGGAGAAAAGGCATTTCAGGTGGGAGAAACAACTTGCATCAAGATTAAAAAAGGCAAGCGGAAAAAATGTATTGTGTGCTCAGGAAAGGGTAGGTTCCCAGGAGTGAAGGGTTTGGTTAGGAGACCAATAAACAGTAAGCCTGGAAATCAGGGACCATATAACCTTCTGTAAGCTCAGTGACTGTATCAGCAAGCATTGATAAATGTACTGAATGAGATGAAGCTGAAAGGTAAAGAAGTGCCTGATATAGTGGGCCTTAAGAGTCTGGGTAGAGATTGAACTTACTCTGGAGTTAGTCCAAAGTCTTTAAATAAAGCTTTCAGAAAAGGAAGAAAACAAACTTGTATTACCTACTATGTAGCTAGTAAGAACTTTACATTTGTTAAACTCAATCTTTACAACTGTCTTATGACAGATGAGGAAATCAGGCAAAATAATTTGCTCAAGGTCATTTAGAAACTAAGTGGCAAAAGCTGACATCTGAGTTTAAACACACATCCTGTCTACCATTCTACACAGCAAAAGTCAACCAATCAATCAAGCCAGGGCCAAAAGATGTCTGGCCACAATGTCTAGGATAAAAATAATACATATTTCAAATTAAATTTTTTAGTCTGCTTATTACTACATTATGGTAAAATGGGTTTTTGCCAAATTTGGGTAGAATGTTGGGATAGTCTGACCCAAAATATAGGCTGCAGTAGACACATAAAATTCATTTTGGGCATTCTTGGGAAGTCATCTCAAAGAAACAGTTATCTTTCCAAACAGATTAAACTGATATAAGAGAAGTTAATCTGAAGAGGGAAATATATGCCAATTCATTAAGATGAAATGGATGATGTAAGCCATAGAAAGCCCACAAGGACACAAGCAGCATGGCTCCTTTTCTAATTACTGCTTCTCCTCCCAATTTTTTACTGTTTATTTATGAAAATCTATATTGATGAATACAGAAGGCTGGTGTGCACTCCCTCAGCATTTGTGTATGTTAATATTCAATTTCTCCCAGAGGTAGAGCTCTTTCCCCAAGGAAGGCAGGAGACCCTTGGGGTCACCACACAGGGATGGATTTGTACCTTTCCTTTTTCTCAGGTTGATGGATCAAGAACAGATTAGTAATGTGGCTCTCTCCCTAAGTGAGATCAGTTGCATACATGCTTCTGGAAGGCAAGTATGTAAATAAAGTACGAAGCTGTATATAAAGCTGAAAGATGCTTATTAAACTTTTTAAAACTAGCCAGGCCAAACTGATCAAAAGGAATCTGTTTGATGTTGGATATGGTTTTCATATTTTTAGGTACTGAGAACCAGGACAAACCTGACCAAGGATCAGTTTACCTGTAAGAATGAGAAGCTGCGTGTGGTAGATTGGAAGGAAACTAAAGAAATCACTCATCCATTATGATTTTTAATATTTGTACAATAAAACCTCAGTTTAAAAAATTCAGTTCAGCATAAAGAAAAAGTATGACAATTATTGATTCCTCTTTATATCTTGACAATAGATAAAATCTCTTTACACTGTATTTTTTCAATAGTGGACAGACTACCAAGACCAGAAAAAACATTCTCTTAAAGCATATTAACTTGCAAAAGCCCAGGTTGTTACATAACCCTTTTGCTGATATTTATTAAACAATAACAATAAAACATGGGAGAACAAAAGCACAAAACTCATCCAATTTCAAGCCATTAAAAGTTGGTTTGAAAACTTTTCAGAGTATGATTCTGTATAAGTTTGTTTGGAGACTATGCTTTAGTAGATTATGAGCATCACAGCAATGTTTCTTTCAGGTTTTTAACACTGATGAATTGGAAGTGGATGCCTTTTGGAACTTCATCGTGTTAAAAGTATATTCATTCAATGCTGCTTTAACTGTTTTTCTCGAACTCTATTTCCAACCAGACCTTGACTGCAACAACTGCAATTTTGCTAACCATAGTTCTTTTCCTTGTTGTCAAAGTAGTTTTGTACCTGAAATTGTAACTAACCTGGAAAATCTAAGTTGTTGCCTCAGTTAACATTTGAAAGTCAGAATTTAGCTTCCCTCTAATTACATGTTAGGAATGACCACTAAACAGGAAGAGATCCTTTTTTCCAACTGGTTCTCCACCTTAGTTTATTGACTTTTTTCCCATCAGTCATCTCAGTTAAAACCATTCTTCCCATCCCTATGGTTTAGAATCTATATTTCGTACACCAGATAACTGAAAAGAAGGAATGCTGTTAAATCGAGTTCCTTTTTTTTTGCGGTACATGGGCCTCCCACTGCTGTGGCCTCTCCCGCTGCGGAGCACAGGGTCCGGACGCGCAGGCTCAGCGGCTGTGGCTCACGGGCCCAGCCGCTCCGCGGCACGTGGGATCCCTCTGGGACCGGGGCACAAACCCACGTCCCCCGCATTGGCAGGCGGACTCCCAACCACCGTGCCACCAGGGAAGCCCTCGAGTTCCCTTTTAAGTAATTTCAGTTCAAGCTAAGATTGGGTAGATGAAAAACATCAGTTTTCTTCACATTCAAAACTGAAAACCTATTTGTATCAAAACTGACATACAAAGGTGTGTGTGTGTGGTGGGGGGCTGGGGGAGAGAACAGTTTTAAAGGCCAGAAAAATAACACTGTCTATCCTGAAATTTCTAAAGTTAAGGTTGGTTCTGTAAACATTTATGAAGTGCCTACTATGGGTCAGGTACTGTGCCAGAAGTTATAGATACAAAGATTAAATGAAAAACATTTTTATCTTAAAGGAGTCATTAAAATTAGGGAAAACACCTTTTCCCCCTAGAATTCTTCTGAGATTTCCTATTTTAACCATATAATGGTCTTATAAGGAAATAAAGTTATACACTATACACGTCTATGCTTTTAAAACTAAGCGATCAGATTTGTAAATGTACTTTTTAAAAGTACCGTATACATTTTAATTGCCACCACTATTTCTTTCTTTTTTCCTCTCCCACTACAGAATTTTTTTTTTAAAGGACCTCAAAATTTTCCTAAAATTTTTCATTTTTAACCAGAGTTACAGACTGAGTTGAACTAATATGACATCTATAATGAGTTTTTTAAAAATTCTTAATTTGCTTCTATTGTTATCTTTGTTTGTCCTAATTATGCTTCCTGCCTTTACTGGAGTTTTATTGCAGAGTATATGATAGTATGTTTAAATTTCCACACATATCTTTGAATTTCATACAGCTTACAATTCTTAAAGAGGATCTCCTCTATCAATATTTTCACATATTAACATCTGTCAAAGCACTGAGTTTTATGTGCATTAACATGATTATTTTTCATAATAGAAATAAGATTTAATTAACATATTGCTCTTTCTCTTTGAAGGCTCTGACGTAGACAAGAAATTGCTATTTGGATATGTAAGTTTGGAGGGCCTTTGGAGCTTTTGGTTTTGTTTTTACCTTTGACTATATAGCATTTGGTCTATCACTGTGTTTACTGAGCCAAGTATCTACAAAGACAAATAGCAAAGCTTTCTATTCATTCCACTAAATCAATTAGGTTATTCACACATTTATTGAACACTTGCCAATAAGCCCTTTTTTTGGGTAGCAATAAAAAGCAACCTTATAATAAAGGTGTATTTTGTTTTGGAAAAAAAAAAGCCAGGGTTCTCAAATTCATATTGCAACTCTTGCTTCACTTGCCTTCAATATTGTGTAGGTGGAGGAAAGAAACCAAGACATTCAGAACAAAATGTGAAGTCAAGGGAAATTTTTAGACAGCAATAAATGGTGAAAATGACTTCAACTTATTGTCAGAACAATCCTTTGTAGAGAAACATAAATGTAGGCACTTTAATATACCCCTGACATTCAATGAAAAAAATACTAGGCACACAATACCACAGATTCAGATCTTATTTGTTTAAACTAATTTGGGCTCTTTTTCATATAATTCAATAAACTGCAATTATAATCATTCGAATAGGCTTTGTCTAATTGCTCTTTTTAAGACTTAAAAAGACTTAAGTTCTTAATAACTCATGAAATATATTATTCCTTTATTATAAAAATGTTCTTCAGTAAATATTCAGACTATTTATAAATTTTCTAAGACCACTCATTTAATGTTACACTGTATTGTGGAAAATCCACTTTAAATGAACCATCCTATATTTGTAAAATGCACTAACATCTATATAAAAACCACGTAAATAAATACATTGCTGATTCTAGAAGATGTAGAATACAGTCTACAATTGGTAATATTGCTATCCATATACCATTACAGGGATTTCTTTAATAATGACTCTAATGTTAGAACATTAATTTAGCACCCCCTAAGGCAATGTATGTACTATTAAGTTTTTATTCAAATCATTGATTACCTACAGAGAAACAATGTAATTTTTGTTAGCAATGATTCTCAACTAGTATTTATATTAGGAAGAGTTACTGTGGTGGCTGAGATAGAAAGCTCCCCAGTTGATGTGCCCCAATAAGCTCCATTACTTCAATTTTTAATTTTTAAACCATGTGTCTTTTAAATCCATTGTAATTCAAATTCTTTCCAACTTCTTCCCAAGTATAAAGTGCCACGGCTGTCCCTCTCTATGTCATATATAACACACGTTTTTGACAAAAATGAAACTGAATATATAATAAATGCTCAGTAAACAGTAACTTTTAATGTTATCCCTATTTACCTGTAAAAAAAAATTCTGTTAATGTTTCAAGACCCATTTGATATTCCTTCTCCAATCAGGAAATTTTTCCTCATCCCCTAAACTCTTATCCTTATATCCAGCTTTGCATTACAGTTATGTACGACCTTGTGCTGTCTCTCCTATTAAAGCTGAAAACTCCCCCAAGAGAAAGAGTGTTTTGCTCATTTTGCAGCACTTAATAATAAATGAAAAGATGATGTTAGATATACATTTACATTAGATTCCTTTGGAGTCTTCATTTTAATTTTGGTGGATAAAGCATAAATATTTCTGGGGTGTCAAGAAATTTAAAAGAAAAAATCTAAAATTTCCTAGAGACTATAGAATATTAAAGCCTTATGGGGATGGATGTACTCATTCATATACATATTAATGTAACATAAGAACTAGAAGGAGATAGCTAAATGCTTATATTAGAGACTGAAGTGTAAATATCACTTGCCACTTCATTTCATATTTTTGATGTTAAAAAGCAAGAAAAACCCTACAATGGGTATCTTAGTTTTTCAGTAAGAACCAAGTTTTCATTTTCAGACTAAAATCAATCATAGAAATCAATATGTAATGTCTTTACTAGTGTCCCTTATCGCCCCTTACTCCACCTCCTCTCACCAAGGCCCTGAGTGTCCAGGAGATAATATTCGATTTTATGGTTCTTTATGAAGTTCTTGGTCCAAGAGCCCAGTCTGCTTAAGGCATTAAAGAAGTGTTAACCTAGAAAAAGATGTTAATCCATAAAGACACTGCCCTATATCACAAGAACTAGCTATCAACAAACTGGATTACCATAGATAATAGGAAAATTAATATTTTTTATTTGGTATTTGTTAACATAGCACCAAATTTCGATACATTCTCAAAGCTCTTCAGAGGTGAAAAGTCTAGCAATTCCCATTTACGTACTGCTTTAAACAGTAATTTGGAAGTGAAATTATACAAATTCCAAATTAGCGCTAAATACTAAATTAAAAAAAATCAAACTGGTCTTTGAGTGCTAACTCTTAAAATGGAAAAGATACTATAAAATACATCTATTTTCCACTGCCCAAAAAACATTCACTCTTCTGGTGGTATAATGATATCTTCATTCCCTTATTGTAAATACATATAGTTTATGTGTGTCTGTAGTTGACTACACCCTCAAACTCGATAGCTGGGTACATGGCTCTGTCCCAGACAATCCAAACTTCACATTCCCTTGGCTACAAGGGAAGTGGGCTACTATGAGTCCATGAGATGCAGTGAGACTTTTGCTGGGACTTCTAGGAAAAAGATGGTTAATCTTTCCAGATATACATGACTAAGGATTTAGGGGCTGAAGGGACTGAAGTTATCTTTTGCTTATGTAGGGCTGGAGAACAAAGCTAACACTGAGGAAGCAGTGCCAAGAAACATACAGAAATTGCATGTTGATGACATTATTTGAGCCTTGGGTGGAGCCATTCTTGACGCCACACCTATCCTGGACCAGTTTACACAAACCGTTATAAATCTCCTTTCCCCGCCCCCTGGGCTCACCCCTACTTAAGCCAGTTTGAATGGAGTTTTCTGTAAAAATAGCGTCTTAGCTGATATAACAACTATTTTAACTGTTTTCCAATAATAAATACACTAGGTCATAAAATTCAGTTCCAAACACAAGGTAAGAACAGACTCTTCCCCATAGATGATTCTGGCTTTTCAAAATCCACTCTCCTTCTTAAGAACCCCCCACCCTCTGCTAAGTTCAAAAACTATGAAAGACTTTATATCTTCTGCCTTTATACTGTCTTAATACAAAAAAAAAATTTTTTTTGCCGCAAAGGAATAAGAATAAAAAATCAACAATGGAAAGAAGAAATAAGTAATTCGGGGGAGGGGGGAAGTAAATCCTCTATAGAAACTGTAAATAATATCCAGATGTGCTTTTTACTAAACAGTTAAATGAGAGTCAGAGACTAAAGCTTACAAAATTTAGCAGATTCAACTACATCTAGAATCTAATACAAAGATATAATGCTAAAATCAAAGTTCTTATCTGAAAATCAGCCAATAAAATTCAAAGACAAATTTCTTGGGAAATTGAAATGTCTTAGACTTCTGAAAACAGACAAATCACTACATAATTTCAAAAGAGGTAACACTTAATCAAAATCATAAAAATTATTGATTTTAAGCATATTATGTGGATACAACATGCTATTGAGCCCCCAAGTCATTCTGAAAATTTTAGCTAAAGAGGATTTAACAAAGTAAATGACAACAACTGAAGTCACTTAAGAGTAATATAGAATTAGTACTTCCATTTTCTAGGGATTTTCGTGACTTAACTGCTAACAAGAAAGGGAAAAAAACAAAAAATACACATGGAATAAGATGGAATTAAGATGTATATCCTTGTGCTTCTCATATCTTACTGAAGTGAAATTTTACCTGCATATTTTAGATCTTCTACATTTTAAACACCAGGTGTGTTTGCTGGAATGAATTACAATACTCTTAGGATCACGACGAGACCATTAATTTGGAGTCCGTGTGCAAAAGGATGAGATAAATTCTTATTAGTTGAGATGAAGTAAAATAGAGTGGTTAAGGGAGTTCTGGAGTCAGACTGTCTATGTTGACTCTTGGCACTGTCATTTAATAGGTGTGAGACTTGGACCAACTGTACAGTTGGTCAGTTTCCTCTCCTGTAAACCTGAGATAATAATAAGTAATAATCTTAACATGTACGCAGTGCTTATCGTAAGTGCCAGGCATTTTTCAAAGACTTTTACATATTAATTCTTTAACTCCTTCTTAGGAGATATTAATGTTCTTAGGAGATAAATAATAATAACTCTTGGGATTCCCATTAGTTTGATTTTGAACTTGAGAATCTTAGTTACCTTTGAGACATCCATGGGAAACAATTATACGTACAAGTCTGGAGCTTGGTATGGAAATATAAACCTGGAAATCTTCTACAAAAGAAATTACCTAGGAAGAGTACAGACTAAGAGAAGAGAACCTAAGACTAACCCTTGGACTTCCCTGGTGGCGCAGTGGTTAAGAATCCACCTGCCAATGCAGGGGACACGGGTTCGAGCCCTGGTCTGGAAAGATCCCACATGCCGTGAAGCAACTAAACCCGTGCGTCACAACTTCTGAGCTTGCACTCTAGAGCCCACGAGCCACAACTACTGAGCCCACGTGCTGCAACTACTGAAGCCCGCGTGCCTAGAGCCCGTGCTCCGCAACAAAAGAAGCCACCACAATGAGAAGCCCGCACACCACAATGAAGAGTAGTCCCCGCTCACCACAACTAGAGAAAGCCCGCACGCAGCAACGAAGACCCAACGCAGCCAAAAAATAAATTAAAAAAAAAAAAAAGACCAAGCCTTGTGGAATTCAAAAATTTAGGGTGCTGCAAGAACAGCAGCAGCTTCTGAAAGAGATTAAAAAAGCAACAGCATTAAGGGGTTGGTGTAAGGTATATGGTGTCCTGGAAGCAAAGAAAAATGTTTCAAAAAGTAGGAAGTAGCAACAATGTCAAATGTTGCTGAGAGGTCAGGTAAGATAAATACTGGAAAAGTGTCATTGGATTTAGCAATATGGAGATAATAAGTGATCTTCTGAATCAAGAGACTTTCTTATCCTGAATCATACTGCTTCTCCTTTCTGATATACTTATTAAAAAATAGTAATAATAAATCATTTTGGGGGCTTCCCTGGTGGGGCAGCGGTTGAGAGTCCGCCTACCGATGCAGGGGACACGGGTTCATGCCCCGGTCTGGGAAGATCCCACAGGCCGCGGAGCGGCTGGGCCTGTGAGCCATGGCCGCTAAGCCTGCGCGTCCGGAGCCTGTGCTCCGCAATGGGAGAGGCCACAACAGTGAGAGGCCCGCTTACCGCAAAAAAAAAAAAAAAAAGGCAGCTCAACATGAGTCTAGACACAGTTTTTCCTCAAGGCCATTTATGATTAACTATTATTACAGTGATGATGAAGTCTCTGATTGTTTGACATTTTCAGAAAAGACAACAACATACACCAAGAGCTGAAAACAGCTTTTGAAATTCCACTAGGCTACTTTAAGTATAGATTCTGGATAGATGCAGGATTAACTTATGAGGCTTTCAAATCAATGAGTTTATTACTATTTCCTACATTACTGAGTTCAAAAAGTATGCCATCCTATAGGTCAGTTAGTGCCAGCTAATACAATATACCATCCCTCCACCAGAATACACACCAAAAATAGCACAAGATAAAAAGAAGCTAAGTACATAAGACACAAATAGGAAAAGTGTTATACTTGCCATCTACATGTCACTTCTTTTAGGCCCTTAATTCATTCCAAGCCCTCTTTATAAATATTAAAAATGGCAGACAAATGTAGAAAACACTGTATAAGAGCAATGGGCACTACTAAAGCTGGCGAAGGAAGATAAACAGAGCCAGTGAGAGTGATGGAGAGATGAGCATGAGAGAGAGATGAAGTGAGAGAGGCAGGGATGTGGAATATGAGTATTTGCAATGCACAACGTGAAAGAAATAACCTAGAACCTGATGCTGCAACCATCTACAGAGCTTAAGTAATAGACTGAATTTCCATATAATTCTTAACTACTATTAATCATTATCATCATCAATTCCAAGATGAAGTATAGGCTTTATCATGGTCATAATGTTTAAGTCAACATGAAATATAACATGTCCCTTTTGCAAAGCAACTTTTTTCCTTAAAATGCAAGGTGTATTATCATTACTATTCTCTACTTCATTTATAAGTTTGAGTCTTAGCTCATTTAGGTCATGGACACTTAAACAGATTCGAGTTACAAGAATTATCTATCCATGGTCATGTTTACTATTTTGTGAGAACCAATTTTTTTCTTTCCTTCCTTCTCTTGCTTCCTCCCCTCTTTCTCTTTCTCTTCCTCCTCCCTCAGAAGTTATTTATTCCACAAAAATGGAAATGAAAAACAGATTCATAATCCTACCACCAAATCAAAAGACTGAAAGCTATTTCTAAAACAAGCCACACATAAGTACAGTCACCACCTTAGAATTTCAAAGTCCTTTCTGAAAAATTACCACCACTTTTATTTTACAGATGAACCAAAGATAGCTTTTTAAAGACTTTCAGAGTTAGTGGAAAGCCCAGATATTAAACATGGGCTCTGTGTTCCATGCTCACAGGTTAGTGTTTAAAACACATTAAATAATCCAGCCTAGCAGCTCAATCTCAATGGTATGTGCAGTATATGAAGAAAGGGTCTGGCTATATACCTATCTATCTATCCACCAAAGGGACAAAAACTCGAGTGAATTAAACAACTAGATTCCTAACAATTTTCTGAAAAATAGGAAGCTTTGTTAAAGTATTCCTTATACAGTTATATACTTATATGCTTAGTGGTCACTTTTTGCAATCTATTATATAATAACATTTCACAAATTCTACTTAATCCCATTATATTCTACACATTATTGGTTAAAGAAAATATTGTGCCTTCCCGTTATGCATAATTAACTAGAAAAAGGATGTTTTCTTTATTCAGTGTTATCAGTAGAGTAAAAACCACTGAAATACGTTTAGTTTCTTAGGTTGGAAAACTTATTCTTTTTTTTTTTTTTTGCAGTACGCGGGCCTCTCACTGTTGTGGCCTCTCCCGTTGCGGAGCACAGGCTCCGGACGCGCAGGCTCAACGGCCATGGCTCACGGGCCTAGCCGCTCCGCGGCATGTGGGATCTTCCTGGACCGGGGCACGAACCCGTGTCCCCTGAATCGGCAGGCGGACTCTCAACCACTGCGCCACCAGGGAAGCCCGAAAACTTATTCTTATAAAAAAAAAAAATGAACTAGTATCAAACTATTCAAAACTAGTAATCTCTACATGTATACTGCCCTTTAAGTAGAAGATTTAAAAAACCCATATTTATGGAAGGTTTTTTCTGGGGGTGGGGCTTTCAAACATTTGGAGGATGAGGACTGATTTTTCTATAATTTTAATAAAGATTTAAAAAGAGGGACTTCCCTGGTGGCGCAGTGGTTAAGAATCCTTCTGCCAATGCAGGGGACACAGGTTCGAGCCCTGGTCCGGGAAGATCCCACATGCCGCGGAGCAACTAAGCCCGTGCGCCACAACTAGTGAGCCTGCGGGCCACAACTACTGAGACTGCGTGCTGCAACTACTGAAGCCCACGAGCCTAGAGCCCGTGCTCTGCAACGAGAAGCCACTGCAGTGAGAAGCTCACGCACCGCAACGAAGAGTAGCCCCCCACTCACCGCAACCAGAGGAAGCCCGCACGCAGCAACGGAGACCTAACGCAGCCAAAAATAAAATAAGTTTATTAAAAACAAAAAGATTTAAAAAGAGTTCTTTATGAGAAATCAGCATGTTCTTGAAAAAATCACTAATCTGAGATTTGAAGCATAAATACAAGAAGACTTGAAAGCCAGATTCCTAACACTAAACGTGTGCTAGTCTTTCAATTCCCAAGTGTATGCCATTGCAACAAGAAAGTTATACAATTTCATTACAACGATAAATGCCATCTCTTCAGTCTTGGATGCATGACACAAATGAAATGTATCAGCAATGACTGTTTTGAATACTTAAGAAATACGCATGGTCTTGTATGTATATGTTATGTGTTTTAATGTATGAGACAGAACTTAAATATCCAAATGAATATAGTCTTTCCATATTAGTCACTCTCGTTATATCCTTACTTTAAATGATGCTACAATTGTCCAGAACATTATTAAAATTCCTCTTTAGTCTATGGGTAGATCTGATTTTCAGAAACAGTAATGGCCTTCTCAGAGTAGATCTGACATTCACAAACAGCCTGAAGTTATTTCCTATTTTCTTTCTGTCAAAATCCTTTCTGAGTCATATCTGATAAATAAGGTATCATGTGGCTAATACCCCCCTCTTCCTTAAAAACAAGGCGGAAATAGAAAGTAATGAGCTCTGTTCATGAGTGGCTCTTAAACTGGCTTAGAAGGCAATTTAAAAAAAAAAAAAAAGAACAAAAAATATTTGAGTAATGCTAGTATTGTTGAAATAAGTGTAAAGCTTCCAGGGGGACTAAACTAGACTTATTTTAGTTAAGTGTATAAAATAAATATCTTTACTTTAAAGGAAGGATGGACAACCAAGTCCTATACCATCTGGTCTCTACCCTTCCTTTATATTTCTGACTATCCCCAGCTATTCTCTCTCACTCTAACCCAGACACACTGGTTTTCTTGTAATTTCTTGCATTCCAATCAAGCTCCATTCTCAGGGTCACTGTACTCACTGTTCCCTCCACCTGGAACGTCCTGCCCTAAGATTACCTGCAAGGCTTACTCCCTCACCTCCTTCAGGTCTTTACTCAAATAACTATCACCTTCTCACTCCCATCCCATATTCACATCCCACATATTCCCTCTCCCCCCTTTCTGCTTTATTTGTGTGTGTAAAACTGTTAATTATGGAATTTTTCAAACACACACAAAAGCAGAGAGAATATAAGAAATCTCATGTATCCATTATCTAGTTTCAAAATTTTTTCGATATAGGGCCAATATTGTTTCATCTATGCTCCTCTCCCCTGCAAATTATTTTAAAGTAAAAAAATCCAGATATCAGATTTTATTTATTTATTTTTTTTGCAGTACGCGGACCCCTCACCGCTGTGGCCTCTCCTGCTGCGGGGAGCACAGGCTCCGGATGCACAGGCCCAGCGGCCATGGCTCACAGGCCCAGCCGCTCCGCGGCATGTGGGATCTTCCCAGACCGGGGCACGAACCCGTGTCCCCTACATCGGCAGGCGGACTCTCAACCACTGCGCCACCAGGGAAGCCCCAGATATCATATTTTAATTCATAAATATACCCCCAAAAGGTAAGGACTCTTGTTTTAAAACCATAAAACATGACTATACCCTAAAAAAAATTGACAATTCCTTTTTATTAAATACCCATCAATGTCCAAATTTTTCACCAATGTCCTTTTACAGTTAGTTTGCTCAAAGCAGGATCTAAGGTCCACACAATACATTTGGTGGATATGCCCCTTTAGTTGCTTTTAATCTTATATCCCCCCCCATTTCTTGTTATTTATTTTTTAAAGAAACCAGGTCATTTGTCATTAAAACACAAAATATTTTACCTTTTTATTGTCTGTGTCTTGTTATTAGAATGTAAACACCATAAGGCAGAGATTTTAGTCTGTGTGATATCAGCATCTAGACCAGTGTCTGACACATAAAAGGCATCCAAAAAGTACAAAATGAATATTTGGCATTCATGCCAAAAGCCCACTACCCACCCAACTGCAGAAATTGCTAATCACAGCACTCACTCCTGCTGAGTCTGAACCAGGACTCCCAATTTTCTAAACATAACACTCCAGGCAGTCACTACCAGGCAATCAGATTTGATACCCAAGATGAAATCTATTGGCTATATCCCTGCTTTAGCCCCCTTCAAAGTAAGTATACTTTTATCTCTAAAACAGATTCACATACCTAGTATTTGGAAATTTAGCTGAAGCTTAGCATAATAAATTACTGACTGTATTTCTTGTCAAGTATGTTTAAAGATTTCTTAGCTCATTTTAGACAATTTAGGGGAAAAAGCAAATTGCAGCCAAAAAATTAATAGAAAAAGAAACTGCAGAACATGGTGGGAAACTGGGAGGTACTACATATTTTTAGAACTAGCAACATCCCAAGAGGTTCATTATAAAATAAAAATCAGCAATAAATTCTTTGAAAAGTAAATTACATGTGTACTCAATTAAAAACTTTTAACTACATGAATGGTCACGATTAACTGAGGGATGACAAACATCAGGATTTTCCCATAGGCACCAGGAACATATTCTATTTTTCTGTAAATGGTATTTTGAGGTGTAAAAAAGCATTACAGGCGTGATACAAGGAGTAACATGTAGAACTCTGCTTCTCTGAAACGGAGTTTATGGTGGCAAAAAATCTAAAACATCATATACAACATTCTGAAAAAATAATCAGGTGTTCTTAGACTCATTTGCAATTCAGTTCTCTTAAATCACCTGATGAAGCTCTTTTCCTCTTAAGTTTATTTCTGAAGGAAGCTATGCTAATTGAAGGGCTCCAATCACATGTTCATCAGTTACTTCTATTTAAAAAGAAAAAAATCAGAAATTCTCTGACTCAGGAAATCTTGTGCTTTCTCTTTATTACTTGTAAATTCATTCAGCAAAAACAAAAACTATGTAGGACCTACTAAGTGCAATTATTTTCAGCCTTTGGAAGGTACAACTATTAGAAGGGATCTTTCAAGATAACATAAAACAAGCTAGTGGTACAACTTGAAATTATATCTAGTTCTTTCAGTGTCCAATATTTCTTGTTTTGAGGTTCCCACACATTAGTCTGGGGAAAATGTTCTCTGGCAGAGGTCAAACTTAAAGAAAAACAATAAACCTCCACTACCACATGTGTAAAAAAATACTCCAACAACCCAAATGCCTTGAAAGAATGCTTTCTATTTACTTTTCCTGTGTGACATATTTAGAGAGAATCATGAAAAGATGGCTAGAGATCTACAAACAGAAAATGCTAAGTGGAATTCACTGTTTACAGACTTTAGCTAGAATTTTGTCCCTTATACAATGTTGTCAGGAATCTGTAATATTGTTCTCTATAAAAACATCTTCACCAGGTTTCCTTCATTCTACTGATTTTCTTCCTTCTACTGGCTTTTAAATTTGTTTTATTCTCCTCAATTAAAAGACACAAATGTAACTTTATGAAATAAGATGATTTTTCCAAAGAAACTCCTAGAACCATCTCTCAGTGCCATCATGTGTTTGTCATTATGTTTTCATATACACAGTTAAAACAGATGAAATAAAATAATCAATATAAGCCTTTCTGATTTAATAAATATGAGAATAGGTCTATATTGACATGCCATTGTAAGATGTATGTATGCGAGAATGTTAGATAGTTTTCAATTCTACCTCCTCCAGCTTAAAATCTCTATCAGTTACAGAAGCTTCTGTCTGAAAACAATTGTTCGCAGAGCAGGACTACTATAGTCCTCATCATCTGACCTACTGGACAACCACAATAAGGCATATTCTGAATTGACAGAACTCTTCATATACAAGTGACATTTTGACAACCAGAAAGGAAGCTGAAACAAAGACAAAGGCAAACACACTCAGGCTTTCCCTTGAAACTTGGCTCTGTAGCTCAGCAGTACTAGACTCAGTTCCCTGCCCTGTACTTTTCACTCATTTCCTTTAAGGGGTCCCAAAGAAACTAGGAAACCTGCAATGCCAGCCTTTGACAGTCAACACTAACTTCTGCCTTTGGACTCCAGTGACTGGGCAGACATTGTGTTAGTAGCTACTTTAAAGTACAAATGCCTCTGGCAAATTTGGTTTGTAAACACTACAGAAAAAGTTCAACATAACCAACTGTAAGGTCACCTAAATGAAAATTTTAAGGAGAGCACAGATTTCCGCCCCCTCCCCCCAATCGGCCACTAAGGCACAATTCCCAGATCACTTTTTTTTCAAGTCAATAAATACTACTATTATTACATTACAGCACTTCTATAATATTAATAAAAACCTACGTGACAGTTTTCTCTTTAAAAGTCTTAAATTTATTAGATGAAGTACTATAACCACTTCACTACATACAATTTTCCACACACTCAACTGTATGTTCCAAACAACTTATTTTTCAATTTTTAAAACTCAAGATCTCTTTCAACATACTACAGAAAGGGGACAGGTTAGAGGATTGGGGGGAAAATATTAAAATAACAAATGTCTTTTCCTTTTCTGATGGGACCACCAGAATCTAAAGTCTGGGGGGCAACTATAAAATACAAAATTAAATTCAAGAGAATTTAGGATAAAAGAAAGTACTGTTACTACAGTTCTGATCATTATTCATCTCAGGAAATAACTAGTAGAAATGATGCTTGATTTAAATTTTTAGTACCTTCCAGTTTGGTTCAACTACCAAAATAAACAAACTTGTCCTCAGAATTATGTATTTTCCTCCAGAAGAGGTTTTTGATGTGAATAAAAAACATAAGGAATTCATATGCTGTATTTGTACAAGAAGGACAATGTTTTGAAAGATATAAATCTGATCACACCGAGAAAACATTTTCTCTGTTAGCTATAAAGAAAACGTCATAAACTGAAACCGAAGAACTGGAGAAACCAAACCTTCTCCACAATTCAAAAATTTAAATTCACGCTACTATGCAAACTAAACAACAACAACACTGTTACGATTCTGCTCAGCTATAAAAGTAACACATATTCAATGTAGAAAAAGACAAAGCCAGTTCTAAAACAAAAGATCAGCTGCTAAGAAAACAAAGTAACATTTTGCAGAGTAAGAGAAGTACACAGTCTTTGAACCAAAACAAATAGATGACCGTTTCGTACACTTAAAGCGTCAGTTCTTAGCACAACCGGCGTCTTATGGATAAAGTGCTCACTCAATTATCTGATGACTAAACGATGGGAAGGTTGTTGGTGCTATTAAAACCAAGACACATTTCCTTGTGTGTAGTGATTAAAGTCTGTTAAGCCTCAATTTAAAAAATCTCTGCCCTCCCTCCCCCAACCCCCATCCCCCATCCCTGCTCGCCCGCCTTGTAAGAGACCTGCATGTACAAAAATAAAAGTAGATGGGTGAGGTGAGTTTGTGATGTACAGTATTTTCCCCACTCGGAGTATTTTTCAAGACTCTTGAGGTTTTAAGATTCAAACACTATGTAAGAAGAGTTATTGTTTGAACTACCTAACAATCACCCCTACTTCTTTTAGACTTTAGTTAGCCTGTAAGTAAAATGAGCACCTTTAACTTTTCCACGGGTTACTGAAGAACGAGTTCTTACTCATAGATGCTTTCAGGTCCTCAGACACCAGGTGCGGTGGAAGAGCAACCGTATCCATCAATTAGAGAGCTCTTCTGGACCTCAGTTTACCCACTTACAGAAACGGGCTTATTAACGTGTTTCGTAGGGGCCCCGGAGGTGTAATTAATTAGTGTTTTTAAGTGCTCTGAGATTCAGAGATGAAAGAAAACGCGAAGGACACGCAAAGATGATGGCAATAATCGTAACAAAAAAAAGAATGACTAACTCGGGAGTCTGTGTTATGTAAGGAAGGAAGAAGTTATCAGATTCGCACAAACAAAAGCCCACCACCCCCTTTGTTTCTCTTTTTTCTGTCTTGCTCCCCGCCCCCGCGGAGCTCCCCTCCAGCAGCTGGCGGCCCGGCGCGGGGCGTAGGGCGCGGGGCTCGGACTTGGCTGCCGCGCGCCCGCACTCAGGCGGAGGGGGAGGGGGCGCCCGCCGGCTCCTGACAAAGGCGCTTCCTACTGCGAGAGCGCGGGATGCAGGCGCCGCAAACTCCTCTCTCGGCCGCCTCCGGCGCGGGGGCGCGCAGGCGGGCGGGGAGAGCCGGCCGGCCGCCGAGGAAGTTGCGCGCCCGACTGGCCCGCATCCCTCGGTGGCCCCGCCGCGACCCCTCCCACGGCACGCCGCGGCCACACTCACCGGACAATTGCTGGTGGCCGGAATCCCAGCACGGCCCCGAGACCCGGACCGAGGGGGGTGAAGGGTGCGTGCGCGAGGAGCACGAGCAGACAGCCCAGCGTTCCACCGCAGCCTTCCTCGCCTGCCGGCCGAACCCGGCGAGAGGAAGTTGGCCGCAGAGCCAAGCGCTGGAGAAGCCGCGGGCGGAGGGAAAGCCGTGGGGTCCGCTTTGTGATGCGCTCCCGGAGGGCTCGAGGCAAATCCGAACGCGCGGCGCGGCTTGTGCAGCTGCTGGAGGCGGCGGCGGCGCCCCCCGACGGTTCCTCCGCCTCACACCGCCTCTGGGTCACTGACACACTCTCGGAGGGAGGGGAGGGGACTAGCTGGAGGGCGGGGCCGGAGGGAGGGGACGGGGCAGAGCCACAGCGGGAGGCGGCGCTGCAGCGCCGAGTGGTCTCTTGGGAGTTGTAGTTCGCTGACTGAAGAAAAAAGGTGTACCTTGTTGAGATCGTTTCCGGGCTCGCTCTGCACCACGCATGCTCGAGGGGAGAGGCTCGGCCCCACTGTTACTATGCTCACCGACAACACTAAGGAAGGGTACGTGTTCAGTGCTGCTCCTGGCTGAACAAGGCCCTCCTTGTATTATGGTGCTGTTAGGGATCCCGCTCTTCGCTAGTCCTTCTTACTTCGCTCCACCTCCAACTCCTACCCTCACCACTCATAAGTGCCCAGTGAAATCTGACTTCCTCACCACATCTCGGCCTTCCCTGCTGCTTAATTTTATCTCATAAATTTGGAATCACGAATACCCATTTCCCACTCTTCCCTCAGGCGAATCCTCTCTGCCTTAAATTCAAGATTTTCTTTGCTTGTTTTCGTTTTTTTCAACCTAAGACTTGTAGAAAGGTAGTTGCTTCCAATAACATAACAGTTAATTAGGTTACAAAATGGCTTGGAACATTGCCACTGTCAGATTCCGGTAGTTCATTTCTTCGCTCAATTAGTCACATCTAACTTTAAGGCCAGTAAAGGTAAAGCTTGGGATTAAGATCGCTGTATCTTACTTGGTCAGTGCAAAATAATCCAGATTTCTAAAATTTTAAGGCCTACAATTTTTAAGAAATACAAATTTTATAAAGTAGAAGTTTAAAAGATAAGTGGAAATTTGAACATTGTTTACGGTATATACATTGGCCAGCTTTCATTTGGCAATAAGAGAAATCTGAAGCAAGGTCTGAGTATGCTGTTGGGCTCATCAGCTAAGTCGACACCCACAAAGGGCACCCAGGTGTGAATAGGTGGTGGAGGAGAGTGGTGAAAGGCAGGACATGTTACTGGATCTCCAGAGGACTATAAGCAGCCTGTCCCAAGCTCTTTTGTTTTCCTTCTCTGCCTACCTAGAACCCCATATTCTGGAAGAAAAAGATTAATGCTTAGAAATCAGGAATACAGGAAAAGTTAAGGTTTTCGGATAGAGAGTTTCGAGATCAAGTATCCTTATGTTTGCAGACCACATAATTATTCATTCAAAAAACATTTATTGAGTATACTATGTTTCAGGCACTTTATTAGTTCCCAGAAATAGAGATACAGGAATGTAAAAGAAGGATTTATTATTTTCAAAGTGCTTACTGTGCAGAGGAGGAGCCAGGTAAATAAACAGACTCAGTGTGATAAATACTTTAGTAGGAAAGTACACTAGGTGCCTTGACACACAGTTACCCCAGACTCAGGCAGGGTCAGGAAATGCTTCAAAGAACATTTAAACTTGAGGATGACTAGGAGTTAGTGTGTTTGTGTGCTGTGATGGAGGAAGGAGAAGGGAGAAGTGAGTGAGAGCATTGGGAGCATAGGTTAGGGTTACGGTTAGGGCAGCGAGAGTAAAGTGCTAGAGGCGTGAGATCAAAGAGTATTTTGGTTCAGCAAAGAGTTCAGCATTGCCTGTGGTAGGATGGGATTGAAGGGAGTGGCAAAAGGAGACACAAGAAGGTAAAGGAGACAGATCATGAAGAATCTTGTACAATACGCAAAGAATGTAGAGTCTTTTCTAGAAGCAAGGGAAAGCCATACCAGGATTGGAAGCAGATGAAATTTTGGTAAGGTATACGCTTTAGAAATGCATTTTATGCATTTAAAAAAAGAGAGCCTGAACTGGCACTGGCACTAGCAAGAGACAGAACTGAGGGAAATCAGACACTATTTAAGGAATAGAATTACTAGAACCTAGTGAGTAAATTTCCTGTGTTTGGGGGTTAAGGGTGAAGGAAAGTTATCAATTATGATGCTTTGGGTTGCAAGCAGCAAAAAAACTCAACTCTAACTGGCTTAACCAATAAACCAATATTGACCTGTCTAGATAGAAAGTCCAGTGTAAAGATGGGCTACAGGGCTGAATGATTCAACAGCTCAGTGATGTCATTAAGGACACGTTTCTTTCTTGTTTCACTGCTTTTCTTTCCTTAGTATTGGCTTTACAGTTGCCAACAATTCTTATGGCTGTGAGTTTCACCATCTAGGTCCAAGAAGAGAAGAAGAGCGAGTATTGATGAAAACTCTTTTAGAAAGGAGAGAAAACTTTCCCAGAAGCCTCAAGAATTGATTCATGGTGGCCAGGGGATGGCATGAGGTTAGTTATCTTAGGATAAAGACATATGCCCTGCCTCTAGGTCCAAAGCTGTGATGACAAGGTGTGGATATCCCAATGAAAATTGAGGTAACTACCTAGAAAAAGAAGAATGGAGGCTGAGAAGGGGAGAACCACAATACCTACTACAAGGAAGGAGAAAGATGATGACTCACAGATGTTTGGCTTGTATGATTATGAGCCGTGATGCCATTCACTGAGTTAGGGAATACAAGACATTGAGCAGATTTTGAGGGGGAATTTGACGAGTTCATTTTGGATATGCTGAGTTTGAGATGGCTCTGAATCTAGGTGGAGAAGTGGAGTGGACAGTTATACATATGAATCTAGTGCTCTGAAGACAAATCTGGACAGCAGAAGATATAATCGGAGTATACCATCATATAGATGGTAACTGAAATTCTGGGAGCAGATGAGATCAGCCAGGGTGAGAATGCACAGCAGAAAAGGAGGGGCCAATAATAGCATCAAGGTATCTTCATGCTCTTCCTGCCTACGTCTTAAGTGCTGGGAACATCAGCACTTCAAGAGTAGGCAGGAAGAGCATGAAGATGCGTTGGAACTAGCAAGAGAACTAGGACATATTACAAAGTAGGAAAATGTAATCTATTACATTTTCAGGAAAAAAAGTCAATAAACAAAGCCAAAAATGACAGAGATGGTAGCATTAGCAGTCAAAATATTAAAACAATTATTATAAATATGTTCTATATGCTGAAAGAGAAACTAAAGACATAAAAATGGAATTTCTAGAGATTAAAATTGCAACTTCTGAAATAAAATTTCCACTGGATCAGATTAACCCTCATAAGTAGATTAGGTACTCATAAGAAAAGATGAGTAAACTTGAAGACATAACAGTGGAATCTAGCCAAAATAAAGCACACGAAGAACAAAAACCAAAAAGAAAAAAAGAAAAAACCAGAGAGCCTTGGTGATCTGTCGGATAATACCAAATATTCTAATATATGTGTAACTGGAGTTCCAGATGAGAGGAGGGTGAGAGGGGTGATAGAAAAATTATTAGTAATATGGCTGAAAGTATTTTCAAATTTGAAGAAAATTATAAACCCAGAGACTCAAGAAGCTCAGTAAGCCCTCAGCAGGATAAACACACACATTCCCACATGCTCACAAAAACCACTGCAAAAGACATCATTAAATTGTTGAAAACTAGTGATAAGAAGAAAAGATTAAAAGCAGCTGGTGGAAAAAAAGGTAGGTTATGTATAAGGAAACAAAGACAAAAATTCAGTAAACTTCTTATTAGAAACTATGCAAGTCAGAAGACAATGAAAGAGCATTTTTAAAGTGCTGAAAGAAAAAACAGTCTGTCACATAGAATCCTATATTTAGAGAAGATATCTTTCAAAACTGAAGGCTAAAGAAAACAAAAGCTGAGAGAATGTTGCCAGCAGAACTGCATTACAAGAAATGTTAAAGCAACTTCTTTGGCATAAGAAACCAAAACCACATGGAAACTTGGATTTATGCTAAAGAATGAAAAGTGCCAGAAATGATAACTACATGAGTTAATATATAAAAGACTTTCCCCTCATTTAAAAAAATTTTAAAAGATAATTGACTATTTAAAGCAAAAATTATAACATATAAGTAGAAGTAAAATGCTTGACCACAATAACTATTTGAACTCAAAGGATGGAAGCAGGAAATGGAATTATATCGTTAGAATTTACATTATACTATTATTTGAAGGTAAATTTTGATAAATTAAAAATGCATATTCTAAACCTTAGAACAGCCCTCAAAAATAAAACAATCAGGTATAGCTAATAATAAACAGGTATAGATAATAATAGGTATAGCTAATAAAAACAGAAATATAGATGAAATCTGTGTCCCTAATGACCATGCAACTGACATACAGCTCTGGACTTTTCACATCCTGACTTCTTTTAAGTGAAAGAGAAATAAACTTCTGTCTTGTTTAAAGGCATATTTATTTTGTCGTCTGTGCTATGTACAGCTGAACCTAATCAGAATAGCCACAGGCCTAAAAGTAGTTTCATCAAGTGTATTTCCCAGAATCAGGCAGACCCGCACGTTGCCCAGAATTTGGCCACATGGCCAATAACTCCAACACATGTTCTGGAGTTCATAATTGTCACTATAATTCCAAGGATAGTTCATCTTTTGTATGAACATCACTTACTATTAATTCTTCAGTTTTTCTTGAAGGAGAAGATACATGTAAATTGCTTAGCATAGTCCTTGGAATATAGTAAATGCTCAGTCAATATATGTTACTTTAAAACAGATCCACAAAAATAAGATGGATGTACCACCTTTTAGACATATGGTGGGGTTTGTGCTCCAAAGTTAGGTGTAGAAAATCAAGGTGGCATTCACATATATATTAAAATCTGTGAATCTCTTTTTGAAATTTATCCACCACACAGTTCTGTATAGTTCTTCAAAATCTGCAGTCCTTTGAACAGAGGACAGTTCAGTCATGGAAAGTGAGTGCACCTCTGATTACCATCTACTCAGTCCACATATCTAGTTGAATACCTTCATTTCCTTGACTGAAGTAGCTAATCTTCTGTTATCTGCAATTTCAAATTTGGTATATTCAGATATCTAGCCATTTCAGTAAGAAAGTGAATCCTAAGGGACTAACAAGTTGGATTATTTCTATCCCTTAAATTCTAAAAAGTTTTTCATCTTGGGAAGCTGCTCAGTAAATTTCAGCATTTCCTCTACTGTATGACTATGTAAAAATCAACTAAAACTATGTTTCTACTCTCCCCCAAGCAAATAAAATTGGTATTTAGGATATGAACATAAGGAAAAATCACAATATTGGTACCTTTCTCTAAAACATCATGTGATAAATCTAACTTACTAGATTTATCTAAATGCATTATCTAAATGATGCAGAGGAAATTGGACACACCAAACTTTTCTTATGACTTGAAAAAACTGTTGCAAACTTGTTTTTCTCCTTTTATTGGAAAATTTTAATTTCCTGCAAGTGAACATATCTTTTTATGTTTAGTCCAAATTTCTTACTTTATATGGACAAATGATTATATACTGTTAATTCATGTATGCTAAAAGTTATTTTTTGTCGCTAAAAATTCAGGCAGGCTTCCCTTTGGGATCAGAAAAACCCCAGACTGCATTTTGGACTGCATACCGGACTCTTGCTGAGATTCTTGGATTTGAGAGTAATAAAGTATGTGTGTGTGTGCTCGTGCATGTGTGTGTGTTCATTTCAATATTCAGATAATAAATAGGTTCTCTCTCAAAACTCCTACCTTCCAACATTCCTCCCCCAAATAAAATTATTCTCTCCTAATGTCCTCAAAGTCTCCAAATAGCTCACAGCCAACATGGAACATGTTCCTATTTTAAACCTGTGAATGGCACACAATTTGAAGGCCTGGGCTTTCACTCAAAAGATTTGTAGGCCCCAAATGCTGGCTCTGACATTTTAGATATATTTGGAAAATGTCAAAGACAAGCTAGTTAAGATTTTAATGTTTTAAAGGAGTATGCTTGTACACCACAGAATGCAGCCTATATATTCTCAGTATTAGTACAACCAACATGAGTGCCAGCAGTTATTTTGGAACTTTAAAAAATACTGAATAATGAGAGAAGTGGAAAACTCATGAAGAGAAAATTTAGATTGTGTTTCCATCCCTATCGATTTATTTACTCATGGAATAATTACTTGTATTTTTGTACCTCAAATTTCATGCATTCATTCTTTCACCAAATACTTATTGGGCATCTACTATGGTGCTAGGCTATGGACACAAAGATTAATTAGCCATGTTCCCAACCCAGAAAAAGCTTATAATCAAGTGAATAGATAAGTGCAATAAAATTTTATAGGCACTTTTCTAGAATGATGTTCAGGGAATAGTGAGAGTGTAGACAGGGGAATAATCAATTTTTCATGAGAATGCAGTCAGAAAACACTTCTAAGAGAAGTTGGTGGTTGAGCTGAGTCCTGAAAAATGAGAAGGTGTTCATCAGGTAAGTAAGGACATTTCAGTATAAGTAGCACTTTAGGAATAGACATGGAAAAATGAAATAGCAGGGCCTATTTAGAGAACTACAAGCCATTCAGTATGGCCAGATCATAGGGTGTAACATGGGCACCCTGAATGTTGAAGTTGGGGGAATTTTCTGGCATCAGATCACAAAAGTCATTTTATGCCATGCCGTGCCATGCCAAGAAGTTTGGCAATGAGGAACTGTTGAAAGATTTTAAACAGAGGAGTGACATAAATCATATTTATCTTTGAGCATGGTGATCAGTTAAGAGAATATGCAATAATTCAGGTGAGAAATGATGGACAAACTAAATAGCTGTAGAGCAAAAAGAAGAGAACAGATACCAAAGACATTTAAGAGGCAGACTGAACAGGACTTGATGGCTGATTGGATGTGGGAGGTAAAAGGAAAAGGAGGGAAGAATAATGTGGAGGTTTCTGATTTTGTAACTGGGCATTACATATTGGAGTTATTCATTAGTATAGTGAACACTAGAGGAGAAGCAACTTTGTAGAGAAGGATAATGATGAATTTCATTTTGGACAGGTAAGCTTGAAATGAATTCTATGATAACCAGTAAACATAAGATAAATATTTAGGACTCATCCCATCACTGAATCCAAGAATGTGGATAAGATCACCCAGGAAGAGTGTGTAGAGTAATGATGATGACAGTATTTAATATTTACTGCATTATTAAGATCTTATTTGTGCCAAGCAACTGCTGTATAATATTTCATTTAATCTTTGCTACCACCCTATGAGATAAGTACTTGCAATGGTTAATTTTATGTGTCAACTTCACTGGGCTAATGGAATGTCCAGATATTTGGTTAAACATTATTCTCTCAAAAGCAGTTCTAAGACGGAAGTTTATAGCAATACAATCCTACCTTAAGGAACAGGAAACATCTCAAAAGAACAACCTAACCTTGCACCTAAAGCAATTAGAGAACAAAGAACAAAAAACCCCTTATAAAGCAGAAACTAACACACCATTGTAAAGCAATTATATTCCAATAAAGATGTTAAAAAATATATATATATATATTTGTAGTGTTTTTTAAATACTGTTTAGCTACATATGCATTTAGGTTGTTCTATTGTAATTTCCTATTTTCCCATTATAATTAAAATTAATTTTTTAAAACACCAAAAAAACCACACATTATTCTGGGTGTGTCTTTGAGGGTGTTTTTGCATCAGA
Organism: Neophocaena asiaeorientalis asiaeorientalis; assembly: GCF_003031525.2. Classification (NCBI taxonomy): domain Eukaryota; kingdom Metazoa; phylum Chordata; class Mammalia; order Artiodactyla; family Phocoenidae; genus Neophocaena; species Neophocaena asiaeorientalis. Next base: position 989,379 of record NW_020173955.1, on the reverse strand, counting down.
TTAACATTTTAATTGGTAGACTGAGTAAAGGCCCTAATCTTCTTTACATTAGGGTCCTCCCTAATGTGTGGGCCCCATCCAATAAGTTGAAGGCCAATTTGTATAGAACAAAAAGGCTGACCCTTCTGCAAATAAGGAGGCTTTTCCTCCTGCCTGTCTGCCTTGAGCATGGACATTGAACTTTCCCTGACTTTGAACTCAAACTGAAACATTGGCTCTTCCTGGGTCTTGAAACTGTCAGCTTTCAGACTGGAACTACACCATAAGCTCTCCTGGGTCTCCAGCTTGCTGACAGCACATCTTAGGACTTGTCAACTTCCATAACTGTGTAAGCCAAATATCTTTGTGTGTGTGTGTGTGTGTGTGTGTGTGTGTGTGTGTGTGTATAATATATATATATATATTATTGGTTCTGTTTCTCTGGAGAACCCTAACTAATACAATACTTTAACTTTGAATAAACCGGGGCTTATAGGCCTGAGGTTACTGAACTATACAAAATTGTGAATCTAGAATTCATATCCAGATTGTCTGAGCTCAGAGCTTGATCCTTGAGAACCAGGGAAAAAGTCTTGAGGAATACCAACATTAAGGGCTGGCAAGAGGAAGAAAGAGATTCATGAAGGAAACAGAAGGAATAGCAGAGAAGTAGGAAGAAACCCATTATGCATTATCATGGACTCCAAAGGAGGAAAGTGTTTTAGAATGGGGGAGGTTGGGTAAAATGAAGTTTGAAAAAACCCATTACATTTGGCAGCTAAGACGTCCCTAGTGTCTTTTTCCAAAGCAGTATCTTTTGGAGTATTTCAATATTTACAGTGAAAGGATATAAGAAATTTAAAAATATTTTATCAAAAATTTTAATTTTCTTATTCAAGATTAAAAACCTGATAAAAGAAAAAAATAATAAAAGATTAGATCTGGGTCTAACCAACAAATTACTTACAGTTGAAAAACCAATGCTTTATATATTCAGACCAGTTAAGGATTATCATTAATATATGATTCTAAATCTTTGAGATATTCCATTATTAATTTATTGACTTTAATAGATACATTACTGTGGAAAATTTGTCTATAAGGTTGTAGATATCTTTTTCAGATAAGGTTTCATAGAAAAGGACAGTACCTCTGACTGTGATAGAGGAAATGGGAATCTTTTTGCAAAACAAAATACTCTTGCAAAAATACAGATGGTAAATGAGTGTTCTTTAAAACAAATTAAGGTATTTTCTAAATCTAAGAGTTTACAAAACAAAACCAATGGATGTGACAATGTCCTTAATTGATTCTTCTCTGTTTTTCCTCCACCACCCCTTTCCTAGCTTCCATTGATCTACTCACGTTTTCCTTATTTCCCCCCGTTTTACCCTTCTCATAACATGGTTCCCAGTTAGTGGTGTCACCGATCTCTTAGGGGGCATTTAGAAATGTGTGTGGTCATTTTTTGTTTTTCACAATGACTGAGCACTGCTATTGGCATTTCACAGGCAGGGCCAGGATTACTGCACAAAGGAGAAATGTCTTACTCAAAATGCCAACCGCATTGACTGGTTAGGTGGTTATACATTCTATATCCATCATTCCAATGGTTACTCTTAGATTTTTAATAAGGTATACTTATTTAATCAACATTTTAAAGCAGTTCCCAAACAATACAAGGAATTCAGAAAGATTCTGATCATACCCTGCCTGCCCCACCTTCCATATTATTGTTTTTAGTACTACCTTGTTCTTAACTCCCTAAAAGTCAGCTGTCATTATTATTTTTTTTACAATAAATGCTTATTTATATTTATGTATCTACATTCTCACTAACCTCTATTTTCTGTCATTTTCATTTTAGCTATTCTAGTGAGTATGTAGAATCCCACTGTGTTTTTTATTTCCATTTCCCTGATGGTTAGAGCAACTTTTTGTAAGAATATTGGCCATTTGGGAATCCTTTCTTTGAAGAGTTTAAGTTAAAATCTTGCCCATTTTCTGATTACAATTTCTTTTTATTATTAATAGAAATTCTTTATACATTCTAGTTATAAGTCCTTTATCATATATATATGTATATATGTGTATATTGTATACATATATATGTATATAATATTTTTACTACCTGGACTAGTTTTTATGAAAGTTTCTCAACTTGAGAGTCCCTTATCACAAAGGTAGTATAAATCCAGACCCTATAGTCACCAATTATGGAGCTTTGGGTTTAGATTTCTCCAAGGAGAATTTTTTTCTCTACTCAGAGCTCAGAATAGAAAACAAACTGCTTGCTACTTGTCTAGTCTGGTAGACAAAACTTTTCTAGCTCCTTTTCACTGATTGTGCAGCTATTTAGAAGTCCTGGCATTAGCAGGAGTCCCAGTTCTAACCCTTGCACTGCAGGTGGGAGGGCACATCTCCTGTCCCCATGTGGGCATTGAAACCCTGGCCCCCAGCCCCTCAGGCCTAGATTCAGGTCTCTGACTTTGAGTTCCTTCCCCCGACACAACATTTTTTTTTCTGGCAGCAGGAATTTCTCTTTCTCTCAAGCTTCATTTTTGTTTCTGTTGTTACATTTATCCAGCATGTCTACATATTTGTATCAGAAAAGGTGGCTCCAATTAGCTCAGTCTGCCATGATAGAGGAACCTATTTTTCATTATTTTTGAAAACTATTTCAAATACTTAGCCATATACCACTACTTTTTTTTTTCCCCTGCAGTATGCAGGCCTCTCACTGTTGTGGCCTCTCCCGTTGCGGAGCACAGGCTCCGGACGCGCAGGCTCAGCGGCCGTGGCTCACGGGCCCAGCTGCTCTGCGGCATGTGGGATCCTCCTGGACCGGGGCACGAACCCGTGTCCCCTGCATCGGCAGGCGGACTCTCAACCACTGCGCCACCAGGGGAGCCCTATACCATTACTTTTAAGAACACATCCAACTTTCTAAAATACTACTTCATTAGTATTTAAGTAAGAAAAAAAAACACGTAGACTGTTAAACGTTACAGTCTCAGGTGGTACTATAGAAACTCTTGTTACATGGTTAGGGAATACTGGGAAGCCAGGGTAGGGTTGGGAGAGGGTTTTGGGTAAAGAATCATATTTAAATTTGGTAAGTTATAGGACTATAATCTCATGATACTCACTTTAATTCTCCCTGTTTCATCCTCCCAGCTAGGTAGGTGCCCCATAACCCAATCTTCCATGTTTGTTTCCTCTAGTCCTCTGAGTTACTTTAATAAGTAAAGTAGCAAGTTACTCCTTAAACTCCTCAGTTTTTTTGGTTTCTGTTTGTGTGTTTGTTTGTTTTAATCTCTTTGTAAACTTAAGTACAGGAATCCTGGACTTTGCCAATAGAAATTTCCTATTTGAGTTCTGCCTCTCTGAGGATTGATTCTTCACAACTACCTCTCTTGAACTGGTACTGCTTTAATATTTTCTCACATAATTCCCCCATGCAGTTTCACATCCTGCCTTAATCATCTGTGTCTCCTGCTTGTCCTGCCTCCACAGTTACCTCTCAGAGCTCAGTTTCTTCACAACCCCACCCCACTGTGTCACCATGCAAAGCTCCCAGCCTCCCAACCTGAGTCACCATACGCCCCCTTCTAGTGTTACCAGCCCAGGCTCCTGTCCCCAGTCTACCCCGTCTCTTCTCAGATAGAATCAGCATTGCACATTAGTAGAGATACAGTTCCATCCATTTGACTAGACTTAGCCAGCCTGGAGTTTTTCAATTTATGGGAGTACTTTTTTTAAAATGTAGTACTTGGAAATCTTTTTATTACAGAAAATTTCAAATATACAGAATGACAGAGAGTAGTCTAACGAACCCCATGTACCCATCATCCAGCTTCAACAATTTTCAACTCCTGGTCAATCTCATTTTATCTCTACCTCTACCACACCCACTGGTTTATTTCAAAACAAATCCCAGATGCCATATAATTTCATCTGTATTTCCATATGTGTCTCTTAAAAAGTGGGATTCTTTATTTTAAGAACATAACTATAATGCAATTATCACACCTAAAAATACCCTCTCTTGAATATTTCCTTAATATTCTCAAATATCCAGACAGTTTTTATGAACTGAGATCCAAAAAAGAATATAAATGCCATTGGTTGTTATATTTCTTAAGTTTCTCTCTATTAAAAAAAAACAAACATAAAACCTTTGTGTTATGGAAATTTCCAAACATATACAAAGTAAGCAGTATAATATATGTACTCAACACCCAGCTTCAACAATGATCAACAGTCTGTCATTCTTGTATCATCTATACCTCCACCTACTCTCCAATTTCCATTCAATTATTTTTTACAGTCTTTTGAGGTAAAATGTGCATGTATTTAAATATACAAATCCTAGTTGTACAGTTTTGACAAATGGATATATGTATGTAAACCTCTGTCATCACACAGGACATTTCCCTCTCCCTAGATGGTTCCCCTGCACCTCTTACCTCCTCCCTGGCAATCACAACTTTGATTGTTTTAAGCCTTAGATTAGTGCCTGTTCTAGAACTTTATACTATTTTATGTTCAGCTTCTTCTCAGTATAATGCCTGTGAAATTCATCCTTGTTGTTGGATCAATCTGTTTCTTATAATTGCTATCACTACTACATATGTTTATCTTTTCTCCTGTTGATGACATTTGCTTAATGCAAAGTTTTGGCTAATGAGAATAAAGCTGCTAAGAACATTATTGTATAAAACTACCAGTGATTATTAAGGCTCTTTTAAGCTCCAAGTTGTGTGTGTGTGTGTGCATGCATGCGCGCGTGTGTGTATGGCAGTTGTTAGTTGTTAAAGAATCCAGGTAATTTGTCCAGTAGAATCTCTCGTCTGGATTCTGCTGATTGCATCCACATATATTTCGCATATTCCTCTGTCCTTTGCATTTTCTGCAAATTAGTAGTTAGATCTAGAGGCATAATCAGATTCAGGTTCAATTTTGTCAGGACTATCAAAGGGGGTGCTGTGCACTTCCATTAGAAGATTCGTAGTGATTGATGTTCTTTTATTTGCCACTGTAACTCTGGGATAGATTTCTAGAAATACAATTGTTGGATCAAAAGATAAATATATATATAACGTCACTAGATTTAACTTACAGGACTTTTCAGGGGCTTATACACTATAATATGCTGTTTAGTGAGATATTAGCCAGTTGCAGTAATTTTACTACATGGAAAAATACACACACACACACACACACACACACACACATGCACCATTGAATCTCATTACTGGTAATAGTTATGTTTGATAAAGTCACTGTGAACACTGAACTAGCAAATACTGAATGATTGCTCTTAGAGGAAATACAAGGTTAAGTTCCTGCGAGTGTCCGGTCCCAACATTTTAGTCAACTGATCAGTACATAACCATGTTTTATGTGTACTTCTGTTTAAAAACACATTATTTAATATGTATTGTTGATTCATTAACACTGAACTCACAGTCAACAGCACTACAACTCATGCCGAATGAAGCTTGTACTAACACATATCTTCTCCAAAGGCAACATCACAGTTTCTTGCACTTAGGAACACTAGACAGCACCTCAGCACTACATTTGTGGGCTGTTTTAGACATTGAAATCACCAACAAAAAGCAAAAAAATGTGAAAAATTTGTCACTAAATGGACCACAAAAAGGACACCTGTTGACAGTGTGAGAGTTGAAACAAGAAGGCAGAGCATTGCCTTTCTCAGTCTTAGGTACTAATGTGAGCACCAGGTGACTCAAATTTTGTCTGTTCTTCATACGTTCATGAATGATCTGCAAATCACTATGAGTATTGAATTGGGGGTTACAAGTAAATTTTAGTGAGTAAGCAAATTCACAAATATGTACTCCACGAATAATAAGGATCAACTGTATATATAAAACAGGATTGTCATCTCTTCCGAATCCCCAGAATTTGGGCAGATAAAAAGAATAATAAATTTCCTATTTTCAGCAAACTTGATGGGACTATATTCCCATGAGTCTTGGGCTTGATTTGGTGTCCCACCCTCAAATATGTGTAGATTTAAGGGTTATCATGACTCACTGTGATAGAAGATGTAAATATATTGGGTTTTAGATATGCTGACATTTTTACTAAAAAAGAATCCTATCTAGGTGACAAAAAAATATCACATGTAGAGGTAGAAATGGCATGAGGTCTAGAAAGATAAATATAAAAGTGTCTAAAAAACTAGCCAAATATATGACTTGAAAGAAAGACTGAGAATTGAGTACTTAATTAAGGCAAAAAATCCAGTTCTAAGATATTTCAACGAAGCGGAAATGAGAGATGTACTACCTAATGAGGATGTCTGCTGACTAGAAGAATCACTACTAGATCTACTACTAGAAGTAGAGGTGGGGCACAAACAGAAAAGACTTTGCCTTGCCGATGAAAAGGAAAACAATTCTGACTTGGACTTGAGGGTATATGTATGGGAAACTTTAGTAAGAATAGATCAAGTGATTGCAGAATGCATATGGGTAAAGGAAATTGTCTCAACGTGGGCATGAACCTTAGAGAACAATTTGTTATAAATCTGATTGATTAACTTAGTGGCATTAGATTAGTACAACAAATAAAACTGTATGCCTGTGATTTACATGTTGAGATAGATTTTATTCCTCCCAAGACCTCTATAAATTGTAGTCATATGTTTTGTTTTCTACTTCACATACTAAGCCAATGCTGGAGTGAAGAACATTACCCGGGATACTACAGGGGATACAGCATATTCTCCAAACATTACCATAACAATTACCCTTTCCCACCTCTACACACTAGTACCATTTTGGGGGGAGGTGACAACACTCCCAAGAAAATACACCACTAGACTTTTCCTTTGGTCTCATCCTTAAAATTTCCCTCCAGGTCAGATATCCAGACTAAGGCATTTCTTTGAGTCAAGTCCCAGAGACACTTCTAGTGCTATCTTACTACCCTTGACCACAACACTTGTATCCCTACATCAGAGACTCCAGTTTCCTTCCCAACCTCAACCAGGATTCCTGTAAAACTCTCCTATAATTCCCTCTCTTACACACTCTCACGATAGCCTGTCCTAAGCCATGGTGTGTTAGCCTGGGTCTCCCTTTGTTTATTGGACATCTTGCTTGCACTCACTGGTTTCTCCCTGGATTTAAGAATTTCAGAGACTGTATCTGGGAAATGAAAAAAATAAGATATAGAGGGGGAAATGGTGCTGAAAAAGTCCACCAGTAGTACATACTTTTAAAGAAAGCAACTTGGCTAATAAAATTATCATTACTATGATAGACATCTACATTTTAGTTTCTGACTGGCCAGATTTCACAATATTTAGGAGAATTGTGAAAAGTAATTCTTACCTCCCAGAAGACTAGAATTCAAGAAAGCTCTGTCACTCAGAAGTAGTTTTACTGATTGAGAAAAATAAATTCAGTAAAAAAAAAAATCAGTGAAAACCTTGTCTGTACACATGAAGTAGTAGGACTGATATAAAATAAGAAAATAAGCCCTTTTGTAATTGCAGGTTCAGTTTGAACTTTTTGTTTACTCCATTTCTAAATTTCATTGTTCAGTTAGAACCCTATGATAACACTTATGAGATTATTTTGCTATCCAAAGCAATTTGCTATCCATTCCTCAACCATAGCTATGACCCTCATCAATTCCAAATTCCAACAGATAATACACTGGAGGGTTAGACTGGGCTAGGGGTTGCTGACAACTAGGTGATATGTAATAAGAAAATCAGAATAGGTCAAATCACTCTGAAGACAGATCCTCACGTAAAGCTGCGAGAGTCACAAAGGGCCTGATTAGTGACCCTGTCACTAATTTGGAGTCAGACCTGAGATTTGGGAATGGTCTTCACTGGCAGTCACTGTTGCCTCTCACCTTCCCCCTTGGAAAAATATCTGCTATGTTGCAATCACTGAGCAAATGCCAAATGCCTTCTGGAATGTTCTGATCCTGCCAGGAATACCCTGTCCCTCAAGCTTTCGTCTGTTCCGTGGGAAAGTTTTGGAATTTCCAGTCTCTAGCCTGCTGCACAGAGATCCTGGGCAACCAAACCTAACAAGTGTGTGGTTCAAGTGGTCCCTTCGATCTCATGGGTAACCAAACATGTCCAGGGAACAGAAGAGAATTATCACATTGATGATAACTTGTGCCTGTTTAGAGCTTCTGTGTAACTCTTAACACAGAGGGAAGAAATTGCCATTAGAATTCTGCCGTTATTGATACTGATATTATGATCAAGAGTCGAATTATGTCTTGATTGATAAGCATAAGAAGGAACACAGTAAAAACCTTGTTTTATAGGTATAGTGAGATTGATACAAAATAAGAAATAATCCCTTTCATAACTTGAGGTTCACTTGAAACTTTTGTTTATTCCATTTCTAGATTTAATTGAACCATGAGTGTATACCACTTAAGCGATTATTTTGCTCTCCTAAACAATGTTACTACTATTCACTCCTCAACAATGGCCATCTACCCTCATTTTTTACTCTCCATTTCCAAATTCCAACGGATTATTCAACTAGAGGATTCGATGGAGCTAAGAACTGAAGACACATAGGTGATACTTAAACACAAAGAAATGGAATACATAATGTAAATATCTGACAGTTCTATTCAATTATGAGATGTGTTTGGTGTTAAGATTTAGAAATACAACTGCTGTGAATTTTTACTGATGACATGCTGAATTGTGGCCTTGGCTATTGACACGGTTGGCCATGTGAATAAAAGGCAAACATTTATATGTGACAACACAGGCAAACTGGTTAGCTTATAAGAAACTTCAAATCTATCTCTATAAATAAAACAGGGAAAATGAATTAAAATAACATAGTAAGAAAAAAACATCAGTTATCTCACAGGCCTATATGGTAAAAATGCTAACTATCTTGAGATCATTTATTCAGCAATCAAAATAGGGCCCACTAACCCAGAGGTAAGAATAAAACTTCTGAGCTGCTAGAAAAAGAAAGAAAGGAAAAGAAAAACGTTTAAAAAGCTATACTAGGGCTTCCCTGGTAGCACAGTGGTTAAGAATCCACCTGCCAATGCAGGGGACATGGGTTCAAGACCTGGTCTGGGAAGATCCCACATGCCATGGAGAAACTAAGCCTGTGCGTCACAACTACCGAAGCCCGCGTGCCTAGAGCCTGTGCTCTGCAACAAGAGAAGCCACCGCAATGAGAAGCCCACCCATCTCAATGAAGAGTAGCCTCCGCTCCCTGCAACTAGAGATAGCCTGCGTGCAGCAACGAAGACCCAATGCAACCAAAAATAAATAAATTTATTTAAAAAAAAAAAGCTATACTAAAGCTCACAAACTTTATTAGTAGAAATTGGTCTAATACTTAAACTCACTTAAATAAACTTGATTATTTCATTTCTGGGGCCACAGAAGATTAGAAACAATAAATTGTTTTTGTTCTCCAGTCATTACAGACCCTTATATTTATTGTATGTTTACTATGTGGGAGGGATATTTACAGAAATAGCTAATTCGATCCTATGAGGTGTGTACTATGAGTCCCCTCATTTCACAGACAAGGAAACTGAGGTGGAGAGAGGTTGATAAATTCGCCCAAGAGCACACAGTAGACATGGATAGGGTCAGGATTCAAACACAGGTATTTTACCAGAGACCACACCGTCAGGTATTCGTGGCAGAGATACAGTGATGAACAGATCTGAGGAGCTTCCTGCTGTCACAGTCTACAAGCGACAAGGAAACGTAAGAGAAGAGAGATGGCAGGAGCAAGAACTGACACACAGCAGAACAAGGAAGGAGGTTGAGGGTTGGCGAGTACCAGACCCTTTACAGTTATTATTTAACTCTCTCTTTGCAACCATTCTGCAAGTTAGCATAAGCACTTTGCTGATAAAGAAACTGAAGCTGTAAAGTTAAATAAATTTCCCCAAATTGCATAACTAGTCAACAGTGGACCTGTGGTTGGAAGCTTAATTTCTTTCTCCTACACGTCACTACTCAAACACAGGCTCATAGACAGCGTTTCAGCGTAGACCACTCTATATGAAAGGAAACAGCCCTGAACACACTACATCAGCCTGTGAGGGCCTTGGGTAATGCATAAAATGGTTAAATGTAAAAATGGTACAATAATGAATGTGTAAAATCGAGACCTGAATAATCGACAACCAGTTACATTATGTTGATTACTCTCTGTCTAAGAAAATGTATGGCATATTTTTAGAAGTCTAAAAATAGACATGGTGAAAATAAAACATTTGTGGATTTAAAGAAATGAGCTTCGAGTATCTGGAAATTTTTTGGAATATTTCTTTTCTAATGAAACCAGATAAAGTTTTCTATATTGGGAAATAGTACAAATAGGCATATTAAATAAAGGCTAACACAATTTTGTGTCACAGGGCCCAACAAAAATAGTCCCAATACTTTAATACCAGGTTCGATTATGTGTTAATACTGAATCAGGCAGCATCTAAAAAGTGTTTCTACAAGTTAAGAGAGATTATAATTTATCAGGAATTCAAGGTATTAGGGAGGTAAAATAATTGAATTTCCCCCCATACCATACTTTCGTGAGCAAAAAAGGACACCAGGTATTTTTCAAAGACTTCTGAACTTAAAATTCAGGTATTCAGTGCCAAATAAACAAAGGGTTTACGTTAAAGAACAACATACATGGCATATCTTAAATTCAATGTTTATCTATGTTTCCAACACTTTCCCATGTAGAGTGCTGTATCTCATAATGATAATCATGATCCACAATGTACCCTCTGAGCTATAAAAAGGCAAAAAAGCTAAAAACTACAGTCAGCGTAATTTGGGAGTAATATATTTGTCTCTGTCTTTTAAAAAAATTAGCCAACTATTGCTTAACTCAGCGGTCCCCAACCTTTTTGGAACCGGGGACTGGTTTCATGGAAGACAATTTGTTCATGGATGAGGGGGGTTTCAGGTGGTCATGCGAGCGATGGGGAGCGATGGGGAGCAGCAGATGAAGCTTCGCTCGCTCGCCCATCACTCTCCTCCTGCTGTGCTGCCTGGTTTGTAACAGGCCGCGGAGTGGTACCGGTCCGCAGCCCCAGGACTGGGGACCCCTGGCTTAACTAACAGCTTTCAGATAACTCAAATCATTAGTTAGAAGATGTTATTCTCCAGCCTATTCAAGGGAGCATTTGAAAAAAAAAAAAATTATGGAAAGTAGTCCTAGAAATTCAAGAAAATCATGTTTTCACCTATTGCACATTAGTTGTATCGACCTGAATGCTCTTTTAAAGTCACATGTCCTGCTTAGGTGTTTGGTGTATTTTTAATGAAAAAGTTTAATAATTTAAAAATAGCTCCTAAGAATTTTTCAGTTGGTTAATGATCATAGACAATTCAAACAGACAAAAATACTATTTGTTACTGAATAGCTTTAACATTTTACCGTGTTGCCAGAAAACTATGTGTGGGAGATAATTACTTAATTTAGACCTACACATTTGTGCACTCAAAAGTGGCGCTTTATGTCAATGACAAAAACATAATCATAAATAAAGGTTAAGTTCTGTTCAAGCCCTTTTGCTAATTGTGGGGGGTTGTCAAAAGAAATCAAAGAAATGGATGTAGTTTAAAGTACAAGAGAAAGCAAAACATTTTCTTCCTGAGCTTTCACACAGTGGAAGATGTGTAGCTACAATTACTTTTTCGAAAATTTCCAAGACAGTTCCAATGTTAATATTACGTTTTGAAACCATGTTAAGCCATTCGCATTGATTTTTGTTTCAAAATGTTTGGACACCAGAGAGGGTAATAGTCTAATATTGATATTTTTAGGAAAATCTTACTTTTACTTTGATTCCTAATGATATTTGGGAACATCAGAGAGTTTGTAAAGGTAGGTCCCACACTCATTTAGAAACTTAGAACATTTAATTAATAAAAAGTAACTGATTTTGAGTAGGTCTTTCTTCTGATGGACTTCAGAAATTTTATGAAATATGATCCAAGTTTATAACAACACAGAGAGATTTACTTATGAAATTTCTTATGCCAAAGATACTCTGATAGTTCTTTCTTCCAGCCTTGGTCTTCATATGGTGCATATACACTGATTAATCTGTAAGTTAAAAAGAGTCCATCATCTATTATTAGGACAGCATTTCAAACATGTAAGAGAATATATTCCTCCTTTTAAAAACATTTACTATCATTATATTTTCTAAGGAATCATTTAAATATTGAATTAGTATGACAGACCTTATCAAAGCAACAATTGAGTAATTGGCCTAGAATGGTACTTTGCACACCTAGAAGAGGCTCAGATAGTAGACTCATTAAAAGAACATTATGTCCTGTTTTCTTCCCGTTTAAAGGAAAGGAAGCATTTTAGCAGAAGTATAAAGATAGGACATACCTATTTCTTGCTTATTAAGGAAAATGTTGAAAGGGAACCTTATCTCCGCCTGCTTGACATCTTCTCAGAAAAGACTAATCTTTTAATTTCCTTTCCTTTTTCTCCTTACAACTTTTAATTGGTTCACATGTTCTAGACCTCAGGGGTCAATGTCATCTTTCATTTTTAATGTGGCATGTCCTCAATTTCCTAATGCCCATGCACACACAGGTGGTGTGATATTGATGGCTCATAAGACATACTTGTCTTTGTGTCATACTTGTATTATATATCTTGTGTGACAGTTATGACATACTTCTTACATCTCAAATAAAGATTTAAATTTAATTCTTTTTTGAGATAATGCATATAGATGTCCCCTAAAAATTATACATATATATGTAATAGACACAGAAATTTATATATTAGTGTCATTATTACTGACTCATAGTATGACCCTGAAGGTATTTTTTAATGACAAGACCATACACACGTACAAATGAAGGAAGCTCTTAAACCATCTACATATTCATATAGATTGAATCTAAAAACTGCCACAGAAAGCTCAAGACTCAATTCAAGTCAAGGGACTGGAAATGAGAGCATTTCTGTTTATATTTGATTTCCTGGTGCTGTGTCTTTACATAACTAAGAAATGATGTGAATTCACATAATTATGGCCAACAGCCAAATCTTCCACAAGCACTTGTGAGCATATGTATATAATCACGAATAGATATATTAAAGATTCCTATCTTTGTAATTCATAAACTTCTTATGTCTAGACAGAAACAAATATAGTGCAATGTCTGAGCATTATTTCTGATGTGTGTGATAATAATTTGCAGAGACCACTTAGACCAACTAAAAGTATGTGAATTAAATGTAGTGCTTCTAAACAGAAGCCCTCTCTTTTTCACTCTGGAGAAAATAATTTGCTCTTTTACTTAACTATTTTCCCCGCTATGACTCAAGGGAACCCATGACTTCAATATATTTTTCTTGTAGGTATTTTAAATAATATACTATAAAAATAACATATAGTAAATTCAAATTTAATTAAATAGGAAAATGTTTAAGAGTGCTACTTTTAGACTACACTCGTGAAATTTAGACAATACTCTTTCCTGAAATTTTAGTGAGCTTCAAAATTTATAAATGTTTTGCTCTTTCTTGAATAAAACATTACATCCAACGTGTAATTGAAAAATAAAAACTTCACATATCACAATATTACCATCGTGTCTATTCATCATACATGACTTACTACTTTATGTGATGGACCAATTTAATCTGGAAGTGACATGTGGCCTCTATTAGCTGCTTAAGAGAGTCACAATGAGCAGCAACATGGATGCAACTAGAGATTATCGTTCTAAGTGAAGTCAGTCAGAAAGAGAAAGACAAATACCATATGATATCACTTATATGCAGAATCTAAAATATGACACAAATGAACCTATCTATGAAACAGAAACAGAATCAGGGACATAGAAAATAGACTGGTGGTTGCCAAGGGGGAGGGGAGTGGGAGAGGGTTGGGTTGAGAGTTTGGGATTAGCAAATGCAAACTGGTGTACATAGAATGGATACACAACAAGGTCCTACTGTATAGCACAGGGAACTATATTCACTATCCTGTGATAAACCATAATGGAAAAGAATATAAAAAAGAATATATATATACATATACATATATATAACTGAGTAACTTTGCTGTACAGCAGTAATTAATTCAGCACTGTAATTCAACTATACTTCAATAAAAAATAAATTACAAAAGATAGACAGTCACAATAGACTAGATGCTGATTTTTTAAACGTAAAGAGAGCATCAGTGGTTTACTAAATTTTCTGGGCAGAGCAAGACCTTCCGCCATCCTGTAGGGTCAAAATTCATTCTCTAGTTATGTCGTTCAACCTTCCTTAGTGTTCACCAGAATGAGAGTCAGCAGCAGCTCGCAAGGCCCCTATTTCACCATCATTCTGTCTTGCTCAGCTCACAGCACTGGTCCTTTTAGCTCTCACCGTCTCTCTCTCTTTCTCTTCCCATTCAAGCTTCCTGAGAGAGGGCTATATTCAGTCCCTCCATTTTCTCATCTCTCATTCACTCCTTTATTATCTCTCTTTTTCCCTTTTAGTAAAATATGCATAACATAAAACTTGCCATTTTAACCATTTCCAAGTGTACAGCTCCGTGGCATTAAGTACATTCACATTATTATGCCACCACCACTGCCACCTGTTTCCAGAACTTTTCCATCTTCTCAAACAAAAACTCTATACCCACTAAACAATAACTTTCTATTCCTCCTCCCCCACACCCCAAGAGCCCCTGGCAACCACCATTGCACTTGCTGTCTCTGAGGTTGAGAGCTCTGGGTACCTCATTTAAGGGGAATTATACAGTATTTGTCCTTTGGTGGCTGATATTCACTTGGCATAATGTCTTCAAGGTTCAGCCCTGTTTCCTTTATTCTCTATTCTCCCACCCTGTCTTCTCCACGTCACTGAAATGTTCCTTGCCAAGGTCACCAGTGATCCCCTATCTACGCCTCTGAAAAATCATCTTTATTTTTCAGTGGCATCAGCTGCACTTGGCACTTCCTAATACTCTCCTCTCTTTTCACTTCCAAGACATCCTTCTCTCCTGATACATTTCTAGCATTTCTTTGTGGGTTCCCCTCCACTTTAAATACTGTTTTTCTTTTGTGTCTATGTACATTCTAGAGCATTCTCCTTGGGTGATCTTGCCCATTCCCATGGCTTCTACTACCATCCACCTGTGGATTCCGACTCTATCTCCAACCTAGATTTCTCTCCTGAGCTCCCAAGGAGGGCAAACACCTGTAGCTGGAGACCTTCACGTGAACGCACTATGGACAACATGTTCAAAACTGAACTTAGCATATTTCCCTCCAGACTTATATAAACAAATGGATGGAACCATCCTCTGAGTCATTTTTTTAAAATTAATTAGGCTGCGTTGGGTCTTCGTTGCTGCGTGCAGGCTTTCTTTAGTTGCGGCAAGCTGGGGCTACTCTTTGTTGCAGTGCATAGGCTTCTCATTGCGGTGGCTGCTCTTGTTGAGGAGCATGGGCTATAGGCGCATGGGCTTCAGTAGTTGTGGCTTGTGGGCTCTAGAGCACAGGCTCAGTAGTTGTGGCGCAGGGGCTTAGTTGCTCTGCAGCATGTGGGATCTTCCCGGACCAGGGCTCAAACCCGTGTCCCCTGCATTGGCAGGTGGATTCTTAACCACTGTGTCACCAGGGAAGTCCCCTCTGAGTCATTCTTGACTTTTTAATTTTCCCTACCCATAACATTTAATTGATGTCAAAGTTTCTCAGTTTTGTCCACTGAAAATCCCTGGAATATCCATTCTCGCTGCTACTGCTACTTGTCAATTCAAGTATTATTCTTCTCTATGAATCACTGCCACAGTGTCCTAATGAGTCTGCTTCCCTTCCTCAGTTTCATCCTCTTCTAATATATTCTCCACCTGTTGCCAGAATGATCCTTCTACAAAGCAAATCTGATTATATCACTCTCTGAATAAAAATTTTGAATGTCTTCCCATTGCCATTAGGAAGAAGCCCAAACTCCTTAGCATAGAGCGTCATGCTCTGCATCTAAACCTCAGCCCTTACTGCTTTCCCTTAGGCGTTACTCCTTCCCTACAGGCGTGACAAACCACCCTGAATGCACTCTCCTCAGGCTGTCATGTCTTTGTACGTGCCCTTCCCCTGGATAACTCCTGCTTGTCCTTTAGGACTCAGCTCCAGGGTCACCTTGTCCAGGAAACCCTCCCTGAAGGTGGGTGAAGTGGATGCAATGGCATGATGCTTTGATTCCTCTACCTCCTCAGGACTAAAACACTTATCCTTCTAACTGCTCAGAGTGTTGGTAGCAGTTTAGATCTCTGCTAAATTTCATTTTGGAGATTACCCTGGGTTGAAGAGCCACTTACTTAAGGTCATGCCTTCCTTCCTAAGGGCAGCGCATACTCAATGATTAGTCACAGAGGTATACAGAAGTATAAAGGCTGGTCCCGTGGCCCCAACTGGGACAATGCTGCAGGCCATCCTAGCCCCATAGTTCTCTCTTGCAAAGGCAGAGGACTTTGTTGCAACTGCATCACAGCCCAACTTATGCTTCTGGCCGGTTCACCTTCTTTCACTTCTTCCTACAGGTGTTGATCATGAGAACAAGCCTTCTGCACATAAATCTCCATCTCAGAGTCTGTTTCACGGGGAACTGAATGGTAACATTAGGTTAGGACTCTCAACACCACTTGCTTATTCCTATCATAGCTCTTATGCCACGATATCATCATTGTCTGTTTACTCGTGGGGCTATGCCTGAATATAGTGAGCAGCTTGAAAACAGGGATTTTCAATCTTGTCTTTTCATCTTCACTTCCTTTTTATCCTCACTCATTAAATCTTTTTGAATAAGTGAATGCATAAATGAATGCATGAGATCACCATCTTTAAAACCCTTGGGGGCTTTCCTAAAATCAGTTCAATCCTGCCTGAATCTTATTTCTTCTAGGAATAGCCCCAGAAAATCTGGAATGTCTCTCCCAGAATGTATTTTAGGCTTGCTGCTGCTTCTGCTTCGTGAAATTGTTAAAGCATGAATTTGGAGATCTGGATTTATTAACCTGGAATGAATACTCAGTCATCATAACTGTGTGACTTTGGGAAAATCATATAACCTCTTCATGTCTTGGTTTTATCAGTTGGAAAATAGTAAATCTAGCCCATAGATATTGCTTGGTGATAAATGAGATAATGTCTGTGTGAAGCAATGGTACATAGTAGATACTCAGTAAATTTTAACTCTCTTTTTTTCTTTTTAGATTTAGCTTACTCTTTTTATAATAATTTGCAAAGAAATAAATTACAGTAGTTTGGTCCTACTGAGATGATCTCATTAGCTCTCATTACCTTCTCCCTCCCCCTTACCACATGGCAAAAATCCATCATCCTCTGCTACTATTTTTATTTTAGAAGGAAAAAAGAAGGGCGGCTGAAAGCATCTACTCAACAGTGCAAGTCCCTGCTTGCTATAAGTTTTGCTATTTATCATGAGGCATCAAATTTGCTAGTGGCATGAGGTGTGGCTGGGTGTGTCTGAGAGTGAATCAAAGTGAATAAATGACATGAATGTAACACTACCTGATGGGTTTCAGTGAAGTGTATGAAGGGCTAAAATGATTAAAATAAGGCACGAAGAAAAGGTTAAACATACGGTAGCAAGGTATCCTATATGTTAAGTACCTGATTCACCCGTATTTCCAGTTTTCTTCTCAGTACTTGGAAAATCCCATTTCTCAGCTTCCTTGCAGTTGAGTGGACAATGTGATAAGCTCTGGCCAATGGCTGTTAGTAGAAGTAACAGATCACATGTAGGAGAAGAATTTAAAAGCCAGTGATGAGTTTTCAGCTAGAAGTCTGGAATGTTGAAGGATATAGGCCCTAGACATTCTCCTAGATCTGGAGCAGATTCTGTGAAGCGTGAATTAATCTGTTGTGTTAAACTACTGAGATGTTCGTGTTCCTGTTACCACCACAAAACTTAGCCAGTTCTGACCAATGCACTGGAGCTCAAGAAAACTCAGGATAAATCTGAATAAACAAAACATCTCAGGAAAAATAGGAACTGTGGCCAGCTGTCTCAGAAAATAGAACTGGAAGGGTATTCAGGGTCTTTGTCAATCTTTACTGTTCCACCACTAAAGTAACTTAGCTTCTCTCTTTGAATCTGCTCCTTTCTGTGTCTGTCTCCTTCTCCCACTTCCAACTGCCAGTTGTCTTTCTTTGCATCATTGTGTCTCTGCATCTCTGTATCATTCGTCTTTCAAAGAGATAGAACTCGGTCCAATTTGGACAACCATCAGAAAGAACTCTTGTAACCAGATTACTTTGTAGGCCGCTGGGTAGTCTACAAAGTGGCTTTCCTTGAGTCAGATGCCCTTCCCTGGTCCAGTTAGCAAAAGCCATGGGATTAGGTCATGAGATACAAAACATGGCCACCCATGTTTAAGGAAAGGCTTGGGATCTCCCCTGACCTTCACACTCCCTACCATCCCCTCATCAGGAACTGTAGGTTAGAGGGCTGTTAGATGGTGCTGCAGATATGGTAGGTATCATGTTGGCTTGCCCAGTAAACTGGGATACAGACCTTTCAGGTCAGTGAGAGAGAGACTATTACTCCACTGCTGTGCCCACTGGGCATAGAACTAGTTGCACAAGTGCCTTGGCCTTGACCTGGAAATTGACCTGTGACTTCTGGGTCAGGACAGAATTTTTGTTAAGCTGATGAGACTTCCTAGATGAGAGAGGAAAAGTGGATCCAATGACCCTGGGTCAAATGCACAAGATTTCTGGCCTCCTAGATATTCATTGATCAAGAACTAGATATTTAATTTTGAGAATTTTTTTTGGTTGATAATAGACACAAAAGGTGATAGTTGTTTTAGGGTAGTGTAATAATCAGTGATTTTTAAATGGTTTTAGTGTCAGAATATAAGTTAAGGACCATTTCACTTCACCATGAGCATTTGGTTAACTTATTCGTAAATGTGAAATAAGAGCTTCCCTCTGCTCTTAACATCACCCTCCTGCCACAGTCTCTTACAAATATTCTTTTTAATGTATGGTCGTCTTTGTTTGGACTGTATTTTATCTTCTTAAAATGTTTATTCCATTTTAAACTCCACTCCTTAAGCCAGCCCCTATTGTTTAACTTTCCCCTGAGGCACCTTCTTATCTTTCCCAAAATACTCTACTACCCCCTCAAATGGCTTCAACTCCCTAACTGCCCTCAGTCCATTCCCAATCAAAATCCTCATTGCCTCTGAGGTGATCTCAGTTGGAATTAAAAGGAAATAAGCCAATTAAACTACTATAAATTAAGAATGTCTGGTAGTTAAGTGACAAAATAAAAACAATGCAGAAAAGTTTTTTGATCAGAGATGCCTTCCTACTGTTCTTTAAATTACTGCAGTTAGGTTCTTTTAGCTTCCTTTTGACACTACAAACAGAATAGAGGCTCCAACACCAGCTCTTGGTCAGAGGTAATGACACAGGAGAGGGATGGTGGATTTATTTTTTGAGAAACCATGACCACATCTCAAGTAATTGAAGAGGTTATCTCATTTATAAAATGCATCCCTATTTCAGGAATGTTAAGTTGTAAAGAAGGTGTGCCATAAATTCTACAGAAATATGGTAAATGGTAGACATCATGTTGGTACACTGTGGGGAAGCTGCAGTGAGGGAGTGGAGTGTGTGCTGATCTTTCATGGAGACTAGGTTCAGCTTCCAACCCTTCCCCTTATTAGCTGTGTGACCCTGGGCAAAGCGTTTCGCTTCTTTGAGCCTAAGAATGCTCATCTGAACAATGGGGATAAAAATAGCTACAGAGTTATTAGATGCTTTACGGAATATTATTGTACATGAAAGATCCTGACACATAGCAGGTTCTCAGTGGGTGTGAGCTGAATTTGAATCTGCCTTTTAAGCACCCTGTAAACTGAAGTCAAGAGGATTGAAGTCAAGAGGATTGATAGAGGACTGGAATGAACTCTTTGGTTGGGAGAGAAGAGACTTCAGCCGTGGATACCCCATCTCCTTTGTACCATTGTTGATTAGACAATAATTTACTTGTTGTTCCTTCCTTCATGTGTTCCTTCACTCAATCATTACTTTTGGGGTACCTACGTTTTGGCAAGCACTGGGATAAAGTGATAAATAAGACATGGTGATCTCCATGGATCACCGAACCCAACAGGGAAATAAAGGCATGTGAGCAAATAAGCGAGAAACATTAAACAAACTATTCTTTAAAAATCTGCAACCATTTCCGTTTAAGAAACAATTAAAAAAAAACAAAACCCAAACCAAGTTAGAATCCCAATATCTTCTATGATTTGCAAAATGTTGTAGAAGCATGGGTGATCTAAACTAAACTCTATCACAAAGAATACTGCCTTCTTCAACTTTTCTCTCTTATTACAGTTAATTTTGACTTTGGCATCAGGACACATTTTGTTTTCCTTCTGCTCTCACACTCTGCATCTGTTACCTTCTCTGTCAGGCAAGTAGAGAAAGTAAGTCATCAGGCAAGAAACAATAAGCACAGCACACATCTAGAAACTGAAACAAATTGGTAGGCATAATTTTAGCTCTACCTGCTTTCATAGTGCTTTGCATATGGAATACTGTATCTATAGGACTTTTAGATTTTTGGTGAGGCAGTACGGCACAGTGAGAAAAATATAGGTGTAGAAAACAGAGTAAGTTTAAATTTTAGCTTTATCATTTGCTAGTTGTGTGGGCAAGTCATTTAACCTCACTGACGCAGTTTCCTCATTTGTAAAAATGAGTGATAATAATACTTACGAGATTACAGTAACGAACACATATGCTTACTCGTAGGTCTTTAATAAATATAAGTTACTATTGAAATCATATGACACAAAAGAAAATATTTTCTCAGCCCTTGGATAACTGTATAAAATACTCAAACAATTTAATATAAATTGTATATATTAAGGGCAGGATTTGACCTGGTTATATTAAACAAGCAAATAGTTATTAAAATTGTCTTAACTTGGGTCACCTACTGGGAAAAGATCATTACAAGCTGTAAATGTCTAGCTAGAGTGATCAACCCTGAAAACAGGGCTGGGTACAGGTTGGAGCCAGTCCTCAAGGTGGGAATGTGGAGCAGGGAATTAAGCTCTACCTCTTGGAGGGTGGTACATGTAATATTTGGAGTTCTTGGGTAAGAAAGGGTTGTTTCTTATTCATTTATTCATTCATATGGACTTGTGTATATTTTATATTTTAGGTAATATCTAATGCTATGTTATTTATCTTGCTATTCAAATTGTTTTAGCTTTGGCCATGGGGAGCCTTTTCAGGGTAGTTCCTATGCCCCTCTGACACACCTACATCCTTTTGTTTTTCTGAGCACTACTTTCTTTCTGGGACTACAACATGCTTTGGGCTCGTCTTCTATTTTCTCTGCCCCAGCCCTAGAATCAGCCGTCTCTCCAAAGAGCCCTGGCTCCTTTGATTGGGGAATGGCATTTAGAAATCAAGATCTCGGTGATAGATGTGCTCAACCAATATTTTCTATGCATCTGGTACTGTTCTGGGCACTGGAGATAACAACAGCCAAGGTCTCTGACCTCAAGGAATTTACATTCTAATGGATCATGAAAATTAAAGGTGATACTATGAACAAAACATCCAGAAAAACACTTGGCTTATAAAAAGTACTCAAAAATGTTAGTAAATCCTTCCTCCTCTCCCTCACTATACTCACTCGACAATTGTCCTAATCCCTTTCTTGGGGATTGGAGCAAACTGGGCTATGCTGAGGGCTGGAGTCCCATATAGGAGTGGGTGTAGGGATTATTGCTGGTGCTGGGCTGCATGGCACCTGTGCTCCACAAAGCATGTTTGAAGTGTTCCTGAGAAGGCAAATCAAACCCTGTAATAGAGTATCAGTATCTAACCCTAACCCAAGGGATACAACTCAGACCATTGAGGAGATGAGTCAAAAGCTCCGAATTTCAGTTGATCGAGACCAAGTGTGGAAGCAGAGTACAAGTTGAATCAAGTATAAAAGGCCCCAAGTGAAGACCATGAATGAAGTAGTGGATCTGGGTCTTTATTGGGTGCTGCCTCCATGGTATAGGAGCACCTTACCTGCTGATAAACCCAGGCAAGGTGAATACACTTGATCTTTGAATGTCTGTCTCTCTGTTTTGCATCTTCTGTCACATTTCCTGTCCATTGTTTCCAGCTGTCCTGCCATGCACTTCAGAGTCCAGATAAAAGCCCAGAGTCATCTGGAGGAACTCTTAGTGCAAGCATAACGTTGACACCACGATGGCCATATTGTCACCCAGAATCATAATGCAGGGACTGGAGAGTAAGCTGTTAATAGCTGCCCCCAGAATTGAGGCTTACTTAGGGAACACCATGTCTCTCGGCTCTCCGCCTTTATGCTTAGGTCCTCTTTTGTGTTGGATGAACTGGGAAGTTGCTACCTGGGAGGGTCTGTGCTGAGGAGTGGCAGCCCAGGGTCTCACCAGGAATTGTGAACAGAGGGAGAGGCAGAGGTCAGCACCAGGGAGGTGGTAAGCAGAGTCCTGCCTGGGGCTACAGATAAGAAAAAAACACAGGAGGCCAGACTCTGGGAGGGCTGAGAACTGGTAGGGAAAAGAAGTACGAGAGGGGGCATACAGAGAGGTATAGGACAAAGGCTGAAGGTAGGGCTCCATGTGTCCAGTTACCTGTGCTGCTGGCTGCTGAGGGGTTGGGCTTAAGGGGTTGGGCTTGATGGGCTAAAGGAGCTTTTCCAGGCCTCGCTCCAGAAACTCCCAGGGACTGATATTTCCCCTTCTTCCCACAGTGATAAGTAAATAATGAACAATTATTTATTATAATGATAATTAATTATAAGATAATTAGCAACCATATTATTTATAATCATATATATACATAAATAACAATAACACAAAAATTTGCCTTCTGATGCCATTCTGAGGCCTATGGTAACCTCTTAAGAGGCAAAACTCACCAAAATCTAGTGAAAGAAATCCAGAAGAGAGGTAGTCTTTTAAAATAACTGCATTTTAAACCGTACATTGAGTTGAGCCTGCCCATCTCAACCTCATCTTGGGACAGGAAGAGAGCAATGGGTTGTCACAGTAAGTTTGGTGTCCCCTTATCCCTTTGCAGCCTGGCCTCTTGACTAGGGACTGAGGCATCATGGAGCTTAGAGGGAGGACCAGGCCTAAAGGAGAGAAGGGATGGTTTAGGGCCAGAGGACTTCTTTTGTCCCTGTCCTCTCATAAAACCCGTAATCCTGGCACAGTCTTGCCAAAAACATTCTGACGAATGCTTAAAATGCAAGTCAAGAGCAGTGCATGGGCAGTCATGTGGGATGATGGTGGAGATGAGGTGATTGGTCCTTAGAGTCAGGCACAACGTCCTCTCGCCTGCATGAACATCAGGACATTTGAAGAGCACTTTCTGTACTCAGAGTCTCAGCTGCTTCAAAGTGGAAAAGAAAATCCAATACGATTTTTAACTAATTTTTACGCCTCCCTGGCAACTGTAATATTATTCATAGTAAATATCTAGGGTAAACCAAGTAGTCACATGGGAAAATGATATTTCACACCTCTAGTTTGGAATTATGTGCAAAGTTTGCCTCATCCCTCATGTTGAATATCACAGTTAAATTGTTAATTACCCCAGTTGAAAATGATGATCTGAAATTAAATGATTAGTCATCGTTCTGTTGCATAAAGATATTTGATTTCTCAACTCATGGACAAAATCTGTTATAAATGTTGCTGGCTTACAAGTCGATATTTACCACTGATTTATGCAAGGTTCTAAAAAATTGATTAACAAAGGCTAAAACAAGAGAGTGAAGAATTTAAGAAATTATTAGGTTCTCTGTTGAAAAAAAACCACAAACCTCTTATGAAACTTTAGATTCAGTTTCTAATAGAAGGGTAAAACCGAAAGGGCATTCGCTTCCTCAACAATTGAACACTGGAACTCAGCAGTCCTCTGGCATATATTAGCAATGCTTAAAATTCCCCCTTTAAGCTAAAAAGGAAGTATTGGGAATTCCCTGGCTGTCCAGTGGTTAGGACTCTGCACTTTCACTGCGGGGGGGCCTAGGTTTGATCCCTGGTTGGGGAGCTAAGATTCACAAACAGCCTGGTGCAGCGTGGCCAAAACAAACAAACACAAACCAAAAAACCCGCTATCCCGTCCCCTTTTTCTTTGATTACTCACTTTTCTCCCCTTCTCCCCATCTAGTTCTCACCGTTTCCTCTCTCCTTATTTATAACCTTCAAACCTTGCCTCTTTTCTTTTTTCCCAATCTCCTTCCTTGTCTCCCTCTTCAAGGCAATGCTACCCAGTGGTTCTTAAGACCATGGGCTCTGGAAGCAGATCAAGGCTTCCAATTCTGGCTCCGCCGTGCACTGAGTGACCCTGGGTAAGCTGATTCATCTTGCCATGTCGCCACTACCTTGTATCAGTCAAGGTTCAATTAGGGAAGCAGAACCACTAGTGTGGGAGGCACTGGGGAAGCAGAGGTCTGAAGGGGGAGTTGAAAGATCAGAGGGGTCACCCATCAGTTCATCTGAGAAGGCAGGTGTGTCCAACTGTCTGAATGAGTCTCTGAGTAGGGAGCTGGTGGAGAAATCTATGGGAGCTGTTGCCTCGAAAGGTTTGCATTCAAGCATCTGGTGGTGTTGAGTCTGATCAGGAGGGCCAGAGGTCCCCTCAATCAGCAGGATGTGGACTGGAGGAGAGCAGACAGCTGGAACCTACTGGTACCTTCATGTCTGTCCATTGCTGCATCTAACCATGATGACCTTCAGAGAGTAATGGCTGCTGCTTTATTCTGCCTTCCAAATCTCATGCAAATTCCACTTTTGGCCAAATCAAACTCAGAACCATACAGGGAAGAGGATTCTGGGGAACTTAGGTCTAGTTTAACCAGGGTTTTTAGTACAAACCACCATGTGAGTAATTTTCAAAATGCAGTTACTAGGACTTCATAACTCATGGAGGTGTGAAAAGTAAATGAGACTTAAAATGTGTAAAGAAAGCACTTATCACAGTGTCTGACACATTGTAAGCTCCCACTAAATGTTAACTGTCATTTCTTCTTTGTTTTCAATCCACTTCCTCTTATGTTGCACACTTATACCTAAGCATTATGACTAAATTTCTCAATGTCATTGACATTGCATCATCAATGCTCAGGATAATTAGTAAATGATGTGGGAGATGTAACAACGAAACAGATATTTATTGAGTACTTACTAGGTGACCTTTGTATGCATCAATACATATGATGCTAATAACAACCCTATGAGCTAGCTATCATCATCATTCACAGTAAACGATCAGGCCACTTAAGTAGAGAGATTATTTACTTGCCCCAAATTATACACAATTTAGACACAGTACCGGTTGAGAGTGGAGTAAGCCCATTTTAAACACTGTTTTCATTAAGGGTGGGAGTACCACCTCCCGGAAGATCATCTTTAGAAATACGGCACCTTCAAAACTAACAAAGGATCTTAGAACTTCTTTTCTGTTGTTACTGTTTCACACAAAATTTGGATGAATTATAAATCTGCTCTCCATGGTTTGGACTACAAAGCCAGTGGTCAGAAAGAACTCAGTACGTGGCAGTGTTGTGCAAAGCAGCCTTGATCAAGCCAAAATGTGTTGAGGTATTTGGGGAGGGAGTTGGAGAAAAGTTGAAGAAAGGTTAAAGTTAGTTCATAATTAGATATAATTTTGCAACCTAAAACTTGAAAAACTTGCTCCAAATGGACTCCTTGGCCCTTTTTAAAGCATGGCCTTGTGACTTTTACTGGAATGCAAAGTTTGTTGTTACTCCAGCCAGTAACTCTCTCCCCGACCTGCCACAAGCTCAAGCTGTCCCCTAAAGCAGAAACTCAATTTGCAACTCCACTGACTGTACTCATTTTTTTCAAAAATTTAAAAGTTTTCGGTTGGGGCTTATCACAGTTCCCACTCATCTCTCTGTATTTTCTGTCATCCAGCCTTACTTCACTCATCGATGTTACATGCCTTGACCTACAAGGCATTTGAGCTTCCAAAACGTGCAAGATAATGGTCTCTATGAGCACAAATTTCAAAGGGATT
Source organism: Neophocaena asiaeorientalis asiaeorientalis (assembly GCF_003031525.2). Lineage (NCBI taxonomy): Eukaryota > Metazoa > Chordata > Mammalia > Artiodactyla > Phocoenidae > Neophocaena > Neophocaena asiaeorientalis. The sequence goes on along the minus strand of NW_020173955.1, from coordinate 963,272 downwards.
GTCTGGTCTTGGATTTCCACACAGAAGTCAGCAGAGATAAGGCGCATGGACCTTCCTAATTCTATTTTCTACTCACTTGGTCCCTTACCACCCAACAAACTCCTTAAAGTTCTTTATGGATAAACTTGTTGTGTGACATTCTGACAACCCCTAGGTTTACCTTTTAAGAAGTAAGATCTGAATTGCTCAAAAGCCAAGTGGAGAAATCATACAATTTCACCTTTGCCAAATGTGACATGCATTTTGTAAAAGAAAAACCCTGAGATGTAAGGGCTAAGTACTGAAAGAGTAAAGCAGAAAATCTAAGAATGTTCATAAGTAGACACAGGTGCAATCCCTGCAAATGCACTTGAAAAAGGGTTAATAGTGTACTTTTTAGTTTGTAGGGCTTGAAGTTTTAAAGTGTGCTATTAGGGAAATATTTGATTTCTTACGGTTTGGAACACCTGTGGTATGAAAACTTGAAGATACTAAAATATGATAAATGATAATGTTTCAGCTATGCTGACAAGCATGTTTGGCATTGAGGTGGTTACCTGTCAGAAACAGTGCTGGTATTCATTACTTTTATTAATGGTCACTGAAACGTGGGACATGAAAATGATGGTTCTGTAACATGTATTTAGTTCAAAAGCTGGTTTTGGTATTTTATGATACAGATTGACAAAAGTGTGTGATATGTAACTTAAAACATGTGGGTGCAGTTAAAGTAACCATAGTATTTATTGGATAGAATCTTTTGTTTTTTTTAGAGATACGGAAAAAATCGGATTAGATAGAGTCTAGCTTGCTAAAAAGAGACACAGAACCTTGCTTTTTTTACAAGAGACAAAGCCTCCTAGGGGTCTGCATTTGCAAATTTCTCCTGGCGTCCTTCAGGTTTGTGTACCTGAATCTGAGCACCATATCATCTTTACCATTCTCTTATCCTCTCTCTAACACTTACATAACTAAAGATACTTTTGTTTAAATGGGTGTTTGAGTCAAATTATTACTTTTAATTAAGTATAAATGTTATAGTTTTGCTCTCCTAACCGCTGGCAACTTTCTAATCTCTGCTCTCAAAAGCAAAATATTTGCTTATACCATATAGAATAAGATGGTGGTAACTAGAGTCTTAGGTTTTTAAAAAATGCTTGATTGTCGAAATGAAAGGATCTCAGTAAACATATCGAGTATTATTTATTTGGAACACTATACCAGTTTAACACATAATTTCAGAATGTGTGCCATTATGCATTTAACATAATTAAGTAAATTAATACAAATCCAAATTCCTCATACACTAATGATGACTCCTAGAACACATTATATCTTTCCCATTTTTATTCTCAGCATAGTGCATAGAAGCCTGGCCTGTGTAATAAATGCACTTTTAGAACAGTGGATTTTCTCAATTTCAAGGACTCTTTTTGGTGCTTAGCAAAGTATACAGAACAATAGGTCCTTGGACCCTTACTGATCAAAGCAGCCAAATGATTTGTTGATGTTTTGGAAGAAAAAGAGGTGAAATATTCAGTTTACGTTTAATGCTTGAGTGGAGAGTAGTTTTATAGGAAAGGGGTTTAAGTCACACAGTTAATATTAACAATAGCAGCAATAATAATGAGTTGATTGAGCCTGGAAAAAAGAATATTCTCCTTGGCTAGAATTTTAGGATTACTTGAACTGTGCTGTCCAATACAATTTTCTACAAGGATGGAAATACTCTACAATCGGCACTGTCAAATATGGTAGCCATTAGCCATATGTAACTATTAAGTACTAAAAATGTGGCTAAGGCAACTAAGGAACTGGATTTTAAATTTAATTAATTTTAATTAATTAATTAACATTAACTAGCCACATGTGTCTAGTGGCTATTGTGTTGGATAGTGCAGTTCCAAAGTGTTTTCTTTTTAATTTATTTATTTTTATTATTTATTTATTTTTGGCTGCTTTGGATCTTTGTTGTCGTGCTCAGGCTTTTCTCCAGTTGCGGCGAGCAGGGGCTACTCTTCTTCGGGGTTCGCGGGCTTCCCATTGCGGTGGCTTCTCTTGTTGCGGAGCATGGGCTCTAGGCGCACGGGCTTCAGTAGTTGTGGTGTCTGGGCTTCAGTAGTTGTGGCTCACGGTCTCTAGAACACAGGCTCACTAGTTGTGGCACACGGGCTTAGTTGCTCTGTGGCATATGGGATCTTCCCGGACCAGGGCTCAAACCCGTGTCCCCTGCATTGGCAGGTGGATTCTTAACCACTGCACCACCAGGGAAGCCCCCAAAGTGTTACTAATAAAGCCTCTTTGAGTAATTTCTTTAGTTCACTCATCTATTCATGCATTTTATATATTTTTACATTCATTAATTCAACAAGTATTTTTTGAGCACCTTCTTTGTTTCAGGCACTGAGAATGTGATGAGCAAAACCGACCGGGGCCCTACCCTCACAGAGCTTATATTGTCTCATGGAATAGATGAAAACCAGTCAAATAATCACACAGCTGGTGGGAATTAGGAGAATGTGATGGTTGTAAGATTATTCCATGTGGCTGATTTCTGTGAGGAAATCCAGGCTTTTCAACCTCTTTAAAGTCTTCTGATTTCCCACAAGGGAGTGACCTCTGACCTGGGATCTGAAAGATGTTTGGCCCTTTGAAAGGGATAGATTTTATCAGTTGACACTACAGAGATCAAGCAGGGTTGGTAGAAACAAATTTAGATAATTATCAGACTGACTACACATGTAAACAAAATCACTGTTTCTCTTTAGAAAGAAGAAGAAGGATATCAGGAGCTTGGTGGCTTAGAAGCATTAAAGCTGTCGAAACTGAAAGTAGAGCAGTTGATCATAGGATATCCAGGGAGTTTCCAAGTCATTCTGTCTCACAGTATGTAAACGTACAGACCCCATTAAGTGCTTCTTTCTCTTTTATTGAAATAAGGTGTAGAAAACACACACACACACACACACACACACACACACACACACACACACACACACCCCTGGGTATAATTAAGAAGTAAGACGTTAGGTAAATTACGTTTCCTTAAAGAAATATTTTGATGTTCTTGGAAACCTATACTCTTACTGAATACTAGCTAAGTTTCTGATATTGACAAACTGCGTCTCCTGTAAACATGCCATATGAAACAGCACTGATCTCTTCCATCTAAATATTTCCCAGTACCCTAGGATGGTCATCTGTGAAATAGATGATCTGAAGGTTCAGGAAACAAAACTATCCAAAGGAGTAAAACAGTCATCAGAATGTAGTTTGCATGTAGAATTCCAATCTCCCTGGAACTTCTAGCCGGTAATCTAATTTAAGCATGAAATGATATATGATAATTTGAAAATAATTATGTACTCTTAAATGAGAAGTCACTAAAGCACAGCAGCACAGAATTAAAGTAGCATGTGACAGTCTCTAATTTTACCTGCTGTAATTTTAATTTGGGGTTCGGAGTCAGGGTGGCAATGCCTCTTCAAAACATTCTGATCTTGATAAAAAAAATATCCAGATAGAATATCTAAGAGAAATACACTCTGTCATCCTCAAAAGAGTGTAAAAAGTGCATCTCGCACTTCCCACGGTGCAGTATTTCATGAATCTGTCTAGTTTTGTGGAATGCTGCCAGATGGCTGAGCTCTATTTCCACACATCCCCACCCCTTTTCTTGGTATGCCTGAGAGCATATGACTTAGGCTACAGCCATGCCTACAGCAAAATTACCCCGTGCTTAATTAACAGAAATCACTACATAACACACCTATGGACCATTCCTGGGGGTGTGTTGGATAGAGCCACTAGGAACTCTTGGGTCAATGCAGTGTTGAATGCTTTTCTCTCACCTACAAATATTAACATGTATTCTTCCCTGGACCAACAGGTAAGATCTCCACAAGTAACGGGACACTGCTCCGTAATTCAAGTCCGCAGATACCCTGAAGCCTCTGAACTAAGATTGTGCTGAGTTCAAGTTTCTATAAAACCCACGACGACTGTCTTTTCATCAGGATACATGCTCACTCCCTCCCCAGAGGTAGGCATTGCTACTAGGGGATCCCTAGGTTGTTATTACCCTACACCCAGTCTTTCTAACCTGCAGTTTTTCACAGGAAAGAATTCTTGTTAAGAGGGCTTCTGTGTGCAGAGGGGAGGATGGGAGGAGTAGTGGTTTGGGGAGGAGAATTCAGCTCATTTCACTAGTGGTCACTAATGCCTTTCTGTCCAATCACTCCTCCAGGCCCAAACCATTATATAATACATGTTGTAGCCTTTTGCATGTAGGTTATAACCTAAGCAAATAATCTTGTGGAATACTTTAACTTTTTATAACGTAAAATTTCAAACATCCAAATGTGAGGCACATTAGTGTGATGAAGCCCCATGTATTCCCATCACTCAGCTTCCACGTGACCAACTCATGGCCAATCTTATTCCATCTACACCCCTACACCCCTACCACTGGTATTATTTTGAAGCAAATTCATGAATAGTTTGCATTTCGATGGAGCAGTTAATAGAGGAGGCCACTTTTTCCCTAAAGCCGGCTTTGATTCTTCTCTTCCCAGCAGCAAGAAACCGTGATCCTTGAGACTCCCTAGCATTTTATTTCTACATTTCTTCTAGCACCAATCACGTCTTGTCTGGTATTATAGGTCTTTTTATACCTCCCATCTTTCCTATTGAACCGTCAGTTCCTTGAAGGCAGGACTTAGGACTAATTCATCCAGCATTCAATAAATGCTTATTGAATGAAAGAAGAAATGTACAAAGATGGGCTACAATGACTAAAATCCAAATTCGGATCAAAATAGATACACATCCAGCACTGGGAATCAAAGAAACAGACATTTCTTCACCTTAGATTTGCTCCTTCTGTTTATAACTCATAAGTAGAGACCCTGAGTTTCTTCCAAACGCCAATACAATCTTTAGGGAAAATATGTTTACCTTGAATTGGATGATAAAGCACTTAAATATGGTGAAAGATGTATTTGTTATTTACGATAATGTAGATAGAAGTGGTTTCTTGTAGCTATGCATTAATATAATACAAACTTGAAAACAGCGATCCATATCTTGCATGAAATAACAAAAGAAATTTGGGAAGGGCAATTTTCTTCCACAGGGAAAGAAAATGGACTTTGGAGTTGGGCAGACTTGGCCACAGAGCCCTGCCTTCTGCAAGTGACTTAACCTCTCTGACCTTTACCTTCCTAATCTATAAAAGTGGAAGGATTTTTTTCTTGCTTCACGTGATCGTGAAGGATTAACTGGGATAGCATATATGAAATCTCCAGCACTGCCTGTCATATAGTTGGTGCCCTTATGCACTGGTAATAATATTAGCAACCACTTAAGAGTTTACTATACGCTGGTCCTGGATTAAGCAGGATACATGTATTATTCTAATTAATCTTCACAGTAACTTTGAGGACAGTTAATATTTCCATTTTGTTGATGAGAAAACCAAAGTCTGGAAACTTAAGTAACTTGCTCAAGGTCACATAACTAATCAGAGGTAGAGCTGGGGTTTGGATATTTAAACCTGGGTCTCTCTGACGCTAAAGAGGAATTCTTTGTAATTATTGTGCTACCTGACTTTCTTTCATTAAAATTCCTTTGAAACTTTGTATAGAAAAGGGCCTTTCTTAAAACTTTAAGGAAAATACCTTTTCTTTCAACCACTTATTGCTGCTGTAATAGAACCTGAGAAATTAGCAACTTTGAATAATTAGGAATTTTTGAAAGTGGGAGGGTTAATAATGGAAGGATGAACATTTGAAGACCACATTCACTTTTATTTTAAACACTTATAAGAATAGTGATTGTATAGAAAATTAATATATTTACTTAAGGGATGTATAATATGCAAAGACTTTTTGTAACACTAATTCTAGCGATGTTGCAGAAAAATATACCTGAAGGCACAACTTCCGTAAGACACCAACAGAAACAGCAGCATCGAAAATGTATAATATTCACAAAATTTGGAAGATTTTAAGTGAAAAAGCTAATAAAGTATTTAGTGCATGATATATAATGAACACGGAATAGATATTTGCTGGATAACATGAAGCAAGAGTCATAAAACACCTAATATATTAAGTCACTCAGAATCTGAGACAGTGTCCAGTGCCTAATTAAGTCTTATGAAAACCTCTAAGAGTATATATTTTCTTTTTCTCTTTCTCGTTATTAGAAGTTCTGGCATTTCCTAAGTCTATTAGTTCCATTGGTTATCCCAGTACAAAAGCCTAGAAAGGCTTCCATTGAAATATTCAGGTTGACTATTAGAGGTTGTCAACACTGTCCTCTTTGAATAAAAATATTTAAAGGGTTTGTTCTTCTAGGAAACGTAGTCCAGCTTGAAAATTCATCTTTAAGATTGAGCTGGAGTGGCTGTTCCCTACAACTCTCCACGCTCTGAACACAGATTTACTGTAGTAAAGAAAAATCTGAGTCAAATGTCTGAGGAACAGGGTGTGATTGAGCTAAAACTGCCAATTTTGTTACAGCATGTTTGGAAAAGTTGCCCCCAAACCGGCTGTCATGAGTACTTCTTAAATTAAAATAATTCTCACTGAATCTTTTGAAACTAAATAGTTGATGTCCGAGAATCTCCCAGGAAAAGCCATTGTAAAGTCTCATGAGGACGGGAGCTTTTGTCTGTGGCACTCACCTCTGCATGCTCAGGGCCTGGCACTTGGCAGGTGCCATAGATCTGTGTGGACTTGGGAATAAAGGGAAATTATTTATGCCACAGTTCAGCTATACCAGGAGCCTGGCTTTGTGCTTATTCTTACAGTTAAAGCTTTCCCTAAGTGAGCTCTAAAATTCCCAGATGTTATAGTAAACACTCCTCAAATAAGTTTGGGATAACAACCTTGATGGTTCAAGTCATATGTGGCAAAGTTAAACGTGCCCTAGTATTGCTGCACCCTAAAACTCCCCATGGATTTGGAAGCTGGCAGAGATAAAGCAGACCCCAAGATGGTCTCAGCTGGACAAATGTTGAACAGAACAATTGCTGCCTCCAGTTGCTTTTGACACAAGTATTTGGTGGGGTGGGGAGCAGAGGAGGATAGTATGCTTGATATTCGTGGACAGGCTCTTTCTATTTTATCCTGCAGCCTTTGGAAGTTAATGATAATAAATTAATACTGCAGGGTCGTCAAGGTCAGACACCCTGTATCCTACGGGGCACCTGGACTTCCGATCCACTCAGATAAGGGGAAAGACAAAGGAGCAGTAGCCACCTGTCTTTATTAGAAATGGTGCTTGGTGCCCTGGTAGGGCTCTGCCAGTCTGCTTTGGCTTGCACGTGGGTTGGGCAACTCGCCACTAAGAGGTCCTCACGGGGAGAAAGGCTTAAGGGGGTGGGCAGCATGATAGAAGAATCACCAGATTGAAACACAAGTCTAAATATATTCATCTTGTCCTTGTCTCATCTTTAATGTAACCACTTGAGGAATTAAGTTGCTCCTGTATGTTAGGGTGCCTCCGTTTCCCTAAGTTTTGCTCTCCCCCAGTTTAGCCAGGGGCAGAGAATACACTTCTACCCTAGGGGCTGCTGCTTGTAGAAGGAGATAATGCTCTTGCACACATTACTAAGCTCAGCGTGAAATTAGTCCCCAAAGGGAGGAGGCGTGACCAATGCGTGTCAGATGTTCAGGCTTTCTGCGTGACTCCAGCCAGGGGCAGGGATGTGGCTACAGAGAAAATAGGGTTTGGGGAAACAAAGGAACTTGAAGGCAACCAGAGTGCCAGGCTAACCCCACAGAATAAAATGCAAGGAGTCAGGAGTGGGATGGAGGGCAAGTGGGAGGCAGTGGAATAAAAGAGGGAGGGGAGATCTTTGCAAGCCATATATTAGAGGTCTTGTTAACTGGCCTGGCCACTCACCAGCAGTGTGACCTTGGGCAAGTTAACTTTCCTGGGTCTCACTGTCCTCATTTGTAAAATGTCATCAGGTTGTTAAGAAGAGCAGATGAATACATACATCTGCAGATGAATGCACCTGCACCCCGCCCCCACCTCAGAATGCTCAATAAACATTAGCTCTTATTATCTGTAGCTCAGGCTTGCTTTTATGATTTGGTTTGATTCGTTTATCTACAGTTTGTACCAAGACAGGGTTATTTTGAAACACAGAGTTTCCACTCGGTATCACTTCATAGTTTGAGTAAACTCACGTACGCCTGTGCTGGGAAAGGTTGGAGATCTTTAAGAAATGTTCTTAAGAAGGATTACACCTGCCACTAGGTGTGAATTATTTGGCTAATTTAGTGTTACAACTAACAAAAAGAATGAAAAAAAAAAGAGGCTTTCCTTACATCTGTCCTCACTTGGTAATATAATAGGAGACTTAGTGGCTCACTCTCTCACTTGTTCAAAAGAAAAGGCAATTAAAGAACTTCACAAAACATTTGGTTGCAAAGCCTGAAAAGAGTGCACATCTCGAGAGCAGTTCCTTTCTTCTGCAGGAATACATTTTCATTAGGTCTTGGGTCAGCCTATATCTAGGCTTTGGGAGAGTGTGCTGGCTTAAGGCAGACCTCTGTATCAATTTACAGTGGGATCTGATAAAAAAGCCCACAAGAAGAAGAAAGAAGCTATGAGCTTCCAGATAACTACATGGTCAAGAATTCATAGGACTTGAAATTCTGATCTAGACCAGAATGTGCTTTTGACAAACACAGGGGAGAAATTATTGTAAATGTGCTATGCTAGGTGGCCCAGTAGGAGAAGTGGGACAAAAATGTAAAAAAAATTTTTTTAAATTTTATTATTTAAATCCTGAGGTGAGGGGGAATCAACAAACTTTTAGGTTAATCTTTACTACCTACCTTACCAAGGGAGTCAAAACACTTGATACAAGGTCATTTTAGATGTAAAACAAGAATAACATGGAGGCATAATTATTATATACAAAACATAAATCACAGCAAACAGTGGGGAGAGGGATGGGCAAGATAGGTGATGGGGATTAAGAGATATAAGCTACTAGGTATAAAATAAATAAGATTAAGGATATAATGTACAGCACAGGGAATACAGCAAATATTTTACAATAACTTTATATGGAGTATAATTTATAAAAATGTCAAACCACTATGTTGTACACCTGAAACTAATATAATATTGTAAATCAACTATAATTCAATTAAATTTTTTTTTTTTTTTTTTTTTTTTTGCCGTACGAGGGCCTCTCACTGTTATGGCCTCTCCCGTTGTGGAGCACAGGCTCCGGACACGCAGGCTCAGCGGCCATGGCTCACGGGCCCAGCCACTCCGTGGCATGTGGGATCTTCCCGGGCCGGGGCACAAACCCATGTCCCCTGCATCGGCAGGCGGACTCTCAACCACTGCGCCACCAGGGAAGCCCCAATTAAATTTTTAAAAAAATTACAGCAAACAAATTTTCATAGAGACTTGGCTAGTTCTGGTCAGGAGAAAATTTTTGGTGTATTTTCACTGGAGTTACCCTCATAGTGTAACCTAGGGGAGTTACACTAGTGTAACCTAGTAGTGGAGTTATTGGAAAGTCATTATTGTATAGTGGCTTCTATAATTAGTCTATGATTAATAGGTCCCTGACGGAAATTAACTCTGAGGAAAGCATCATAGGGAAACTCAGTTTTAATCTAGGGTTTTGCAAGTTCATACAATTGGCAGTGGCCTAAGGAGCAAAATGGGTTAACTGGTTAACTGAAGTGGGCTGTTACCAAATTGTTTGCATTCAACCTTAGTCTTCTTCTTATTAATAAAAAGGTAATGTGTTTTCAGGACAAATATTGTGAATGCTCCATAAGCAGAAAAAATTAAAGTTATAAGTTAAATTGCCATAATTCATTAGGAGGGAAAGAATTAAAAGAGAAAGAAAAGTTGAACTTGATACTTTCAAGTTTAATGTCAGAACCCTGAGGTCTGGATCTTGCCCATTTGTGACGGTGTAATCCTGAATAGGTAGGTAACTTAGTTTCCCTACATATGGCCTTGAGTAAATAACTTAATCTTTCTGGTATAAATTAGGAATACTTTATGAACATTTCATCAATGTCTACACAGCGAAAAATAAAAAAGTTATTGCTGATTGCTCGGTTTAGGTGCTCAGTGAAGACAGCAGAACCAGCCAAGACAAGTCTGAGACTTACTGCCCTTGACTTGCCTGCCTTGATTACTTACAGGGCCTTAATTAGCCAGCTTGGTGCAGACTTCCTTTCACTTTGTACTCAGCAAATTTGACTGCAGAGTTGTTTTCCTCCCCTGCGAAAATGAGCAATGTTTATATTACTAAGATCTAAAAGAAAAATTTTAAAGATGACTAAAAACTAGAGCGTGGAAAATTTTCATTTATTGAGCCTCCACTTTGTACTTTCTTGTATCACCCAAAGGGTGGCTCCTCACTCTGTTGGGTCACCTGCCTCTAGTTCAGTGGCTCTCAAACTTTTTTTTTTTTAAGATGTTGGCGGTAGGAGTTTATTAATTAATTAATTAATTTTTGCTGTGTTGGGTCTTCGTTTCTGTGCAAGGGCTTTCTCTAGTTGTGGCAAGCGGGGGCCACTCTTCATCGCGGTACGCGGGCCTCTCACTATCGCGGCCTCTCTTGTTGCGGAGCACAGGCTCCAGACGCGCAGGCTCAGTAGTTGTGGCTCACGGGCCCAGCTGCTCCGCGGCATGCGGGATCTTCCCAGACCAGGGCTCGAACCCGTGTTCCCTGCATTAACAGGCAGGTTCTTAACCACTGCGCCACCAGGGAAGCCCTCTCAAACTTTTTTTTTTTTTTGCGGTACGCGGGCCTCTCACTGCCGCGGCCTCCTCCGTTGAGGAGCACAGGCTCCGGACGCGCAGGCTCAGCGGCCATGGCTCACGGGCCCAGCCGCTCCGCGGCATGTGGGATCTTCCCAGACCAGGGCACGAACCTGCGTCCCCTGCATCGGCAGACGGACTCTCAGCCACTGTGCCACCAGGGAAGCCCCTCAAACTTTTTTAAAAAATAATTTTTATTGAAGTATAGCTGATTTACAATGTTGTGTTAGTTTCTGCTGTACAGCAAAAGTGAATCAGTTATACATATATCCACTCTTCTTTAGATTCTTTTCCCATATAGGTCATTACAGAGTATGGAGTCGAGTTTCCTGTGTTATACAGTAGGTTCTTATTAGTTATCTATTTTCTATACAGTAGTGTGTATGAGTCAGTCCCAATCTCCCAATCTATCCCTACCCCTGTCTTTCCCCCTTGGTAACCATAAGTTTTTCTACATCTAGGGGCTCTCAAACTTGACTAGCTTCAGACTCACCTCAAGGGCTTGTTAAAACAGATGGCTGGGCCCCACCCCCAGAGTTTCTGATTCACTGGGTCTGGAGTAGTACCTGAGAATTTGCCTTTCTAACAAGTTCCCAGTGACGCTGGTGCTGCTGTTCTTGGGACCACACTTTGACCACCACAAAGGGAACTGGCCTCCTGCCAGCTACTTAATTGTCCCCATAACACCCTCCCCTCCCCCCACCTTACCCCTAAGCCTTTATCTCCTCCTTGGGCCCTTGCTTTCACCGCTGTAAGTAACCAGTGGGATCCCTGGCCTCTAGCTGCTCCCTCTGGGTGGCCCCTGCTGGGAGCTGACGCGAAGGAGTCTTACTTCCTCACAACCCCTCTAATGCATGACTCTTGATGTTTTAAATGAAAAGACAGAAATAACTAGAGGAAATTACAAACATTAGTGGATAATGTGAAACTGAAGCTAAATGTGATTGTTCTAGTTCACAGAAGCTTGGGTTGAAAACCCCACCTCTGCCAACTGGTGATGGTGGCTCCATTATGATGGCCACTGTGTGCCATATTAGTGACTCCTACTTCCTGTCCTGGAAAAGACATTAGAGGTACCCGACTTGAGCCTGCTTATTCTGTACTGAGGAGTGAGATCCAGATGGGTGCCCTGACTGTTCCTTCCTCTTCCTTTGCTGTAAGTTCAAGATTCTGTTTTTCTCCCAGATACTACTGGGATCTGTAAAGTCTCACAGTAGAGAAATCGTATAGGTCTGTCTGGGTTTAGGCTCCAGTTTTCTGAAGAAGTGAAGGAAACAAAGTAACCTTTTTGGCTTCCAAATATGAGGTTAAGGAGAGACTACAGAGGAGGCCTATAGGTTTATGAGAACTTCCCCACATTTTCAGGAACCTCACAGTGAGCTCCAAAACATTTTCCTATGGTTGCCACACGACCAACATGGAAACCAAGAAAGGAAACAAGGAAGCTAAGGGTGAGGTCTGGACAAAGATTTCCCTTTCCTTCTCGAGTTCCTCTTCTAGTAGAAGCAAGATCCAATGACATCAGCATCTTTGGTGAAAAGGAAGACAGAAGTGGAGGGTGTACAGGGAGGGGATTAGTACTCTGGAGGCACCCGACCTAGCAAATCCAGCGTGGGTGTCCAGCATCTTAATTAGTGAAAGCACCATCTGAATGTGGCCTCAGTTGCAGGTTTGGGCCCAGATTCATCTGTGACTTGACCCAATTCAAATCAACAAGTAAATATTAAGCAATGATTATGTGTCAGGGAAGTGTTATGGGAAATAGAAAGAAAAGCATGACATGGATCCTGCTTTCAAGGAATCTATTATCTAGAAGGGGAGAGAAGAACAGTATACAAACCACTAAGGTGCAAGAGAGACTGTGACTCTCTGGGAGCCCTGGGCTACGGCTGCAAATGGGCTCCTGGCCATATCCTGTGCATCTGGGCCACTATCAGAAGGTTAGAGATGGCTGAAGTAGAGGCTTGTGCTAGGGAGTTGGTGGCAGTCAGTTAGGGGATTCGGTGCTAAAGAGGTTATTAGTTGACTACAGAAGCAACTACATACTTCTACCTAGCTATTTGTGATAATTGAGGCCAATTTTCAATTTTAATCTATATATTTGCATCCCTAATTTTGGTGAGGCCACTCTTCCCACTCACAAATCTGTGCTTGTAAATGACTAATCATTGTTCTATCCACTTGAGTAGTTAAGCAACTAAATGACTGCATGTGCAAATTCAGGGGTTTGGTGACAAACACAACTGTGTTAGTGGTTGCATAACCCCAAGGTGGAAAGGGAAAATTAATAGGCAACCTGTGAAAATCATTACTAATGTTTTTCTTCTGAACTATCAAGAAATAAAATTACATACTTGGTCTTTGGAACATGATAGATGGGGTAGACTATCAGACAAGGAACATAGCAATCCTCTGAGTAGTTGATGCCTTGTTATTTGAATCAGTAGAATCGGTATCAACAACAACAACAAAAATAAAACCAAACCATGAGATCCTGAGTATTTTGAGGCCATTCCAATTTCAGTGGGTTTCAGTGGGTCTAGGGAGTTTGAAATTTTGTGTGGCTGAAATTGTTACGAGATCACCCAAAATTCATCATCCTCCTTCCATAATGGAACTGTTGCTGGGAGGTGGATTGAGGCCCAAAGAAAGATGAATCTTTGTGATCCCACAAAGATTCCTATGTTCCTGCAACCCTAGAACCACTTGCCTCTGCCTGCCCCCTCCTCCCTGATGGAATGCCACAGGAGAGGGTTACCAGGAGGATGCAGACAGAGTAGAAACAAAGAAACATTTCCACTTCTCGTTTTTGTATGAGGCTGTACCCTTTACATGGCTGGACTCTTTTGGGAGTACTGGAAGAAAGGGGTAGGGTCATTTAGGAGCTCCAGGGCCCTTGGAGATAGGCATGTTGGGTGGGTATGTGGGATGGGATGTGGGAACTACGGGTAGAAAGGAAAGCTTGTGATGGAGCCAAAGTGATACAGATGCCCAGAGGCTCCAACTAGCTAATCCCCAGGCACCTCCAGCAGGGCACTCTTATCTCTCTTGCTCAGCATGATGGTTAGGCTCCTGAGAAGAAGTAATTAGAAAATATAAAAGTGAATTTTGTCATAAGAAAAAAATGAAATCATGCTCCAGTAGGTTGAAAAAAAATCTGTCGGGCTTCCCTGGTGGCACAGTGGTTGAGAGTCCGCCTGCCGATGCAGGGGACACGGGTTTGTGCCCCGGTCCAGGAGGATCCCACATGCCGCGGAGTGGCTGGGCCCGTGAGCCATGGCCACTGAGCCTGCGCGTCCGGAGCCTGTGCTCCGCAGCGGGAGAGGCCACGGCAGTGAGGGGCCCGCATACCGCCAAAACAAAAAAGAAAAGGTGGATGGTGACTAGGCCTGGGCTTAGATCCTCACTGCACAGGGTATTATATCACATTACCCCCACCAGCAACACTCCCAAATGACACCATCAGCTCCAGTTCCAAAATATTTTGGTGGGCAAAACTAGTCTTATTATTCCAAAACTAGTCTTAATTTCTTCTTTGTTTTATTAAAAAATTAAAATAAATGTGTGAAAATTGGGAGATTGGTGTATTGTGTGAGTTGAAGCCTTGGCAACAGTGTGTAAAATCTATATCTGGGAATAGTTGAAACCAAGAGTTAGACTGTGCATTGCTTAGTATTACAGGCTTCAGTGTATTAAAGGAATATAAAATAAGTAGGTAACTTTTGCTTCTTCCTTTCACCTGAAATGTAGTTAGTAAAGAGTAAAGTCTATGTGGTTCATACCAAAAAATACATCAGTTTGAAAATACAGCAGGAAAAGATTTATTTTTTTAAAGAAGCCAAATCTTGGTGTTAACAAAGCACAAGCATTGTGATTCAAACTTTATAATTTGTTGAAAGTGCTTTCACATTGGTATTACTATTATTTCTAGTCTATTTTCCCAGAAGAGCAAAGTCAAGTTCGAGATGAGAGAACTGACAGAACAGGAGGCCATAAAAGTGATGGAATGCCCAGAAGGCATATAAGAAACTAAATATTGATCTTTGTTCTTTCAGCGAGGACTCTCAAGTTTCTAAGGATGTCATTACAGCTATGGTGGCGTTGGTTAATCTGATCTGCTATTCAGCTGTGGTCTTGCTCAGCACTGAAAGAACACTTTGTTCATGAGCTTCAGCTGACAACCAGAGAGTTCTCTAAAGCAAGGGTTATAGCGAGAACATTCCTTTCCATGTGTTATGTAAGATATTCAAGGTATGTAGGACTCTGAGGCAATGAATAAAACTTGTTTTAAAAAATGACACAACTTTATACAGCAGAAACACACCATTGTAAAGCAATTATACTCCAATTAAGATGTTAAAAAAAATGACACAACTTATACAAATTACTTTTTATCCTTCAAAGAGTCATATTGGAAGACACATACTTATCCTAGCAAAGCACTGCTCAAAGCATTTTGGAATTTTTTGTTTTAGTGTTGCCTTTAGAGCCAGGGTTAGGGTTTGTGAACCACTTAGGACTAAATACTTAGCATGTCACCTCAATTTTTAGCCATGACATGGAAGGTTGATTATTTGTTTTGCTTCTCCATAGACTTAATTCTAAATAACTTGGGATATTTTTTAAAAAAACAAATCTATTCATTTACCCATTGATTCATTTAATCAGTAAATATCCATTCAGTGTCCTGTGTGCCAGGCTACACGTTAAAAGTTGAGGATTCAGCGATGCTCAAGACAGAAATAGTCCCTGCTCTGTTGAAGCTGACGTTATAATAGGGAAGACAGACCACATCCATCCCCACAGCAACATGCTAACAAACAACTTTTTAAAATACTTGCCAGTTGGGATAAGTGGCATAAAGGAAACAGATAAGGGGCTGAGCTAGAGAAATAACAAGAAGAAAACAGTTTGTTAGATGGGGAAGGTGACATTTAAGCACAAATTCAGCCTCTAAAGATGTCTACTTGCCACCATTGGGAGTATTCAGATGAATACATTTTAATTTTGGAGAACAATTTTGAAGCCCGAGTGGGGGCACAGCCCACTTTCCCCACAGCAAATTTTCTTTCTGTAGGATATGAAAGTGTGACCCTAATCAACGAAGTGGCTTCAAATGTGATACCTCAGTTACCATAAATAATCTGATAGCAAATAAGTTGTATCTCACTTGGCAGCCCTGACCAACTGATAGCAGCCCTTTCTTTTTTTTCTTTGGGATTAAACAAACATACACACAATTTTCTCCCCAGACGGTAGAGCTGTCTGACATCTCGACTGTCCCATTTGCAAGGCCCCAGGATCTTTAATCCTTCATCTACTGAGGCTCTCAGAGCCACCTGGGAGATGTCCTGGAGGTCCCCAATACTACAGAGGTAGTAGCACTTCATGCTATGTCCAGTACTTGCAGGACAGCATCAGCACCCTGTTTAGGTTCTCAAACACCTTCTCCAGGATGATGCCAATGGTCTTGAGAGAGATTCTGAGTCTGTGCCCTGGCTTCATGGGAAGCCATGCTGAGAACCATTAATGATGTCTGCTAAGGGCTTGGAATGGGGTCACATAATGTCAGTTTGCCCATTATTGGAGATGTTAAGTTTGATCACTAGGTTAAGCTGGTGTCTGACAGATTTCTCCATTGTACAGGCACCCTTCTTCCTAAAGAGTATTAAGAAATACTCTGTGGGGTAACATTTTGAGATTATGTTAATTTCCTGTTCTCCAACAATATTTCACTGCCAAATGACTTGCCCAAGTTCATAGCTAATAAGTCACAGAACTGTGACAGGAGTTCTATTTCTCCAACTCCCAGCCCTGACAACTTCCACTCCACTGTGCTGGTTCCATACATTAGCATGTGAACATTTCAGGTAGGATATGAAGAAGTCAGGGTTTCTAAAGATTCTAAGATAATCTAGGTGCTATTTAGACCTTCATAGTTTATTAAATGCATTGAAAAATAAAAGTTTCATTAGAAACTCCTATTTTGTGGGAAATAATTAGATTTCCCTTAATGTAGCTAAGGAAGCAATAAATGGTAACACTGCTAGATAGATGAATTGTTGCTATTACTATTCAAAAGGGACAGACAGATATTGTGGCCAATTCTCCTGCCCCCAAATATTCTTAAGCAGGTTTGGATCCTGTTTCTTCTGCCCTTCTTCACTTAGAATTTTTGTTTTTTGGCTGTGCTGCTCAGCTTGAGGGATCTTAGATCCCTGATCAGGGATCAAACCCGGCCCCGGCAGTGAAAGCACAGAGACCTAACCACTGCACTGCCAGGGAATTCCCTGCCCTTCTGCACTCTGAATACCAGTATAGATTTGCTGGATAAAAGACTCTGTGCTGAGTGTGAGTACCAGTATCTTTCCTTAGAATCATTAACTGTAACTATAAATCAGATGGATTTATGTTCATTTCATTTCTTAAACCACACTGTGGTGGTTTTTATATGAATCGAATTCCTATTGTTGAGTCTTTCTAAACATCAGAAGCTGTCCCAAAGACTTCCTGTGGTAGTATAGTCCATGGGGTAATTGTATTAGGATAATAGGGTTGAAACATTTCATAATTTAATGAGTTTGTAGATTTCTTATTCCCAGAATTAAAAAAGAACCTCTATGAATGTCAAATTCCATAATTATCTGACAGAACAGAATTTGGCTCTATTTAACCAACTGGCATACTCTCCATAGATAACAACATGGTTTGATTAATATAAAGAGCCCATTTCCCACACCCCTCCACTCAGGCATCAGAAATTCATTAAATATAAAGCCTTACATAATTCTGTAAAGAAGCTCACTTCTCTGCAGTTTCTCTAGCTTCTAAATTAGATATTAAAGAAGAAATATCATTCTTTAGGTGCAGGCTTTCAGCTTTCCCTGAAATGGAGTGGCTGGTTATGGTCCAGCACACAAACTGGCTTGGGTTTGATGGAATTTAGTTAATAATAATTAATAATAATAAAATACAAAGTCCCCTTGGTGTTAAGTTAACAAGCAAATTCTGGGGAGAGAGATGAGAATAGGATGTGGATCTAGTCTATAAGTGGCCTAGGCCTTGAAGATTCCTTCTGGCACTAGGTACACACATTTGGGTTTCTTTGGATTAGAAACATAAAAGCATAATTTGTGCCTTTAATTAAATTTTTTTTCCAGTAGAACTCTTGCCAAATGACCAAAGAAACATAGAGCTGGATAGAAACAATAGCTGACATTTATGTCCTAGGTGTTTTACATGAATATTGTTTAACCCTCACAAACAACCCTTTAAGAAGGTACAATTATTATTTTCCTTCTTTGAAAGATGAAGAAACCGGAGCCCAAAAAGTTTAGGCAACATCCCATAGGATAGTCTGGCTTGCAAACACAAACAAAGAGTAAGACTGCAGAGTCTGAGATCCTGAGGTCCCGAAGATAGGCCCTATCGCCTCCCAAACTCTGCTGCCTCTCCATGGAGGGGTAGGGAGACTTACAGTGCTTTTCACAGGAAGACTGCTAAGTGCTTCTCTTGAATATTATGATTATTTTCCACAGCAATCCTTTCATGCAGCTTATAGGCCAAGAACTGGGGGTCCATCAAATGGAAAGTGACTTGTGTAAGACATTCCCTGTGTTCCTGGGAGATCCTGGCAGAAGGCGAAGAGGCTCTTACCATTACTCCTGGGAATTCACCAATGGCTCGTACTCCTCCCAACTCCTCATTGTGAAAGACAAACAGCATCCGTCCTAGTTGGAGTGTACTCATTTGATACTTGTTCTGTATTTCTCCCTAGTGGCCAACATTCCTGGCAAGAGAAAAGGAAACCAGGATAATAACCATTGTAGAGTATGAAATTGCTTCTTATCTGAATCCATACTCTAAACCTCCTTCAGTGCTTTCATAAATCATCCCACACTGATAGAATTATTTTTTATGACTCATAGGTATATTTTACTTTTCCAGTTTTATCCTCTTTACTTTCAAGGAGAAGATTGGATGATGGAGAAGAAAGATTCACCTGCAGAGCTATGTTGGATTTTATTTAACCCTAACACATAGACTGTGGACTAAAAAAAAGAAATATGCCCAGCTTAGTGTTATGTATAAAAATACTTTTTAAAGTTTTACAGAATATAATCCAATGACAAAAGTCATTCACTTAACAAGAATTTATTGAGTTCTTTCTAGGTATAAAGCACTGCAATAGGTGCTGAAGTACAAAAATAAATAAACCTCATCCCTGCCCTCAAGATGCTTATACTCTTGGGTGTAATATTGTGTGACCATTTGTCTGGGCCTGCCTGAGGCAGTCTTGGTTTACACCTGTTTCCCCAATGTAATTATAAACAATACTCTCTTTCACTCTCAAAAGTGTCCCAGCTTAGATGACAAATTGCAAATACCCTAGCAAGAATATTTCCCACTAGATGATGTTTTTAAAATACTTGTAATTCTTGGATATACTATAAATAAAAAGTACAAACCGCAAAGCTGCAAAAAGTATACTGACACACTGTCTTCATTTTGGAATCAATATTCCTGTCTCTATATGTCAGTTGAAGTAAGTTCATTGGGAAAGTGTGGCATTTGGTCTTACATTATTTTTTAAAATGCAACTACTGTTCAATCTCTATTGAGAGTATGAAATATATTGGCTAGAAAACTTAAGAAGATGAGAGAATACTGCCATAAATGGAGATAATAATACGTATCATGCACTCAACCCCAGTTTTATAGGAGCCAGTTTTATAGGAGCCAAGGACACAGGGGCCCTTGGGGGCCAGGGAAGTGTCAGGTGGAGCAGAAAAAGCAACGGTTGGAGGCATTTGGGGTCACGAGCCTCTGATCTCAGAGTTCAAGGTGGCGTCTTTCCCTCTCTTGGACTCTTTGGTCTCTCTCCCATTCCTATATGTACTGAACTCATTAGTTTTTAAAGTCACCTGTGATGTGCTTTTGTGAAAGGTTGGTGTCTGCAGAACTTCTAATTACACATTACTTTGTGTACTGTTGTCTGAAAATGTATACGTACGTATTTTGATATTGAAGACAAGCTATTTTTAGTTTCCTTTTGGGTATGTTTGGAGAAACTCTTAACTGTGGCTATGCTGCTATGGAAACAGTATCCATGTATACTGACATGTTTACAATCGTTTAAAACACTATAAACTTTCTAGGGCAAAGGCAAACAGCTTACTTCCATCAAAGTTGCTCCCTGGTTTCCTTTTTTATTAGTTTATTTATTACTCTCAGACCCATGTTGGAATCTGTTTCATCTGTGACTGCATTAAAGAGCTGGTTTTTGCTGACGTGCATCATTTAATTGATTTCACATTCGTAACTACAGTAGCACTGAGAACAGATGAAAAGTTTACCCTGAAATCAGAAATATTCTTTGGCCTTGCTAGAAAGTGAGAATTAAATACCTCCTAGGCTCCCAAATGAAAAAAATGGAATAATACCTCTTGAGGGTATGTTGACTATCTAGAATTTGCAAGTGTAGGATAATCATTTCAATGTAACTACTGTAATTATTATTTGTGTATACAGAATGAATTTAAAGACTAGGCTAATTGCTTCAAAACATGTAAACCCAAAAAGGAGTTTTCTGGCTTATTCCAAGCATGGAGTAAAGTAGGTGGCTAAGAATCTTTACAATCTCTGGAAAAAGAATCTTAACAAAGCCACATGAACTGAAGTGAATAAGAACCATGTTTGTTTGAAAGTACCAGGAAAGTGATTTTTGGCAGGGTAGTTTTCCAGGAGTCAAAAAGTATTTTAAAGTGGAACCTGTAATTATGAATCATACAATAGTGTGTCCTGACTACATAAAAGGGCACATACTCTAGCAGAGCATATTTTATAGAATTTTAAACACAGAGTACTTACTCCTTTAAAAACTTCTCTTTTCCAAAATTTTATATCTATTTGGGGTAAGTATACAGTAAAGAAAGTTTTAGCTGTCATGAAGTCTACTTTCCTCTCTCTTCTACTAAAATCTCATTTTTGTCATCTTCCCAAAATGGTCATTTAAAATCACAGATCAAGGGGCTTCCCTGGTGGTGCAGCGGTTAAGAATCTGCCTGCCAATGCAGGGGACACGGGTTTGAACTCTGGTCCGGGAAGATCCCACATGCCACGGAGCAACTAAGCCCGTGTGCCACAACTACTAAGCCTGTGCTCTAGAGACCGCAAGCCACAACTGCTGAAGTCCGCGCACCTAGAGCCCGTGCTCTGCAACAAGAGAAGCCACTGCAATGAGAAGCCTATGCACCACAACGATGAGTAGCCCCCGCTCGCTGCAACTAGAGAAAGCCCGCGCGCAGCAACAAAGACCCAATGCAACCAAAAATAAATAATAAATTAAGTAATTAAAAAAAAAATCACAGATCAAAAAAAAAACACCCAATGGAGTATAGTTAATTAACAGCTATACTCCAGTATAAAATAAAAATTAAAACAAAAAACAAACAGCCAGTGGAAGTCGTGCGGGAAGGGGCATGCTTCGTGGTGAGCTGGGACGTGGGCCTCAAGTGCACGTAGAGATCAGTGAGCCATAAGCCGACAGTCCCCATCCCCCTCCCTCCCAGGCCCCTTTCCAACAGTGTTTATATACTTTCTCTGCTCCCACTCATCAGTGGACATTCCATTCTAAGCCCTTCAAAGGGACAAGGTTTCTATGATTCTGTTTTTCTTCTTTGTGGGAAGGATTCCTCCCCGACAGGAGCTTAGCAGCAGCTAAGAAACGTGACCCCAAGGTCACATTCAAATTAGAACTCAGTAAAACCCCAAGGTTTGTTGCTTCCTGGCTCTAAAGGAAACTCAGAATGACAACGGTGGCTGGATATTCTACCGTAGGTATGGAGAGAGTTTATGGTGGTGGTGGTGGGGCTAATGGGATGGGAATCTGGGAAGAGTGGGTGTCAAGTGGCTCTGACAACTGGGTCCCTTTAGGGTTGCCCTCAGGATCAGGATGAAAAGGTGGAAGCGGGGTAGCAGCAGCAGTTTGGCTTAACACAGAGCACTCTCCAGACAGCCACTAATTGGCTTACTCCTTTCAGACATCTCTTAAGAAGCAGATTTCCGTTTCTGTTCTGTTGCCTCTGAGGGGATTTCCCAAATTAACCTCCTCTAAGCTTTCTTGAGGGGCTGTTTTTGAGGGCTGGTGGGGAATTTCCCTCTTCTGACCAAACTGTTGCTGGGAGAGATTTATTGCTGATCTCCGTCTGGGGATTTTCTCACAGGCCTTTGCTACTTCCTGTTTCCCAGGAGTTTCTGCTCTCTGGGAACTGAAGAGCCATCGGGAGAAGGGGACAAACAGGCTTTAGGAAAAAGGAAAGAGGGCATGTTTGATACAGTGTTACTCTTCTCCCCTCTTCCGGTTCTTTGCCATAGTGATACTGGATTTGAAGATCAGGCCCAGGGACCTTGCTGAGGGTTCAACTGGATTACACTAAACATTCCACAGGAACTTGGGTTGGACAGTGAAATCACAAATCACATGAATGACTGGTTTATTAGAGTAGCTTTCCTTTGTTGGGGATGGATGGAAACTCTTGTTAAAAGAAAGCATTAAAGAATCATCAGTCCTTTTACTTAATGGTAATACTCTACCACTTCTTGAGTGCTTTCTGTGTATCATGCATGGTGCTGGGAGTTTTGCATACATTTCTCATTTGATCCTGGCAACAACCCAGAGAAGTAGGCTTTATTAAGGCCCATTTAACAGATGAGCAAACCAAGGCTCTGAGATGTTAGGTAATTTAGCCACATTTTCCTGGCTGGTATTAGGAGAGCTCCAATTTTGTGGAACCCCAAAGCCTATATTCATTCAGCTATAAATTTGTCAACTTGAGATTTGTTTCATAGATCTTTGAGGTGCTATTACCAGCAGAGTAGTAGAAAGGATCCTGTATAGAAGCAGCCCCCTAAAACCAGGAGTGAAAATATTTTACGGGCAGTATCGACAGTTGTTAGCTTAGCTCTGTATACCTGCCAGGCCCTTTTGCTGTATACTCACCATCTTCACATCACCTGGAAAGTGATGCTGCTGACCTGGGAGTAGGAATCAATATATAAAAGAAGCTCCAATTGAACCAATTCACTAGTTGTTTCTCTTAGAGAACCCTCTACCTAACCACTGCTTTTCACCTTGCTATTTTCTGCCCTAGCTTTGTACATTTTATCAAGGTCCTTAGAAATAATTCCCCTGAGGACAGGTCCCAGAATATCTCTGACCCTGCTCTGGCCCAGGGAAAATAACATTCTTGATTGCTCTGAAGCTAGATTACTGTCTCTGTGTGCACGGGTATGTGTGTGTTTTCTTTTATGAGTTTCTCAGTGGGATAGATTATTAGCCACAGTTGACATTTGCGAAGTTCTCCATATACTTTCAGTTCCACCAGAGGAGTTATGAGTGAGGGTGAGGGTTCTGGGGGCAGTACCAGGACTGATATGGCAGATCCTGGGAGTTCCCAAGGGTCGGCGTGGACACCCCTTTCCCACTGCACACGTTGCTGCAGCATCTCCTCTCCAGGGTCTGCCTAGGAGGGCTCCTGACCATATCCTCTTCATCCAAATAGTGAACTCTGCTAGCTGCCAACTGTTGAGAGTTTACTAGTTGCCAAGTGATTTACCTGCCTTAACTGACTTGATCTTCACCCATGAAGGTAGACAAAATGATTCTCATTTATTTTACCGGTGAGGAAACCAAGTCCCCGGCAGGTTGATGATTGACCCAAAGCTGCCTAGTAAGTAATCTGAGAGACTGGGACTCAGATACTGGTCTGTCTGATTCCTAGTTATGGCTTTGTTGTGGGAGAGGGGAGTAAACCTTATTTATGTGTTTATTTATTTATATTGAGATATTATATTCGGTTCAGGTGTACAACATAATTTAATATTTTTATATATTATGAAATGATCACCAAAATAAGTCCAGTTACCATCTGTCACCGTGCAAAGTTGTTACAATATTATTGACTATATTCCCTATGTGTACATTACATCCTTGTGACTTATTTATTATATAGATAAGTTTGTACCTCTTAATCCCCTTCACCTATTTTGTCCATTCCCCCACTCTCCTCCCCTCTGGCAACCACCAGTTTGTTCTCTGTATCTATAAGTCTGTTTCTGTTTTAATTTGCTTGTTTGTTTTGTTTTTTAGATTTCATATGTGTATATATATATCTCACATCTTTTTTTATCTATCCATCTATTGATGGACACGTACATTGCTTCCATATCTTGGCTACTGTAAACAGTGCTTCAGTGAATATAAGGGCATGAGTTCTTTTTGAATTAATTTTCTTCAGACAAATACCCAGAAGTGAAATTGCTGGATGTTATGTATTTCTATTTCTAGGTTTTTAAGGAACCTCCATACTGTTTTGCATAGTGGCTGCACCAGTTTACATTTTCACCAAAAACGCACGAGGGCTCCCAATTTACCACAACCTCACCAACACTTACTGCTTCCTGTCTTTTTGATAACAGCCATCCTGACAGGTGTGAGGTGGTATCTCACTGTGGTTTTGATTTGCATTTCCCTGATGATCAGTGATGTTGAGCACTTTTTCATGTTCTTGTTGGCCATCTGTCTTATTTGGAAAAATGTCTATTCAGATCTTCTGCCTAATTTTTAGTCATGTTGTTGGTTTTTTGATATTAATTTCTTCACTTATGGTTTGATGGATTCCTTTATTGTTATGTTTGGATTCCCTTCTTTTTGTGTGTGTGTATCCATTGTAGGTTTTTTGTTTGTGATTACCATGAGGTTCATACATATCAACCCGTATCTATAGCTGTCTATTTTAAGCTGATAGTCACTCAAGTTTGAAGGCATTCTAAAAGCACTACGTTTTTATTCCCGTTTCCATGTTTTATATGTCATATTTTATATCTTTTTATTTTGTGTGTCCCTTAACTACCTATGTAGCTATAGTTGATTGTACTACTTTTGTCCTTTAACTGTCACACTAGCTTTTTAGTGGCTGATCCACTGCCTTTACTATTTATTTGCCTTTATGAGTGAGATTTTCCTTCATATATTTTCTTATTTCTATTTGTGGTCTTTTCTGCTTAAAGAAGACCCTTTAACATTTCTTTTAAGACTGTCTAGGTGTGATGAACCCCTTTAGTTTTTACTTATCTGGGAAACTCTATCTCTCCTTCAATTCTGAATCATAACCTTGCCAAATAGAGTATTCTAGGTTGTAAGATTTTTCCTTTTAGCACTTTAGATATATCCGGCCTCTCCCTTCTGGCCTGTAAAGTTTCTGCTGAAAAGTCAGCTGACAGTCTTATGGGGTTTCCCTTGTATGTGATTAGTTGCTTTTTTTCTTGCTGCCTTTAAGACTCTCTTTTTATCTTTACTTTTCCATTTTCATTTTAATGTCTTGGTGTGCATCTCTTTCAGTTCATCTTGTTTGGAGCTCTCTGTACTTCCTGTACTTGGATGTCTGTTTCCTTCCCCAGTTTAGGGAAGTTTTCAGCCATGATTTCTTCAAGTAAGTCTTCTATCCCATTCTCTCTTTCTTCTCCTTCTGGGATCCCTATAATGCAAATGTTATTATGCTTAATGTTGTCCCAGAGGTTCCTTAAATGCTCCCCAATTTAAAAAATTCTTTTTTCTTTTTGCTGTTCTGGTTGGGTGATTTCCATTATTCTATCTTCCAGATCACTTATTCGTTCTTCTGTATTATCTAATCTGCTGTAGATTCCCTCTAGCATATTTTTTATTTCAGTTATTGTACTCTTCAGCTCTGATTTGTTGTTTCTTATATTTTCTAAGTCTTTGTTGAAGTTCTCCCTAAGTTCCTCCATTCTTCTCCTGAACTCAGTGAGCATCTTTATGATTGTTTCTTTGAAGGCTTTATCAGGTAAATTACTTATCTTCATTTCATTAGGGTTTTTCTTCTAGGGTTTTATTTTGTTCTTTCGTTTGGAACATATTCCTCTGTCTCCTCATTTTGTTTTATGTATATCTATATCTATCCATCTACCTACCTACTTACATTCTTTTTCAGATTCTTTTCCATTATAGATTATTACAAGATATTGAATATAGTTCTCCATACCATACAGTAGGTCCTTGTTGTTTATTTTACATATAGTAGTGTGTATCTGTTAATCCCAAACTCCTAATTTATCCCTCCCCCACTTTTCCCTTTGGTAAATGTAAGTTTATTTCTATGTCTGTTAGTCTGTTTTGTAAATTACTTCATTTGTATCATTATTTTTAGATTCCACATATAAGTGATATCATATATTTGTCTTTCTCTGTCTGACTTACTTCACCTAATTTGATAATCTCTAGGTTCATCCATGTTGCTGCAAATAGAATTATTTCATTCCTTTCTTTTTCATGGCTGAGTAGTATTCTATTGTGTGTGTGTGTGTGTATACACCACATTTTCTTTATCCATTCATCTGTCGATGGACACTTAAGTTGCTTCCATATCTTGGCTATTGTAAATAGTGTCACTCTGAACATTGGAGTGCATGTATCTTTTCGAATTAGAGTTTTCATCTTTTCCAGACATATGCCTAGGAGTGGGATTGCTGGATCTTATGCATCAAGGGTCTTTTATAGCAGAAATTATTTTATAATCTCTGAAATGACTTTATACCAAGAGTAATATTAATAGTTTGTTAAATAACTCCATAGTAAATAACCATGTTTAGGACATGTTTGCCTGCTTGAAAGAAAACAGGGCATTAATTTGGAAATTATTAATTTTTCATATTAATACATGAATAAACATTTAAGAAAAATGAGGGCCATAGTTCCATTTCTTTGTACTCTTTTAAGCAAAAGTTTTTTAACCAGTTATCTATATTTGCTGCCTCTAATGTCTCTCTTCTTACCACCTCTTAAAACTTGCTCCAAACATGTGTCTCCCATGAATGCTTCATTGAAACTGCTCTTTTCAGAGATGCCAATGACTGTACTTTTATAGGTCCATCTGTCAGTTCTCAGGCCTCAGCGTAGGTGTGTGTCAGTAGCATTTGACATAGCTGGTTTCTCCCTCTACTCTGGAACAGTTTCTTCACTTTGCTTCCAGGACACACCCTCTCTTGGGTTTCCTCCTCCTCACTGGGCATTCCTTCTCAGTCTCCTTTGCTGGTCCCTCCTCTCCTCCCTGACCTTATAACCCTGGAGAGCTGCAGGGTCTTCTTCTTAGGCCTCTTCTGTTCCTTATTCCCTCCCTTGATGATCTCACCCAGTTTCATGGCCTGAAATATCATCTACATGCTGCCAAAAGTGTATCTCCAGCCCAGACTCCTCTTCTGAACTCCAGACCTTTATGCAACTGACAACCTGACATCTCAGACTTAACAAGTCCAGACTCAAACTCCCATTCTTCCTTTTAAAGCCTGCCCCATCCACAGTCTACACCTCCCCAGTGGATGGCGACTCTATCCTTAATTAGTTCCGAACAAAAACCTTACAGTCATCCCTGACTCTTCTTTTGTCTTTTTTCTCACATCCAAGTCTTGCTGGCTCCTCCTTCAAAATATATATGGAATCCAACCACTTTTCACCACCTCCACCTCTCCTAGCCTGGTCTGAGCCACTGTCATCTCTCTCTTGGATAACTGCCATCACTTCTTAACAAGTCGCCCTGCTTCTAACCCTTGCCCCTTGCTTCTACTACAGGCTAGTCTCAAGAATTCAGTCAGAGAGATACTTCAAAAATAAAGTCAGATCATGCTACTCTTCTGCTCAGAAACCTCGCAATGGTGTCCTATTTCACTCAGAGTAAAACAAGTCCCCTCAAAGGCTTATGCAACCCAGATGACCTGCTTCCTCATCACCTTTCTGGCCTCAACTGCTGCTAACTTCACCTTCACTCATTCCTCTCCAGCCATGCTGGTCTTCTTGTTGTTCCTCAAACACCTCAGACCTTTGGCCTGGAAAGCTTTACCCAGAAGGCCACATGGCCCGCCCCCTCACCTTCTTCACATGTTCCCTAGGTTTTCACCTTCTCAATGGGGCCACCCTGCCACCTATTTCAACTGAACTTTCCTTCCCTCTTCACCTCTAGCACTCTTGATCTCTTACCCTGGTTTACTATTTCCATTTTCCATAACATTTATGCCTTCTAATGTCTATTGAAATCACTTACTGTATTTATGGTTTATTTTCTGCTTCCCACCTATAATGTAGTCTCCATTAGGACAGGGATCTGTTTATTTTGTTCACTGATGTATTCTAAGCACCAGATCAGTGTTAGCTGCCTGGTAGGAAATCAGTAAATATTTTTAAATGAATGAAAATTCAAATCTTCAGAGACAGAAATGACAGGTATGAGAAAAGTCTATAAAGACCCTATCCATGTTGGTTCAGTGATTTTAAAAGGGATTTTTACCTCTTACTTCTTAATGACAGAAATGAGAATATAACTTCACAAACTCACAAATTAAAAGCACCCACAACAGTCTGTTCACTTCAACTGTTGCTTTTGAGGAACTTGATAAAATATCTTGTCCTTCTATCCCTTCTTTTTTGGTAAGCCTCCTTTTAAATACTCAAATAACCTGGGTGTTACTGCTGGGAAGACATCAGAAAGGCATTTAGCTGAAGGATAGAATTTATCAGGGCTCATGGTCAAAACAGCTCCTCAATATTTATTCTATATTGTCTTTGAATGATAATATTCATAGTTCCAATCTGGACAGGGCTCATAGTGTTCATGGTACTGTGAAGGGCCTTAAAATTCATGTGATCTGTTTTCTCAGATGAAAGTGGGAAGGATTCTGACAGCAAGTTGGTTTGTGGGTAAAAGCAATGACACCGTTGGCCGAGGTCTGATGGCCACCATAGCTGTTACATGTTTATATTAATACTTCCCTTTTTGAGACATTTCAAGAAGTACTGTTCTCAGTAGTATGAGGCAGACTACATGTACTAATGACAAAATTTCTGAGGTTGCTCTTGAGTGTTTCCTGGTAAACCTAACCACGACATGGTGGGTACTTCGTAAATGAGAACATGGTGGGTACAGAGGTTAAAATAGGGTAATTCATCTCACAGTCTTTCTCAATGGAAGGCCCAAAATATTATATGCTATTTTATTCTCTAGTTTTCACCCATGCTCTTTTCCCCACTCCAGGGAAGCTTTAAGTGGATTTGCTATAACTGTGTTATGCATATGATAGACAGAATTTGTTACTATGATTAAATAATTGATTTCTATTTTAAAAAAGCAATTGTCTGTTATTTATAATGGCAGTCCTATTACTTAAAGTAACTTTGGATAGATCAAAATTCGTCACTCAATTTTTAACACTAGGGCTTGAAATTACTGGGTTTTTTTAAATCAAAAGCATTAGAAGAATATACGATAGTTATAGGAATATGATAACATTATAGGAAGTTTGGACAATTAAAAAAACTACCTGTAATTCCATCTAACCATTATGATCATTTGTGAGCCAATATACTAATCAGTCTGATGTTGATTGTACTTAAGTTTTAAATCCTCTGCAAACCCACTTATTAATTCATTCTTTTGGCAATAATTTTTCAAGCATCTGTCTGTACCAGGCCCTGTGCTACACCATGGGTATTTTGTTGGTTCACAGGGAGAGGCCAAAGTCTCAACACTTGGCAAACATCAGCCATTCTGTGACTTCCTCTTTTGCCCAGAGGTCTAGAAGCAGCACAGGGGGGATGCCAGTCCAATGGTGACATGGTCACTCTTCTGCTTTGCTTGAAGATAAGGGCACTAATTCCTTTGCTTCTCCACCCTTCATCTGCAGATTACCTGGGCCTAGACTGGCCTTAAATCTCTGAGACAGACTGAACCCTAATAAATGGGTTGCTGATCCTAAAATAAAATTGCGAATCAGGTTTGGTGTTTGATGTAAAAGCCTGAGAGACACAGGTTTGTTGCTAATTTAGATTACAAATGTCATCAAAAATAGAAACCAAAAAGGTTGGGTAATTTCTAAATTAAACACTCTTCCTTAGAATAATTACCATGTTACAGCATCTGTGTACTTTGGTAGAATCTGAATAACACTTTATTGCTCAGAATAATGTTCTATTCTTGTCACCAAATAATACTTGAGTACATGCTCTTGTACTCCCTGACTGCAGGAAGGGTGTTGCCCTGAATGCTGGTACACCCTCTGCAGTGAAGCTTGGTTTTGATGGAACTTTTCAGGTACTAAAAGAATCCCTTTTTCTATTCCCCATTCATTCACAGGCAAGAGACATAGGCTTTGTTCACTTTTTTCCTAAGTCTAAATGGACTGAGTCAGGCTTGTATAGTCACCACTAAGGACAGACCATGGCAGCATGGAAGATATGATTTGAAACTCCTTTCCATGGAAACTGGCTATGAAAAGGGTAGGTCCATCAATCATAATTTGAAAGGCAAGTTACAAATCTTCTGATGAAGCCGTCTCAAGCTATCATCACAGCAAGTAGAACTGGGAACCCGTTTTTCAGTTGAGGAAATATACCTGGTCATTTTGGATATTTCCATCTTGATAGCTTAGCCAGTGGGAGAAGCTTCCTGGGCTTAAATAATAGCTTTTCAGCATTTCATGTTTCTAAGTTTGAGTCTGAATCTAAGGAATGCTAATCTGTAACAATAGTTACAGAATTCCACAGAATTTTGTCTAAAATGACACGAACTGGTTGTCAGAGTCTGGGAGATAGTTCTTCACTAGGACACAGCTTTGCCTTTAGTCAAAGCTCTTACATGCACAAGCAAACAATGGCTGTGTTTTGTATATTTTTCTGTTACTTTAATGCATTTAAATTTCAATTATGGGTGTACAAGACATGAGTTGTATTATTAAACTCTCCTTTATGCTTCTTAATGAGGACTATTTTTTTCCTTTGAGTTAAAAACAAACCTTTTTAGCTTAAAAGCCTGTGTATTCTAAAAATGAATAATCACTATACAGAGACCATGATCACTATGCTATTTGTCCCTTAATATGTGCTTTCCTTTCTTCCACAGTAATAGAACCCCTGATTCTTTAGCTGGGCATGTAGCTGTTCAGAGGGGAAAATAGGCTATTTCCCAGTTTCCTTTGCAAAGGACTGGGTGGAAGTTTTATATGGCAACTTCTGGAACTTTCCTTAAGTGATAGTTGGTATGTACCTCTTGCCCCTTCTTTGTCCCGTCCTCCATCCTGCTGCTACAATTGTGGACACACTTGCAGGAACTCTCACTGACATCCTGGCTCATGAAGACAAGGGCAACACGGCAGATGAGTGGGCAGAAATGTCATACCAGCTTGCCTACCTTTGCAGCTTTACATGAAAGAAAGATAAACTATCCTGTTTAGATGACTGCTCTTTTGGGTCTATGTTTTTCAAAATGAAAACTAATCCTCATGTACACAATCACCTATAATGGAAAATAATGGACTGTTTAATCTCACGTGAAGAAATAAACATACTGTAGCAGACACCTATTGGCTCATCTGCCTGACACCATTTTCCAGAACTGACCCTCTCTCTGCCACCATCTACTTAGTTATAGTGAGAGTTTCCAAGCTCTAGAACATGACCTCACCTTTTTCTTTCTTTTTTTTTTTTTTTTTTGCGGTACTCGGGCCTCTCACTGTTGTGGTCTCTCCCGTTGCAGAGCACAGGCTCCGGACGCGCAGGCTCAGCGGCCATGGCTCATGGGCCCAGCCACTCCGTGGCATGTGGGATCTTCCCGGACCGGGGCACAAACCCATGTCCCCTGCATTGGCAGGCGGACTCTCAACCACTGCGCCACCAGGGAAGCCCCACGACCTCACCTTTGACTGAAGGATGAGCCCCTGACCCAGCCTGGGCCAATCAAAAGCTTTCCCCAGGAACTTGAAAATAAAAAGGAGAAAAAGAGATTAGTCTCTTTAGAGTATAAGACTACAATAGTAAACACATGAGCTACTGGCAGCTTTGTTTTCCAGCAGGTGTTGGGAGAAGTAGAAGAAAGCAGGCTACAGTGGGAAAGAACAATGAATCACAGTCAAAGAGAGAAGCAGAGGGACTTCCCTGGTGGCTCAGTGGTTAAGAATCCACCTTCCAGTGCAGGGGACATGGGTTCGAGCCCTGGTCCAGGAAGATCCCACATGCCCCGGAGCAACCAAGCCCGAGAACCACAACTACTGAGCCTGTGCTTTAGAGCCTCCGAGCCACAACTACTGAGCCCACGTGCCTCAACTACTGAGCCTGCGCGCCTAGAGCCTGTGCTCTGCAACAAGAGAAGCCACTGCAATGAGAAGCCCGCGCACCACAACAAAGAGTAGCCTCCGTTCGCCGCAAGTAGAGAAAGCCCGTGTGCAGCAACGAACACCCAATGCAGCCAAAAAATTAATTAAAAGAGAGAGAAGCAGAGATTTAGGGATGGAGGCAGAGAAGATTCCTAGGTTCCCCAAAGTCCTCTCAGGCCTGGTTGTCTCAGCACTGCTACTTGCTTACTTAACATCCACTCTCCACTTTCTCCTTTCTAAGCAATGCTGATGTTCTGAAACCCCCTCTCCCCCCATCCTTAGAGGGGGTTATAGATTGGCTGAAAAAAATATGTGCCTGACAATCCCCTGGCAGCTCTATTGATCCAGTGATGGGCATACCTCTTATATTGGCCCAATCTGATTGAAAATTTATATTCCATTTCTAGGGGGGGCAATTTACTCTTTTTCCTGCTGGAGATGAACAAGGAAGCACATAGTCCTGATTGCCACTGTCAGCTCTCTTGCCTCCATGAAGGCGACCATCCTGGGATGAGGGCAACACGAAGATGGCAGCAAGAAGAATTCTAAAAAGTGTGAGCCTTTGATAGCATTTTTAAAATTATTTATTTATTATTTGGGGCTGCATCTGGTCTTAGTTGCTGGCACGCAGGATCTTTTGTTGCGGCGTGGGCTCCTTGTTGCGGCACGTGGGCTTCTCTCTAGTTGTGGTGTGCAGGTTTTCTCTCTAGCTGTGGCACGCGGGCTCCAGGGTGCATGGGCTCTGCAGTTTGCAGCACTCGGACTCTAGTTGAGGCGCCGGAGCTCCGTAGTTGTGGCGCATGGGCTTAGTTGCCCTGTGGCATGTGGGATCTTAGTTCCCCAACCAGGGATCAAACCCACCTCCCCTGCATTGGAAGGTGGATTCTTTACTACTGGACCACCAGGGAAGTCCCTGATGGCATTTTTGAGCCCACCCTGGACTGAATCAAATATATTTAGATAATAAATGACCTATTATAGAAGTCAGGGGTCATCAAAGTTTTTCTTAAAGGGCCAGACAGTAAAAAGTTTAAGATTTGCAGGCTATAAAGTCTTTGTCCTGACGAATCTACTCTGCCATTGTAGCTCTAAATGAGCCTTAGGAAATACGTATATGAATGGCTCTGAATGTGTTCCAGTAAAACACCTGGTGACCAACCTGCAGGCCGTCATTTGCCAACCCCTGTTATAAGCCAGTTTGAGTCAGTTTTCTGTTACTTGTTGCCCAAACTACCATATATGATACACAGGTCCTAGTTCATTTCTGAGGGCCAGCTGCATCTTGCCCTTGGAGTCTATGAGAATCTCCAGTGTCCAGAGCAGATGGCCAAAATATTTAACAAAGGGTACAGCATAAATACCAACCAACCACGAACATGTACAACGGTCATCTTGGGGTGAACCGGCTAAATATTACTTTGCTATTATCTCTCTATGAAGTCCTCTTTGTTACTGAAACCAGCCAGGGTTTATTTCTGTTATTTATAAACAAAAGCATCTTCACCGTTCTTTTTAGATTTTCATTTTGGGTACTCCTTTAATGATTTTTTTTTTTTTTTTTGGTTAAGATGCTGATCAGTTTTATATTATTTCTTCTTTTTGAATCTTCCTTTCTTAAGTTCAGTATTCCAGTGACAAGATTGTAATACTGATTATTTTAAAAACTGGCAGATGAAAACGTTCCCTGATAATGAGCTCTTTTTTGAATTCCTGCAGGCCTTATGATCAATAACACACAGTCTAGCACTTGACACAGGGGGTGTGACTACAAAGTATCAAAAAGATTTTAGCACACATAACCACTGCTCAGACACCCAATGTAGTTTGTTAAATACAGTTGCAACTATAAGTTATATTCTAGCAATGCCGCCGTTTCTCAAAGCATCTTTGGAATTCCTCCAATCTCCCCACTTTATTTTAATATCTGATGTTGATGGAGATCTATCACACTGTCATCAGGTCTGGCTTTGAATGAATTCCTGCCATTTGCAAAAAAGTAGATCCATCTTAAATATTTGCAATCATAGAGTATTTTCTTTTTCCCTTTCCTCTCTCACATAATTATTGGGCACCAAGCTATGCCGAATATGCACCTTTAACTCTTCTAGGTGCTCGTGAGATAAAGTCCCTATTATCAGTGTGTTCATAGTTTAAAAGGAGAGAAAATAAATAAGTTACTATGTCACCCAAATTTGTCCAGGCTTCACCAGTCCATGAGTACAAATATGGTCCTCCTAAGTCAAATAACCCGAATTTCACAAGCTTTGCCCCACTTACATATGTAGGAACATAGCCTCCTGCCAGGCTTTTGACATGGGTTCCCACACTAACCACTTATGTGTTTCCATTTCAGGTCTCCCCTGTTGATCTCTGCTGCTTTCAAGCCTCAAAGATGCCAGGTGCCTGGGTTTTCTTGTTTTTCTTTTTGACTTTCAAAACTTTTCTTTAACGGTGAAGGAAAATGATACTATGTTACACTAGTTTAAAGCTTTTAACATTGTTTTCAAAAAAATTCTAGAAAACTATTTAACAGGGGGTAAATCTCTGTAGTAGGTAGCCTGACTGGCAGCCAGCATCTGTAAAACAGTTCAGAGTAGAGAATTCTTATTGTTTTCCAGACTGACCTGCTTCAAAAAGGGAAGCAAGTTTAACCCAGTAAGCAAATGCAGAGCTAAAAGACAGGAGGAAAATGGGCCAGGAGAATGGCTGAGACATATTTTCTTCTCAATCGCAGACAGTTGCCCTCCTTTCTGGGGGCAGATTTTAAAAGAATAAATTTCTGCAGATGGTGCTTCCTGGTCATCACAGCAGCACTGAGCTCCAGGAAGGCAGGGGCTTTGTCCATTTTCTTCAGTATTGTATTCTTTGGGCCCACAACAGTGCCAGACACTTACTAGCAGCTCAAGACATACATGAACAGAAGATGAATGAATGAAGCCGAAATAGAGTTAGTCCTTCATTCCACATTTCACTGCTACCCAGCTGTCTTCCACACAGAAATGGGAAGCATGCCCTGCCCTTCACTGGGTGCTACGTTTTGTTTTCTGGGTCTTTTTTTTTTTTTTTAATATAGATTTATTTATTTATTTTTGGCTGCATTGGGTCTTCGTTGCTGCCCGTGGTCTTTCTCTAGTTGCAGCGAACAGGGGCTGCTCTTTGTTGCGGTGTGCGGGCTTCTCACTGCAGCGGTCTCTCCTGTTGCAGAGCACAGGCTCCAGGCGCACGGGCTTCAATAGTTGTGGTGCATGGGCTCAGTAGTTGTGGCTCGTGGTGTCTAGAGCGCAGGCTAAGTAGTTGTGGCACACGGGCTTAGTTGCTCCGCGACATGTGGGATCCTCCCGGGCCAGGGCTCGAACCTGTATCCCCTGCATTGGTAGGCAGATTCCCAACCACTGCGCCACCAGGGAAGCCCCTGTTTTCTGGGTCTTAATGCCCTTTCTCTTTCTAAGTCCTTGGTGATCACAGCCTTTTTCAAATTCTCTCTCAGCTCCTTTCTCTAAGAACTCAGGCCTGGTCCTTGGGTCATTGGTGGGAAAGACATACTTGAACCCCAACTATGGCCCAGGCTCAAACTTACTTTCCTGACTTAAAGATAATATGGAGTGATAAGTATTACACTAGATGCACACACAGGGACATAGTAAACGAGATGAGAAATTGAAGACAGTAGGAAATCATAGGGAGGGGGACAGATGGGTGTAGAAAAGATGATGGATAAAACTGCCTGCTTCACAGTTTTTTGCCTTTTACTTGCCCTGAAAATTTTGTCTTCATAACCTGATTGTTAACGTCCTCCTCCTTGTTTTATAATTTCCTCTTTCCAAGTATGCAATAGGTGCTAGTTAAATATTTGTTGACTGGTTAACAAAGAGAATTAAGACCTTAGTGGAGTCTCATTGCTTTTCCCCTAATATTTGCTTTTCCATATTGATTGCTCTGTGGTCACACTGGTCTATGAGACACTGGATAATGAAAACTCAATGAACGCTCATTTGTTCAAATCAAAATCTACTTAAGGACTACATACAATGGGTCAAGGCTTGTGCTAGATGAAAAGCCCCAAAGATATCTAATAAGATGCTCTAAAGAAGCATACAATGTAGCAGTAGAGATAAAGCAGGTCAAATAACTCTAATGTAAGGTAGAAAGAGTTCCATGGTGTACTAGAAGATCACATAACTTGCTATGGGAATACAAAGGAAGCAAAGAGATCTCTAATTTGTAAGCTCTGAGAAGGGTACACAGAGGAACTCTATGAGGAATAAGTAGGCTTTTAACAAGTGGAGGTGGGTAGGGGGAAGCATATGGGTAGCGGGAACTCCATGAATATATGGAGGTGAAATTCAATCTACAAAGGAATGTATATCATAGATGTTTCCAGTATTCTCTCCCATTCTTTAGCAGTTGTGTATCAGTCTCTTAAAACAGAACCAGTAGAACAGTGGTACGGCACGTTTTTTGGTTGTTTTTTTTCAAGTTTGCACTGAAGGAGAGGGTTTCATGAAGAATGCTGCTGGCAGTATTTTAAAAGAAAGACTAAAGCACCACGCTGCATGTGAATTGCTCCGTCCAACTGTGCATGCAAAGCAGATGGTTGTTAAACATTTGTTCCATCCCTGGTATTGTCTGCCTTATAAATGCTAAAGAGTAGGTGAAATGGAGAATTCTATCATGTTAAAGGAATTTTTGCCTATAATTTGTTTATAACACACTCCTGACTAACGGGCAAGCTCCCTGCTCCCTGGGGCTATGCTCCAAGTGCACACACATTCCAGAAAGATTAGCCTTTCCCCTGTTGCTGCTAAGAGCCCTAAAAGCCATGGAAATCAATACATACAATGATTTATCACTGACAGATTAAAATTTTCCATTGATTTCTTCTGGAATGGAAGTTTGTGTCCCCCAAGGAGCTTTATTCTTTTAATAGACAACTAGGCACTCAGTTGTAATTTTAAGTTTTGAAATGCTTTGGCAACAGTTTTTATGAAACACACAGACGAAAAATGGCAAGGGGCCCTGGATAGTTTCAAAGTCTGGCTAAGATGTACAGAAGTGAATAGCGCTTGCTTGCCTGGGCCCACTGTGAGCCTTGGTCCCCTGAAGCAGATGCTCCGTCCCTTGCCATTGCCATGTATCTAACGACTGCTGTCAATTTGCAAGCACCAGCAGTCTGGTGGGCTCCTTGTCTTTCTTTCCTTTCTGAAAACAACTGTCTACTCAAAATGTACTCTGAGGCTATACATCTCAAGAGACCAGCAGGCAGTTAGTATTTGGAGGATCCATCATTCAAGCAGGCTTTATACTCATGCTTTTCAAAGTTGAATGTGTGCATGAGTCTCCTGGGGACCCCATTAAAGCTCAGATTCTGATTCTGGGGTGAGACCTGAGATTCTACAGTTCTAGCATGCTCCCAGGGTTACCTGCAGTGGGATTTTAAACTCATCCTTCTCCAAGGTAGGAAGGACATGTGGTGTGTGACAAGGACAGTGTGCTGAGCACTCAAAGGCCACGTGATAACATGTCACCCTGACCAAATGTCCCACAAACATCAGGAACGGAACCCAGAGGGAGAGTCTGAGCTCTTCACTGGGAAAGCCTGACCTTATTTGTTTCTCTGAAGCAATACAGCGATGGGATAACAGAGGAAGAGAAAGAAAATAGATGGTTCATTCCTCTATTCCACATGTTTTAATCCCCTACTCTGTGCCAGGCATTTTCGGCACAGGGAATATAAATATAATAAGAAAATGGACAGAGGAGTAGACTATTTTGGAAAGGCAGACATTGAAAGCATTCCCCTCAACCCCTTTATTTTTGTCAGGAAACTTCTGCTCCAAGACCCTGTAAGGAATCTAGCTGTTCAGCATCGCCCAGGAGAACAACATTATCTGTCGTTGTGCTTTGTGTTCAAAGATACTTCTGGCAATGATGTTACTATTCCTGTGTGTGAGTCTGGCAGAAAGCCCTAAGATGTGACCTAATTTCCAAATAGCGTGTCCTTCTGGTGAGCTGTTATTAGTAAAACCTGCTGTAGTTTATGACTCTACCCTATAGACACTGAGAAAATCGAAGGAAAAGGAGGTTTCCAACTGGATTCGTTTGTGTGACTAGATGATCTTTATGGAATAACAGCTTATGCCCATTATATGAAGAGATGATGTAGAAACCAACACACCACCTTTTCTTTCTGAGAGAAGGGCTCTTAAAAGCCTGGAAGTGGAAGATCATTAGGTAATTTGTTGTTAGCTCAAGAAGGGCACATCCTGGTATATTTATAGTCATGCTGCCCAAGGGGAGAATGTTTACGTATGGACCTGTTTTATCATCCCTTCTCTCCTGAGTGGGTCTTGAAAGTTAAATTATAACATTGCATTATGCTTAAAAGGAAAGGATGCTTCATAGAAAAAGCATTTACTAAGTTCTTAAGGGACTGTTGTACACTGATCAAATGACAGATGGTGTTCAGTTTTCACAATGTAGGAGTGCTAAAAGAATGTAGGGTCACAGTGAAGGCATGGAAAATCAGAGTAAAATATGGTGCAAGTTGTTCTCAGCCTGGCATAAGAAGAGGAGGTACCAGGAAAATGATCCTAACCACCAAGGGAGGAAAGGAAACTGAAATGAAAAATGACAGTACTTCAATTTTTGAAAAACAGGTCTGCACCCTAATTTAGCTATGGGATTTTGGGTAGGTCACCAGTGTCTCTGGGCCTCGCTCTATGGGTGCAGCAGATAAGAGGTTTTCGATGATCTTTAAGTCCCCTCCCGCTCTGTAACTCTGAGTGCTTACTCTGTGTTAAATGTACCATAAAACAAACACCTTCAGAAGCACCATCATCTATCTCTGGGAGGGCTTTTTTTTTTTTTTTTTTTTTCCACATTTTGAAAAAAAAAAAA
>NW_020173955.1:777884-924260 GCF_003031525.2 Neophocaena asiaeorientalis asiaeorientalis | reverse complement strand
AGCCACCTCATCTTTTTTTGGGGGGGCTTTTTTTTTTTTTTTTTTTTTATCCACATTTTGCAAAAGAAACTAAGGTTTGGAGAGTTTAAGAAACCAGGCCAAGCTTACACATCTAATTGGAGACAGAGCTGGGATTCAAACCCAGGCAACTTGACACCACAGCTAATGCTTTTAAGCTTTACAACATGTTGCCTTTATAAGAACTTTATGGGTAAAGAAGGAATATTTTGTCACTTTCTTAGAAAATCAATTGGTGAGGTAGGGAGGTCCCTTACAATATTTGTTACATACCTGTTTTATAATTCTTGACATATTGGAGTTTGATCCTGATAAAGGAAGAGGTTTTAACTGGTGTCATAATCTAATGTCCAGGAATTTAAGATGTGAGATGAGCAGCGCACACCTTCCTCAGTTCCTGCCTTCCTCAGCTCACTTAGCTGCAGGTATTGATAGCTTTACTTCTCAGGTTCTGGCCTGCCCAGATGAGCCCACTTTGTCAGGCCAGGCCGCTGAAAAGTAGCTACGGGAGCACTGACTAGTGGCATCTTAGGATCCGTGTTCCTATCTATCTCCTGGACTCGAGATCCTGGGAGCTGGGCAGTTCTAGGCTGCAGACAGCAGCTTCCTCTCACTCTCTTGCAACAAAATTTCCCACACCCACATGACAGGGTTCCAGTAGAGTTTCCTAGTTTGCACATCGACTTTCCTCCTGAGACTAGAATTCTGCACTAAACACCACCCTGCCTGGATGGGGCTAGGCTACCCTCCCCACCCCTTGGAGGAGGTGTGACAAAGGGCAGAGGTGGATGCCACCTTCATCATTTTTGCATATTTGCATCCCTCTTGTATATATTCTTATTTACTTATATATATTTTTTAAACAGACTCACTTTTAAAATTTAAATAGCTTAACCTTTTTGAGAGAGAAAACTTTGTCAAGGAGGTTTATAGTTTTAAGTTTTATATTTAGGTCTATGATTTGAGTTAATTTTTGAAATATGGTCAGAAGTATAGATTGAGGGATTTTAGTTTTTGCATACAGACAACCAATTATTGCAGCACGATTTATTGAAAAGATTATCTTTTCACCAAATGATTGTCTTTGCATCTTTGTTCCTCTCCTTGGGAGTAAGGCTGGGTTCTTTGTTCCTCTTGATTTCCAGCTTGGGAGCCACCTGGCTTCAACTGTTGCCCCTTCTAGGAGGTTCCTGCTGCCCATTCATTAGCCTGGACTCTATGTTTGCTATATCTTTGGACATTGTAATTTAGTCTCTTATTGACCTCTCTTTGGTTACTTCTGCTTAATAATATAACTCTCCCTTTTCTTAAGGGTTTACTAGGTACTCCAGCCCTAACTCTGCCAACCCTCCAAATTCTCTCTCTTTTTTTTTTTTAATATCAACTTGCCCTTGATGTCCCAAAAGTTACAACATACAAAGTGAATTTGAAATTTTTTAAGGGGTAGGAAAGGGTAAGAAAAGTTTTGAATTTACAGAAGAAACAGGTGGGTATTCATAAAGCAGTGTCATTAACTATTGGCATGTCCCAACTGGGATTCACTATTAAAGGGCTCTTGTGCATAATGAGTTATTTCCCTCATGTGATTTCTGTTTTAGGGTAGGACCAAAGCATCTATGTTCTATCCTACATATATCCCACAAAGGTACACATACAGACATCAACGCACACACATACACAGATATCCGGAAATATTTTTGCACTTAACTGTGGCTCCCCTTCCAGTTAATTTACAGACATATTTTGTAGTTATACTATAGGGGAAATTTCTAAGTTATAGGATTTTAGAGACTATAAGGATTCATCTGGGTTAGGTGGGCTGTCAACTCTGATGAAATGGTGGTGATGGTTTTGGAGCACTGCATTGAAAAGGATTGCCAGGCTGAGTTTAGCTCAGTGGGAAAAAACAACTTTCATTGATTAGTTATGCCTGCCACGGTTCGGGGTGGTGGCATATATGTGGTATATTACTAACTCTGATCTAAGACTAGGCCACTCTGTTTTCCAGTGTAATAATCTCTTCTACACTATCTTTGAGTGCTGGCTTCTGTCTATTACAGGAATATTTTCAGTAACTGTGAGCTTGCTATTTTTCAAGAACGCTTACCGCATTGTTGAACAGTTTACATGTTGAGTCCAAACTCTATCATTGCAACTTCCAATCATTTGTCCCAATTCTACTATTTGGACCTGTACAGACCAAATTAATACCCTATTCCCCATCATAGCTCTTCAAATATGAGAAGATAGCTATTATATGATCTCTTCTCCTAGATAAACATCATTTCTTTCAGTTATTTTTCAGATATTGTGGTTTCTGGGTCTCCACCATCCTGGATGTTGTTTAATTTTTCCTTGCTACCTTTCAAGTTTGCTAATCAGAAAGGGACAAAGAATTTTGTCCTACCTTCCAGGTAGGATCTGACCAACTGGAATTAATTGGGACTCTCTTATTGCCTTACACTTACTTATATTAATAAGCTTTAGTTTGCACCTGAAACATGTTACTTGGCTATTTCACACTGAGCTTACAGTAAATATAAAAAAAATTATTTTTATATAAATTACTTCACTCAGTTCTTCTCTTTCCTGAGTTCATATTTAAATTTTTACCTTTTAAATTGTATCTTAATAATAACTGCCCTTTCTTGAGTACCTGTGCTGCATGCTCTATTTGTGTTTTCTTTCATATCTAGAAGTAGATATTCATTCCAATTTAGCAGTTGTGAAAACTGAGACTCAGAGATGCCCAGTGTTACAGATCTAGTAAGTTGCAGAGCCTGCACTCAAATTCAGTTCTTTCTAGCTCTAGAGTTTATTCTCTTTTGGCTGCCAAATGCTCAATTTGATAATTTTGAAACCTGAATCCATCACAGAAAAAAAAAAAAAAAAAAAAAAAAAAAAAAAAAAAAAAAAAAAAAAAAAAAAAAAAAAAAAAAAAAAAAAAAAAAAAAAAAGGTGGGAGGAGATAAATAGGCTGTCCTTTTGTCAAGATGTTCTTTATTTTTGGCATTCTGATGTACCAGTCAAGCACTTCATTTAAATACATAAATAAAAAGGAAATAAACTTTTCCTGACCAGTTCCTGGTGAACTCTTGTTGGTGCCTAGTGGTCATCTGTTTTAAAGTGTTCATGAGATGCCTGCTTAACTATCCAGTCTGGAACTTTGCTGGGGATTAATGGCAAGTTTATCAGTCTATAATTTCCAGAATCCATGATTACTGGGACATTTGTCTGTGTCCTTTGTCTGGTCCCTGTCCTACTTCCCATAAGATCTCACAGCTGCTCACAGTGATTCTACCCTTACATCTGCATATGTGTCCAGTTCTCTGGGATGGAAGTGGGGTGGGGGTTGGGGGGTTGCCCTCCTTTAAAGTAGCTAAGTACTTTCACACCATAGTCCCTTGTCTTTTTAAAATTTCTTCTCCATACTGTTATTTTTTCCATTTCCACTTTGTAGGTAAAAAGCAGAGCCTCTCTCTTAATGGAGGGATTAATGGAATAGATGCACTCAACAAAGTTTCCAGTAATTTCTGTTAAGTGAATTCTAAAGTGAACTCTTATGGCCCCAACAACAACAAAAGACAGTGAGTGCACTTTCCCGAAAGCCCAACTTGTATTACAAGTCAGTGAAATGCATTTGGGTACTATCTACTCTTTCAGATGATCTGTGCTGGGAAACTTCTCCGTCAGTAAAAATAATAGAGCCAAATATGAGTATTAATAGATAAGCAACCCAGCAGAACCCTGCAGGGCCCTCCTCAAGTACAAAACCAAGCAGTTGATGATAAAGACAACAGAGTCACAGACTTGGTGTCTGACGCACATTCCTGAGTCGTTTTACAGATACTGTAACTGCCATGAGAGGACAAAAAAAGAAAAAAAAAACTACTGATAACTGCATGATGACCAGACTGAAGCCATGACATAAGCTGCTCCAACTTAAGCAGTACTGAACCTATGGCTAGCACAATTCCAAGAGCTGGCCTTCAGAGAATAGGATTAACATTATTGCTCATAGTAATCTATATCTTTATGGGCATCAAAATAATTGCAGCTTGCTCTGCCCATCTATGTAAGCAGGCAACTGAAATAGTCAGCAAAGAGACGCTACAGACCCATGTTGACATCTTCCACTCTGAGAATATGGCGCCCTACGTCGGCACGAAGAAGTTACAGAAGATGGATCTTTGGCCCTAATCCCACAGAAATGAAATGATATTTGACAGTAGGGAATTGAAAGCAGCTCTTTTGCCCCTTTCCTGCTTGCCCATTTCTGTACCCCTCTAACCTTAAAAGAATCTAATTATACGAATGAGATCACTAGGCAATTTAACCTAACTCCTGACCATGCTCTCCTGAATGCACACCATGCCTTGCCTAACCTGTTGATTCTTTTCCCAGATTAAAAAGAAGTACGAATGAAGAATTAAGCAGTTTAAAAAAAAAATGACTAGCTTTCTACCCCAACAGTGCCCCTAAAACAATCCTGCGGGCAGATCACTCAGGCAAGATAACATCTGGAGAGAGAGTCAGCCAGTCTGCATTAAAGGGAGAAAGATGCTGCGTTTAATGAACGGAACCTCCTGCCTCGACGATTCACTGAGATTCTTCACCACCACCCCCATTTTTCCCTTTAAAAACTGTCATGGGGTTTCCCTGGTGGCGCAGTGGTTGAGAGTCCGCCTGCCGACGCAGGGGACGCCGGTTTATGCCCCGGTCCGGGAAGATCCCACATGCCGTGGAGCGGCTGGGCCCGTGAGCCATGGCCGCTGAGCCTGCGCGTCCGGAGCCTGTGCTCCGCAACAGGAGAGGCCACAACAGTGAGAGGCCCACGTACCGCAAAACAACAACAACCACAAAAAACTGTCATGGTTGAGCAGAATC
Source organism: Neophocaena asiaeorientalis asiaeorientalis (assembly GCF_003031525.2). NCBI lineage: Eukaryota > Metazoa > Chordata > Mammalia > Artiodactyla > Phocoenidae > Neophocaena > Neophocaena asiaeorientalis. Next base: position 919,355 of record NW_020173955.1, on the reverse strand, counting down.
TTCGGAGTTGGTCTCTGGACACCATGCCACCATCTCCCCAGATTGCCAACTTATCTGATTAAAGCACGTTTCCTTTCTATTGACACTTGCCTCTTGAATTAGTGGCTTATATTAAGAGCAGTGGGCAGCCGAACCTGGTTCCATTAACAGGTGTGGTTAATTCCCTGATTACGTCCCAACTAGATCTAAGAGTATATGTATGTTGAAAGTTTAAAGTTTCTAGCCTATGACATAGCCTGACACCCATATAACCGTCAAAAGATCAGTAGACCGTGCAAATTAACACACCTGCCAGGACCCTGTGTGAGAGGGGTCCGGTGTTAACACAGAGCTGTTTCCTCGATAAGAGTTAGGAAGCAAGCACTTAATACAAAGCTTACTCTCGGTTGTTTTCATGCTTCCCAGTGCTACAAAGAGAGCTTGTCTGTGAAACACTAGTAATTGCACATTGTTGGTGTGGAGGGACATTGAAAAACGATAAACTACAAGGAGCAGCGAGCTCCCTTTATAAATCTTACCTCGCCTAGATTAGCAACCGTGGACTTCAGTTTCCATGTGCTCTCTCCTCTTTGTAGTCCTCAAAGGCAAGCCCTGACTAAGCCCAGCTCCCTCCTTCCTTCTGACTCCTTATCTGGAAGCCCCCACCGTCCTTCTAATCCTTTTAGAGGCTTTGAAATCCGGGTCTCTGAGCACAGGCGGTTATGAATATTCATCTAGGGGCGTGGCCCCGCAGCGTGCTCAACTCCAGGCAGCTGGGATCTGCCGAATGGGCGCGCCAGCTGCGTGCCGGGGCAACAGTTCTCATTTTGTTTGGGGGGCTGACAAGATGTCCAGCCTCACGCCGGCTCGAGACCGCACATTGTGCGTGCGTGGGAGGGGCTTTGCCAAGACGAATGGACTTCTCTGAGGCAGGGCCTAGGAGCTGTCATTGGAGGGGCTCAAATCTCCCTGCCACCCACCTGCCAGGGCCTGTGAAATTCCATTGACAAAAATTCAGGCATTATCCTCTCCAGGAGTTTGTCACTTTTTAAGAAAACAAATATCCCTTGTGTGAATAACTGGAGGCTTTTATCCTTTGGTGGCACCTCCTCCTTTGCAATTCTCTCTGATGGAGACTCTTCTGCCTTCTCAGGACTAATCACAACTCTTCCTCACAGCAGTTTTGTTTTGGTTTCGTGTTTGTTTTTAAGATTATCAAGCCATCTTGTCTGTCTCCCCTCCTCTCCATCATCTTTATTTAGTAGTAGTATAGCAGTAGTGGTTAAAAAACAGACATCCTGAATTAAAATTCCAGTTTGACCACTTACAATCTGTATGAATGTGGCAAGTTAACTGCTTTTGCTTCAGTTTCTTCAACTGTATCATAACAGGAGGTAATAATACCACCTACATCATGGTGGTCTGAGGATGAAATTTCATTTTTGGATTTGTTTATGAATACACATAAAATATGATACTGTAAAATAATCTAATTAATCTGGTAGAATATATACTTATATATTAATGTACAGTGGTTGCATACATTATCTACTATATATGATCATAAATATAAAATGCTTGTACAATTCCAGGCATGTATTAAACACTCAGTTGTTCTTTTGTCTTTTGACTGGACAGGACTGTCAGAAGACAGCTGAGTGTAAAACAGTGGAAGTCAGCTAGAGTACATGTTGATGGAGGCGGAGTTCCATGAGAAGCAAAGGAGGCAAGAAACCACATCCACCCAAGGCAAGAAGAAAGTCAGGCTGAACCCAGAGGGAACAGGGAGGAACAGAGAGGTCAGCCTGCAGTGGGAGCTGGGATGCAGCTGAGAAGGGGGGTGCCAGTGGGGAAGTGTGGGAACCAATCCCCTTGAGGAAGCACATGTGCAGCAATAATGATCACAGTACCGCAACTCGCTCTTTCGTTTGTTTGATTTTAGGCTGAGTCCCAGACCCTAGTCTGCACTCCACTGACTCTTAAAGCAACAGGAACCTCAGGCAGCCCTAGGAGCAGGAGCTGGTGCTTTCCTTGGTGTGTCTCAGTTTGAGAAGCTTTTGCTCTAGGATTCTCCATCCACCCCATCTTCCTGTCTTTGCACTATTCCCATCTTTAAAATCCCATTATCCACAGCACAGCACTCAGGCTCTGAACCCCACCCAGTCCTTCTAGTTATGCTGGCTTTGACTTTACCTACCTTCCTATCTCTTCTGACATTGTCCACCCACCCTTTTATTTCCCCACAAGACATATTACCCCCACCACCCCCCATTGATTTCCAGGTATTCCAGTCTTCCTATGGTTTCCTAAACATGTGGTTTTAGAAACAGTACTGTGTTCACTACTTCATTTCATTTTCCTGGGCAGCTAAGAAGATATTTCCCAGTTAGGTTAGGACAATGAGCAAATTCTTAACAACAGAAAAGTGGGCAGAGGGATATGACACTTCTGGTTCAAGGAAGGTAAAAGGGGATCTGAGTTCTCTGTGGTCACCCTCTCTTGTCTATAATTCAGGAAATGCAGGAATCTAAGACAGTGGTTTGCAAGATGGAAGCAGACTGGATCCCAAGTTTCTGTTGCAGGAACGCAGACCAACTGGAATTGGATTATTTTTTTTAATGAGAAAAAAAGCCATTGAGATTATGGAGTTTATGATCTCAGCAGATCCCATCCTATCCTGACAAATCATACCCATGCTATGCTCTGTCTCATTTTGGTGTGTCTCTAATAACATTATGCCCCTTGAAATACCTCCCTGATTTCCTACCCTGCAGTAAAGTGCTATTATCTTTGGAGTCTCCTCTGTGCTCTTATGTTGTGCTTAGGTTTCTGGCCTGAGTGATTGGATGAATCTTGGCACCAGTAAAAGAAAATGAAAAGGAGGAAGAGGAATACATTTGGTAGAGACAAAGAGCTCCCTAATGTGCATGATGAATTTGAGAATAGGATATCCAGGCAGAGATGTCCAGTAGGTATTTGGATATATGAAAAGTAAGATAAGAAGAGGGTGGAAGATGGGAAGATGGAGCTGAGTGAAACCCCAACATTTAGGGGAAGGCAGAGAAGGCAGAGCCCTTACAAACTTCCCTAACTTCACAGTGTCCCCCTAGGCCATTCAGGGTTGAGCATGAATCTGGGCAACTAGCACGAGTTTGTCGATCAAAATTTACAAATGTGAAATTTAATTTCTGAAGAAAACAGGGTACTGTACAATCAAAGCTGTTGGATAGACATGAAAAAGTCTTTGAAGGTGGAATGGCTTTGCCTTATTACTGAGAAAACTTCCCTTGGAAAGTTTAGCTTTGATCATGTTAAAGGAAACCATAAATTGGTAAATTTAATTTAAAAGCCTACCCTGGCTTTTATATTCCTGGCTTTCCTCAACCTGAAGTCTTCTGGCTTAGATCAACCTAAAGGAGTGAGAAGGTTGCGAAGATTTTAAACTTGCTTATAGGAGTCGACTGTTTTCACTATCCTCTGTTTTGTTTTGTTTTTCTTCATGTGATTGCTCATTGCAGATAATTCTTAAATTATTCTAAGTGGTCACCCTATTACTGCAGATCCTTTTTTTTTTTTTTTTTTTGCGGTACGCGGGCCTCTCACTGTTGTGGCCTCTCCCGTTGCGGAGCACAGGCTCCGGACGCGCAGGCTCAGCGGCCATGACTCACGGGCCCAGCCGCTCCACGGCACGTGGGATCTTTCCGGACCGGGGCACGAACCCGTGTCCCCCGCATCGGCAGGCGGACTCTCAACCACTGCGCCACCAGGGAAGCCCCTACTGCAGATCTTTAAATGGCACCTGGACTACCTTCATGGGTCAAGAGAGGTGTAACCGGTGCATATATCAAGGCTATCAGCAGACCACTGAGGTTCTTTCAACACAGATACTATTTAACATCTGCTGTTTCAGAGGCTTCCGGGCCCAGATTTCTGGAGTTTCTCTCCCTCAGAAGTGTAACTCCCTTTGAAATCAGTTCCATGTGAAAAGGGGGTGGTTTCTGTTTGATACAGAGGTACAGATAATATCAACCATTATATTGTCAAATAAAATTCCAAATGCAGCTCAACATGCTGGTTTAATGCAGTTTGGGTTTGGAAGGTGAGAACCCCCAAATGCATTTTCAGTAGCCAATTTTGTCACAAATCCTACCATTAGATGTAGCATTAAGTAATTTAACCCTTTCTTAAGTCTTTGGGCAAATTTAAGTGCCTATTACATCTGCCTTCCATCTTGGGAGTCTGTAGTAAAAATGCAGTCTGTATGGTATATGGATACACCACCACGCAGTACGTGGTGTATTTGATGAACATCATACATTAAAAGCCATAACAGAGAGTGAGGGGGAGGAGAACAGACAGTGAAAGGCATCCTGCCCTGTGTCAAGGGCACCACTCCAGGGTGACATCTGCTCATAAGCTGCTGGACAGCATTTCTCCCACATTGAAAAAATTATCCTTGTGATCTGCAGATTGAATGTCTTGTCCATGTGTTTATTAATGGTTTTACATTTCCTTTCATCAAGTCGGTAGAAACATTCACATGTCCTCTAAATGTATGTAGCTCTGTTGTTCTTTGTGGAATCATGCCTGTAACTAGCATTTTGTTTGTCTCTGAGTGCCTATTATGGACTAGTCCTTATGTTAGGGGTTTATATAACATCTTCAGTATCCACATCAGCTCTACAAGATGGCCATTACAATTTTCCTTGTATAGATGAGGAAACTGAGTCTTGGAGAGGTTAGTAAATTGCTTCGGGTCACAGCTGGTGAGTGGTAGAGTTGGATTCAGAGCCTCCAGAGCGCATGCCCTTTCTGTGGGACCTTGCCACTCCTCAGTTAGTCTTCCTTGTGCCATCTTAGAGCTTTTCCTCCATAGCTTATCACTTGACCTTGGAAGTTCCAATTTCCTGAGCCAGTCCCTGGGAGAGTTTGATGAGTTAATTCAAGTTTCTTCATCTGTTGAGGGAACTGAAAAATCTCCGAGTGTAGACCTCAAATTCCATTTATCTTGGATTCCTCCCTCCTCAGCAAGTGGCCTCATCAGTGGCTGACCAGCTCTGTGGTGGCCGGTGGGTGTTTGTGCATCTGGTTCTCGTCTTGGCTCTGCCTCTAACTCACAGGGTGACCTGAGGATGTCACTTAACCATTTCATGTCTCTGGTTCTCCAAATATAAAATGGAGGCATATTAAGAATGATCTTCCCTGAAGACTTGCATGGACTAGCTAATTAGGCCCTGGATTACATTGTAGCGCTAAGAATCATATTAATTCAATTCAATAAACATTTATTGAGTTGCAGAGTAGGTGGAGGCACGATGTGCCTGGCCTGTGGATGCAGTATTCTAAACATTTCCTTCATCTGCACCTCTTTGAGACTCCATGCCACCTCTAAGAATGCCTTTATCTCCACCTACAAGTTTCTTTAACTTGTCTGTGTGCTAAGACTCACTCTTGAGTACTTCTTCATCCTTGCTCACTCTACTTTGTTTGCAGGGAAACATAGCATAGTTCCTTCCTGTCCTTTAGGAAATTCTGTTAGAATTCAACCAGTTTGGAAAATGACCTCTTCCTGCTCTACTAAACTGGTCTCGATTCCCTGGGTTGGAGCGTGGCATGGTCCATACAGGTCTACACGGTTAGCTCAGAGACGCATACTTTTTTTTATTTCAAATGTGGCACCTGACCTAGCACTGAGTCTTCCCACAGTGAGATCACGATCGTGACAATAGAACTTTCATGTGTTTGGGCTCTCTGTCAAGTGCATCCATGAGCCTGAGACACAGCATTCCTGAGATTCCCAAGCCAGATCTTCCTTGGTCTCTGTGCCAGCCCATGAGATAACAGCATGCTGTGAACACATACAATATCGTGTTTACCCTGTCTGGAGCCGGCTCTCCAAAGGTTGAAACTTTACCCTATTTTGGGGGGGAACCTGCTTTCTTATATTTTCATTTGGGATCTTTTAGTAACAAGATAGCCTTCTGGGACTGTGTTGTGAGCAGTTCTGGAATTGATGGGTATTTTTACATGTGTGTACATTTGCTTCTGTTCCTTTTTATGGTGACCTAGCAGAGGGAAGAGTCTCCATTTGGCTGGGAGCCTGGGAGGATTTAATCTCTACTGTTTGAGTGGCATTAATTAATGTAGCAAATGTCTCAGAAACTTAGTTGTCTTAGGGATACCAGGGGAAGGTCTTCAAAGAATCTGTACCATAATCAAAGATATGTAAAGAGTATATCCTAAGAAGAAAGAGCAGCCCTGTGGACCAAGAGCAAAACTGCTGAAAAGCATTGGTGGAGGATCATTAGCTCCCTAGTGGGTCTTAATGCTCCATTTCCTCAAGTTTGAGCAGTGTCCATTTCATAAAGCTTTTGGCTTGTGGTAGGTGTTGTTCAAAACATGATGTACAGTGACTTGAAGCAGTGGATTAAAGGGAGAAGAACTACCACTTTGGAAGAATAACAACAGTTAAATACCTGAACTTGCAAAGCAAAGCAAAACAAAACAAAACACCCCAAACTCAAAGCAACAACAACAAAAATGAGCAAACAAAAAACCCCAAACCCACAGGAATACTGTTAAAGCCACTCCTCTACTTCTTCTGGTATCATCTCTGGAAACCAAATTTTATTAGAAATACGAAAACGGGATAAAACTTTTGAAACAATTTCTTGTCTGTTGGGCCTTTTCTTCCCAGTCCCTTGATTATCAGATCTCTATTGTAAGGGATCCAAATACATCTTAAGAGCTTTGTCTTACCCATTAAATTTATCTGACAACATGTAGGTTTGAAAGATTAAAGATAGCAGGGAGGGTTTTACAGATTGGGGATCTATTTGTGTTTTCTGAGATTGGGATCACTTTTTTTAAAAAGCTTTTCAAGGTAATGACTGACGTGCCAGAATGTGCAACGTCACCAATAGCTATCACAGATGAAGTTGTTCAGTGAAGTTCATTAGCTGTACTGTTTTTTACTGCATCCCATAGCATTTCAATATCTGAGATGCATTGCCCTTCAAGAACGGCCAGTGCTGAAATGCATCCTGTACAATAAGGTTTCCTCTAGGTGGGAACATCGTGGCTCCTAATCTTTTGTTTCTACCATTAACTTTGGAGGAACTTTCACTCCTCTAGGAATGTCAGCCAAGCTGACTTTCCCATAGACCCCGAGTCCTATTAGTTATGAAATCAGTGATTCTATTCATTATTATGTCACAGTAGGATGGGCTTTATACTAATTTTAGAAGCTCTTTTCTCTTTGGAACACACATGCCATCAAATAGCCTGGTTTGCCTTTTAGGAGGTAAGAAATCAAAAGTATTCAGTTTTGACCTTTTAAAATTCTTAGTAGTCTAGAAAACTAGAGATTTTTCTTGGAAACATAGTGGAGGGGTTCATGATTGCTTTGTAAGATTATCAATTGCATACATTTAAAAACTCTCCAGAATTAGAAGAAATATCATGACAAGTATTTTAAATATTCACTGTCAGGAATGTACCATAGGCCAAGGTCCTGCCATTCCCGGATGGGTCCTTTAGAATTTCTTTTAATTAAACATTGCTAACATTTTGCTGCTTTGATTGAGGCTAGATGAAGAAATAATAAAGCAACTCAATGAATGTAAATTAAAATGCTAAGTGTTGTTAATGCTGTTAAATGTTTGGAAGTTGTTAGGTTTGTGCTCTGTGAATTAAAGGAAGGGTATGATCTCAGGCCTGGGTAAAATATGTGTGAATCCATGTTCTTCTCAAATACAATTGGAAATATTGACCCCTATAATTTGATCCCTTCAAAATATTAAATTTACTCCAAGCAAATAATTAAGGACATATGCAAAGATTTAGCTACGAGTTGATGATAGCAAAAAATTGGAGGTAACCTAACATTTAGGTAGCCCTATCTTAGAGGAAGAGTTAAATAAACAATGGCACGTGCATGCAATGGAATTCTTATAGCCACTTGAAAAGATGTTGCAGAGGAAAGTTTGATGATGTCATAAGATGATCAAGATGTACTGAGTGAAAAATGCAGTTCACAAAATAGTATACACAGCATTCATTTTTAACCCTTCTGGGGTCCACATACCTCTTTGAATATCTGAGTAAAATGTACATTATCCTGGGCTTCCCTGGTGGTGCAGTGGTTGGGAGTCCACCTGCCGATGCAGGGGACACGGGTTCGTGCCCCGGTTCGGGAGGATCCCACATGCCGAGGAGCGGCTGGGCCCGGGAGCCATAGCTGCTGAGCCTGCGCGTCCGGAGCCTGTGCCCCGCAGTGGGAGAGGCCACAACAATGAGTGGCCCACGTACCTCAAAAAAAAAAAAAAAAAAAAGTACATTATCCTGGATGGTATTTCCCAAGCTTTGCTCTTAGCAGTTTACCCATAAAACTTGAGTTTCTCCTTGGTTTGTAAGTTAGGTAAATCATGTAATACTGACTTTGAAACTTTCCCCTAAATTTTATATAAACAAAAAAACTTCATGCATAACTTGTTTAAGAGGAGATCTACTATTCATTCAGATGATGTTAATGTTCTTAGTGCTCGTTTTTGAAGGTCTTTCATTCTCACATGTGAAATACTCAGCAGAAAGCCTGACAAGTAGTAAACAAACATACAAATGATACTGTTATTTTCACTCACATGCATTGATTTATCCATTCAAATCCTTATTGAACAACTACCTTGAAATGGCTAGCCAGTGATAAATAAGACTGATACAGTTCTGCTCTCCTACAGCTTTTTTATGCCTATTGGGGGAAGCAGACATCAACCGACCACTAAAGAAAAAGGGAGACAGTGTTACAAAGTGGAGATAGAGAGTACCATGCTAGCATAGGTGGGGGCACTCAGCCTCTGCTGAGATGTCAGGGAAGCTAAGATCCTAAGGGTGAACTGACATTAGATTGGAAGTTGGGGTAGAGTGGATGGGAAGGAAGCAGCATTCCAAGCAGAGGGAACAGCATGTGCAAAGGGCTCTGAGTCAACACTTGACCTGGATTCCAGTAGATTTTCATAATTTAGAAAAGGTATACTCTTAGTCATTGGCAGTCAAGAGAAGTATAAGCATCGCTTCTTCAAAATGGACTTCTTTCTGTTTTCAAAGTTTGTCTTCCTTAACTCTATTTAGATTGGATGTCCATTGCAATTATGGTGAACTTCCCAATACCTCCAAGTATATGCAGGATGTATTGTGGGAAGTAAGCCAGCAAGATTGTTCAAAGACAAAGATCGAGCAAAGACAGCATTTGATCACCATTATTTTTCTGGGGAAAAAAAGGTTCTGCTTGCCCCATAGTGGGTACAGATGATCCGACTTTCTTCCTTCGAAGCCTCTTTGAATATATAAATAGATGCAAGTTCACCAGGAATTAAAAATATGGTAGATCATTTTGCAGGCATATTTGACTAGACTGGACCCTCTTATCAAGTGTCAATTATATCAAATTTTGCAGCAGGCTTGAGTCCATGAAACCAGACTTTGTGGAAGAGAAAGTTCAGTGCAAGTTCACAGGCAAAGGATGCGACAGAACCACTTTGCAAATACGAAAGATTGAAAGAAACGTTACTTCCCCATATTTAAGCATGACCAGCCTCCCTCCTCCTACATAACATAGTATAAGATAATATTGCAAACAAATGCCCAGACGGATGCTGAATTATTTATAAGAACAGGCTACTGATGTGGATTAGAGAGAAGAAATAACAAAGCAAGAAATAATGTTATTGAGACAAAGTAAAAGTACATAAGCAAATGTGAGTGAACAATACCTCTAGAGATTTACACCCACAGAAAAGCTGTATGCTGTCACTTGGTTCATGTAGATCCTTACTTGAGAAGAGAAACAACACCTGGAGAATTAGCTGTACTGTATTACTTAACATTTATTTATAACTTTTCAACAATTTCCATAACCAGCATTATTTAGTCACAGATGTCTCGGTAATCAGGATCACGGGCTCTGACAGCCATATTTTTTTAAAACAGATGATTTGTAGTATCTCAACGATGTTTGACAATTTGGAACTTTCCAGTCCTTGCCTATTCACTATTGTATTTTTACAACAGACTGCGTCAGCAATGGCAATTAGAAGATTTAGAAGCTCTATTCTAGTGCTCTTTTCAAAAGAAATATCTAAAGACTGTCTGTTTCTGAGGACTTTATTGTTCTGTTTTTTTCAGATGTGAGTGGCCAAGATAGTATTTAGATTTTGGCTATGAGCCAAGAGGAAATCTCAATGGTTACCACTGAGGTAGGGATACAGAAGAGCTAAGAATCTTAAGAGGGCCCTTTCTCTTTTCAGAAAGTTATTCTAGGGTGAAGATGTGCTCCCAAAGCTTCCTGATGTGCCACATCTACTAAATCCTCCTAATTTTAAAGGACTGAATCAGGTTTCCTTACAGTATAGCAAAACCATATTTAAATTAAATCATAGCTTTAAAAATTAAAATATCAATAATCCTCTCTATTCCTGATTAGGATTTAGAAGGCACACAATGTACCTTGCAATGCACTTTTCCCCCGTGTGGGCAGGGACTTTTTCATGAAGTCAGATTTGTCTTTTTTTGTTGTTCTTACTCTTTTATCCCCAGTGCCTAGAACAGTGCCTGGCCCAGAGTAGGTGCTCCACAAACATGAATGAATGAATTAATGTATTGAAGCAATTAAAGTAAACCAGAACAGAAACACTCATGTGACCTATACGTATAGACCTTAGCAGTCTGGGACCACAAAATTGAGTCACATTTGATGCCCACTTTATGATGGCTTTGAGCCTCTGCCTGGCTCTATGGGAAGCTAACCCTCAACAAATAGCCCCAGGTATTTCTTAGAGGTCCTGAATGTGAGGGATCCTGTGTGTTTAGAAACAGAACCAATAGTTTCTTCTCTAGCCACGTGGCTGAGCCATCCTGCCCCAACCAGACTCCATCTGTAGCACTGGGAGAGAGGTTACTGTTTTCCTCTTTGCTACTCCATCCCAAGCCTGACACAGACCCTTTCCTTAATTTCCCATGGCACAGCTGAAACCAGGCTGCAATTTGGGGTAGGACTTGATTGAAAGTTTAGTACAGGGTGTTAAAAACAAAATTCAGTGGAGTAAATTTGAAGATCTAACTGGCTTTATTCAACAATTCATGAATCGGGCAGCATCCCATCAAGCAAATAGAAAGGTATTCTGAGGAGCCGTACAAAATAAGGGAGTTTTATAGAAGTGGGCAGGGACAAGGAAAGAGCAGATTACCTCATCTTTCTTTGGGGAACAGAAGGAGTCTATCATGTGGATTACCTCACTAGTACTGACCTGGAAATTCCAGATGGACCGGTTTAAGATTACGTTCCTGGGAGGAGGTGAGGCTGCAATTAGGTTGGGTATTAAGTCTTGGTTTGCTGATGTGGGTCTTAGCACAAGTGACTCCATTTTGGACCTGTTGTCTCTTTTTAACCTGGTGAACATCTCAATGATTGCTGCTATGTTAGGTTGTGCTTAGAGCCCATGAATCCCAAATCTGGCCTCATGAGACTGGAGGCACTGTCTCCACATGGCAAGGGCCAGTTCCTTCCCACTGCTGGGAGTCCCCTTCCACTAGGTCACACTGCCTTCTACAACATTTGCAAATACGTGAGTGCCTAATGCTTGGTCCAAACAACAAATGCTAAGGACATTCAGGTCCAGGTGGTCAAGGGTACCTTTACCATAAAGGTAAGAGCTGTTGCTACTTGAAAAATATAGAAATGAGCTAAAAGGTGATCCTGATATTAGGTAATGCAGCTACAACTACGTTTGAACAGAGGAACGTCTGCTTCTCAGGCTAAATAGCTAGAAAGTTTAGTCCGGGTAGAAACTGCCCTGGATTATGTCAAAAAGCCAGATTCTACAGCATGTTGACTTCACATTCAAGGGTAAAGTTAGGCTGGATTTTTAAAAAAATCAGGAATCCATAACAGGTCTTTTATTTTTGTCTGTTGAGGTTTAGATTTGCTTTTGAGGCAAAATACTAGAAAGACTGTGATGCAGAAGTAGTGGTCACTTTAACACAAGTCCACTTCTTCCTCCCCACCAGTTTCAGTGGAACATTCCATCCCCCAAAATTCCATTTGCTTTTGGTACCCACCCTTGGTTCCCCCACTATGTGGAGAAACCTAACCATCCTGAGTTCTCAGTGTAATGAAACATCTTACTTGTGAGTTTTATATCAACAGGGAATCGATTACAGAACAACCTGTGTTCTACAACTTTTGGCAACCTGAACCTTTGTGAGCAAGGCACTGGCATTTCCTTGTCTATCGGTATTGAGCTAACTTTGTGGCATTAAATGGAGGTGATGATGGCATTGTCACTGAGATGACAAGCAGGACTGTGGGCATGGCTCTTTCAGGGCCTCCACAGACCTACCGAACTCTGCCTACTTGGATGGTTTAAATGAATCAGTAATTTTGCTGAGGCTTTTAAAAAATGTTACCTTGGGCTTCCCTGGTGGTGCAGTGGTTGAGAGTCTGCCTGTCGATGCAGGGGACACGGGTTCGTGCCCCAGTTCGGGAGGATCCCACGTGCCGCGGAGCGGCTGGGGCCGTGAGCCATGGCCACTGCGCCTGTGCGTCTGGAGCCTGTGCTCCGCAACGGGAGAGGCCACAACAGTGAGAGGCCCGCGTACCGCAAAAAAAAAAAAAAAATGTTACCTTATGCCACCTCCAAATTTTATATTTCTTCCATGTTTATAAATACCACGTGAATTCATCTTATTGAAGAGAGGAGATGCGATGTAACAGTTAAGAACAAGGACTCTGGAGGCAAGTGGGTCAACTCTGTCGTGTTCTAGTTGCATGACCTGGGACAAGTCATTTCCTTTCTCTGAGCTGACTTTGCAAAACAGGGAGATAACTCCTTCCATCCAGGGCTGCTGAGAGATTTAAAGGTAAAACTGTATGAAGGTACTTCACAAAATGCCTGCCACAATGTCAATGCTCAAAAAGGGGTAGCTACTATTATTCTTGATTTTGTCTCATGTTTCAAGTTTCTTGGTGGAAGAATCATGACTATTTTTTTTCTTCCATTCGTACCCAACAAGATTGTTGATGGTGTTTGTGTCTATACCAGCATTATCTAATCACCAACATAAGTCATGGAAGCAGATGTTCTTGCTTCAGGTTTATTCCTCTCCATGCCCTGTTTGTGGGTGGGGTGGTCTCTCCCCTCTCCCCACTTATCTCATCCTCCACCCCTTTATCATCCACTTTCAGAATCAGGGTAGAAAATGTGGGCATACAACTACTAGTTTTTAGCACAGTTTTTTAAAAAAACATCTTTATTGGAGTATAATTGCTTTACAATGTTGTGTTAGTTTCTGCTGTATAACAAAGTGAATCAGCTATATGTATACATATATCCCCATATCTCCTCCTTGCGTCTCCCTCCCACCCTCCCTATCCCACCCCTCTAGGTGTTCACAAGGCACAGAGCTGATCTCCCTGTGCTTTGTGGCTGCTTCCCACTAGCTATTTTACATTTGGTAGTGTATATATGTCAATGCCACTCTCACACTTTGTCCCAGCTTATCCTTCTCCCTCCCTGTGTACTCAAGTCCATTCTCTACGTCTGTGTCTTTATTCCTGTCCTGCCCCTATGTTCTTCAGAACCATTAAAAAAATTTTTTTTACATTCCATATATATGTGTTAGCATATGGTATTTATTTTTCTCTTTCTGACTTACTTCACTCTGGATGACAGACTCTAGGTTCATCCACCTCACTACAAATAACTCAATTTCGTTTCTTTTTATGGCTGAGTAATATTCCATTGTATATATGTGCCACATCTTCTTTATCCATTCATCTGTCGATGGACACTTAGGTTGCTTCCATGTCCTTGCTATTGTAAATAGTGCTTCAATGGACATTGTGGTACGTGACTCTTTTTGAATTATGGTTTTCTCAGGGTATATGCCCAGTAGTGGCATTGCTGCGTCGTATGGTAGTTCTATGTGTAGTTTTTAAGGAACCTCCATATTGTTCTCCATAGTGGCTGTATCAATTTACATTCCCACCAACAGTGCAAGAGGGTTCCCTTTTCTCCACACCCTCTCCAGCATTTATTGTTTGTAGATTTTTTGATGATGGCCATTCTGACTGGTGTGAGGTGATACCTCATTGTAGTTTTGATTTGCATTTCTCTAATGATTAGTGATGTTGAGCATCCTTTCATGTGTTTGTTGGCAATCTGTATATCTTCTTTGGAGAAATGTCTATTTAGGTCTTCTGCCCATTTTTGGATGGGGTTGTTTGTTTTTTTGTTATTGAGCTGCATGAGCTGCTTGTAAATTTTGGAGATTAATCCTTTGTCAGTTGCTTCATTTGCAAATATTTTCTCCCATTCTGAGGGTTGTCTTTTCGTCTTGTTTATGGTTTCCTTTGCTGTGCAAAAGCTTTTAAGTTTCATTAGGTCCCATTTGTTTATTTTTGTTTTTATTTCCATTTCTCTAGGAGGTGGGTCAAAAAGGATCTTGCTTTGTGATTTATGTCAAGGAGTGTTCTGCCTAGGTTTTCCTCTAAGAGTTTTATGGTGTCTGGCCTTACATTTAGGTCTTTAATCCACTTTGAGTTTATTTTTGTGTATGGTGTTAGGGAGTGTTCTAATTTCATTCTTTTACATGTAGCTGTCCAGTTTTTCCCAGCACCACGTATTGAAGAAGCTGTCTTTTCTCCATTGTATATTCTTGCCTCCTTTATCAAAGATAAGGTGACCATATGTGCGTGGGTTTACCTCTGGGCTTTCTATCCTTTTCCTGTTCCATTGATCTATATTTCTGTTTTTGTGCCAGTACCATACTGTCTTGATTACTGTAGCTTTGTAGTATAGTCTGAAGTCAGGGAGCCTGATTCCTCCAGCTCTGTTTTTCTTTCTCAAGATTGCTTTGGCTATTCAGGGTCTTTTGTGCTTCCATACAAATTGTGTGAAGTTTTTTGTTCTAGTTCTGTGAAAAATGCCATTGATAGTTTGATAGGGATTACATTGAATCTGTAGATTGCTTTGGGTAGTAGAGTCATTTTCACAATGTTGATTCTTCCAATCCAAGAACATGGTATATCTCTACATCTGTTTGTATCATCTTTAATTTCTTTCATCAGTGTCTTATAATTTTCTGCATACACGTCTTTTGTCTCCTTAGGTAGGTTTATTCCTAGGTATTTTATTCCTTTTGTTGCAATGGTAAATGGGAGTGTTTCCTTAATTTCTCTTTCAGATTTTTCATCATTAGTGTATAGGAATGCAAGAGATTTCTGTGCATTTACTTTACCAAATTTATTGATTAGCTCTAGTAGTTTTCTGGTAGCATCTTTAGGATTCTCTATGTATAGTATCATGTCATCTGTAAACAGTGACAGCTTTACTTCTTCTTTTCCCATGTGGATCCCTTTTATTTCTTTTTCTTCTCTTATTGCCATGACTAGGACTTCCAAAACTATGTTGAATAATAGTGGTGAGAGTGGACAACCTTGTCTTGTTCCTGATCTTAGTTGAAATACTTTCAGTTTTTCACCCTTGAGAATGATGTTTGCTGTGGGTTTGTCATATATGGCCTTTATTATGTTGAGGTAAGTTCCCTGCATGCCTACTTTCTGGAGGGTTTTTATCATAAATCGGTATTGAATTTTGTCAAAAGCTTTTTCTGCATCTATTGAGTCCTCTATGCCTACTTTCTGGAGGGTTTTTATCATAAATCGGTATTGAATTTTGTCAAAAGCTTTTTCTGCATCTATTGAGATGATCATATGGTTTTTATCCTTCAATTTGTTAATATGGTGTATCACATTGATTGATTTGTGTATACTGAAGGATCCTTGTATTCCTGGGATAAACCCCTGTTCATCATGGTGTACAATCCTTTTAATGTGCTGTTGGATTCTGTTTGCTAGTATTTTGTTGAGGATTTTTGCATCTATGTTCATCAGTGATATGGGCCTGTACTTTTCTTTTCTTTTTTGACATGTCTGGTTTTGGTATCAGGGTGATGGTAGCCTCACAGAATGAGTTTGGGAGTGTTCCTCCCTCTGCTATATTTTGGAAGAGTTTGAGAAGGATAGGTGTTAGCTCTTCTCTAAGTGTTTTATAGAATTTGCCTGTGAAGCCATCTGGTCCTGGGCTTTTGTTTGTTGGAAGATTTTAAATCACAGTTTCAATTTCAGTGCTTGCGATTGGTCTGTTCATATTTTCTATTTCTTCCTGGTTCAGTCTCAGAAGATTGTGCTTTTCTAAGAATTTGTCCATTTCTTCCAGGTTGTCCATTTTATTGGCATATAGTTACTTGTAGTAATCGCTCATGATCCTTTGTATTTCTGCAGTGTCAGTTGTTATATCTCCTTTTTCACTTCTAATTCTGTTGATTTGAGTCTTTACCTTTTGTTCTTGATGAGTCTGGCTAATGGTTTATCAATTTTGTTTATCTTCTCAAAGAACCAGCTTTTAGTTTTATTGATCTTTGCTACTGTTTCCTTCATTTCTTTTTCATTTATTTCTGATCTGATCTTTATGATTTCTTTCCTTCTGCTAACTTTGGGGGTTTTTTTTTGTTGTTGTTCTTCTTTCTCTAATTGCTTTAGGTGTAAGGTTAGGTTGTTTATTTGAGATGTTTCTTGTTTCTTGAGGTAGGATTGTAGTGCTATAAAATTCCCTCTTAGAACTGCTTTTGCTGCATCCCATAGGTTTTGGTTCATCATGTTTTCATTGTCATTTGTTTCTAGGTATTTTTTGATTTCCTCTTTGATTTCTTCAGTTATCCCTTGGTTATTTATTTCATAGTGTATTGTTTAGCCTCTATGTGTTTGTATTTTTTAGTTTTTTTCCTTGATATCTAGTCTCATAGGGTTGTGGTCGGAAAAGATACTTGATATGATTTAAATTTTCTTAAATTTACCAAGGCTTGATTTGTGACCCAAGATATGATCTATCCTGGAGAATGTTCCATGAGCACTTGAGAAGAAAGTGTATTCTGTTGTTTTTGGATGGAATGCCCTATAAATATCAATTAAGTCCATCTTGTTTAATGTGTCATTTAAAGCTTGTGTTTTTCCTCATTTATTTTCCTTTTGGATGATCTGACCATTGGTGAAAATGGGGTGTTAAAGTCCCCTACTATGATTGTGTTACTCTCTATTTCCCCTTTTATGGCTGTTAGTATTTGCCTTTTGTATTGAGGTGCTCCTACGTTGTGTGCTTTTTAGCATAGTTTTAATCAAAAGACATTTTGCCTTTTGTATTGAGGTGCTCCTATATTGGGTGCATTTTAGCATAGTTTTAATCAAAAGACATTCCATATATTCCCTTAACACTAGGTGGTTTCTGTTTAAAAAACAAAACAAGACCCAGAATTATTTGTATAGACCAAAAAACATATTTGGTAACTGGATTTAAAAAGTTTTTTCAACCAGTCATGCAATGTACACTTAATAGAACTCTGAGACTCTTTGAGAACAAACTAGCAGGAATTGATGAAACATTTTACAGACTAAAAATTCCATTTAAGTCCTTGGTTTTGACCTGAGTGAATAAAGGGATAAGAATGCTGAATGGTCTACCCCCAAGAAGGGGGCCTGAAGTGGGGGAGGTCACCACCAGTGGGGTGTCACTGGCAGTTGACATGGCCTCAGCCACACTTCCTGACTCACCTGCAAATGTCCCTTGGGCATCACTCAGGCTCTAGGGAAGCTCGCCTCCACCCTACACTCCTGCCTTGGCCATGCCTTCAGCCCAGCAATCCTTCCTCCCTTCCCGGGGAATTAATGCATTCATGACACCTATTAGAAGAGATGGTAGATCTGGAAAAGGAAACCAAAATGTGGTAGAGCGGGCAGAACACAGTTTGGGGAGTCATTGGCAAATCTAGCTTCAAGTCTGGGTTCTAATATGCTTTGGCTGTGAGCCTTTGAGTAAATCATTTAGCTTTTTGAGCCCAGTTACTTTATCTGTAAAACAGTGCTTCCATTTTTCATAATCAGATATTTATTGAGTACTTAGTAAGTGCCAGGCATTGTTCTAGGTACCCAGTGTGCCACAGAAGGGGGTTAGAGGATGTGGGTAAAGGGTGTGGGTACAGAGTCCAGTTTTAAAAATAGGTCAGACAGAGGCTCACTGAGAAGGTGACTTATGAGTGAACATTTGAAGGAAGTGAGGGAGTGGGTCTTGAGGGCATCTGGGGGGAGAATGTTCCACGCAGAGAAGTAGCTAGTGCAAAGGCCCTGAGGTAGGAGGGAGCCTGTTGTGCTGGAAGAACAGTGGGGAGACCAGTGTGACTGAAGCTGGTGAGGAAAGCAGACAATAGTGCAGAGGGAAACAAGAGGGAGCTAAACTGTGTGCAGTTCTGTGGGTCACGGTGAGGACTTGGATTTTCACTGTGAGAGAGGATGGGAAGTCCTTGGAGGGTCATGAGCCAAGGACTTATGTTTTGGAAGGGTCACTCTGGCTGCTGTGTTGAGGATAGACTGTAGGTGGGCAGCGGTGTGAAGCAGGGACACACGTTAGGAGGCTATTGCCTCAGGCGAGAGAGGATGGTGGTTTGGACCAAGGCATAGCTGTGGAGGTGGCTGGATTCTGGACATATCTTGAAAGCAGAACAAACAGAGTTTGCTGATGGATTGGATTGAGCATGAGAGAAAGAAAATAGTTAAGGAGACCTCTGAGGGTTTTGGTATGAACAATTGGAAGAATTGTGTTGCCATTAGTGGAGATGGGAAAGCTGGGGGAGGAACAGATTTGGGGTCGGAGGGAGATGGAGAATTGAGTGATAATGATAATATCTGCCCTGCCTCCCTCACGGGATTAATTGTGATGATTCATGGGTAATCTACCCTCCCAATATGCCTTACAGTTCCTAGTATTCAAAGACTCTCTCCCTTCCTATTCAGAGGCCGTCTGTTCTATGGAGAGTTGCCTCTCTTCCACTCTCAGGTGGTTGCAGGTGGTGGTTGGGCTCCTAGCACATGGACTCTTGGATCTGACAAGTATTATCTGAGCTATATTTAGGTGGATATTTTAGGATGGGTCTTCACAAACGTGACTCAAGTATGACTTAGCAGTAGATACCTTTATTTCTCCCTAGCAGAATATTGTTTCTAATTTTTCTTTTATATAGCAACCGATGTTGCCATGCAGATCCCTTGGTTGCTATGAGATGGTAACAATACTCTGCCCCACGATTGGCGGGGGCCTCCTAAGCGGTGTGGTTCTTGCTTGGGTGACTGACACTGAGCTGTTACTATGGTGAACTTTACAATTTCCTTTGATTGGTGGATTTTAGAAATAGGTCATCAGTGGAATTCATTACATTTTGTAAGTAAAAATGAAAAATAAGTATCATAACTTTTCCCCGTCTCCAACATGAAGGAAATGTGACACTTAATGACATAATGAATCGCTGTTGGATGACTTAGGAATCTTTTGAGAACCGAAGAGTGATGATAATCCTGTGCTAAATTTTGGTGGGAAATATTTTCCTTCCTGCTTTGAGTTGATTATTCAGAGTTAGGGACATCAGGCTGACCAGAGTTGGGGTGGGGTTGGGGAGATGTGCGTGGATTGAAATGTAAACTCCCTTCTTTCTGTGGGAATAAAGGTGATGCTGGGGGCCTGAGTGTGGAGGGCAGGAGGGATGTGGGCTTCAGGCAGTGCTGATTAATGCTGCATCTCAGGACCAAGTATTCTCGTGGTCTCAGGAGGGTGCTAAGACTTGGGTCATCAGACTCACCTCCAGAGAGTAAGGCCACTGAGTGCTCCTGGCTGGACATGGCTTGACACAGGGATCTGAGAGTCCAAGCAGGGCTTGTGCTATAGCTGAATCCTCCTCACTCCCATTCCCTCCCCAGCTTCACTCAGGTGGGTAGGCAGGTCCTGAAGGTTCAGTCTTCTGCTCATCTTTGCCCTCAACAAATGGGAAAAGAGGGTAGAGGAATGAGTTTTAACCTTTCTGATTTTGTAACCTAACTTCCTCTCTACAAGATAAAGTGGGAGAAAGCTGGAAGAACCTGGGAGGAAGGATGAATTATTTTAAGTACATCTGATCTACCTTTTTCCAACACTTGACTAACAGGTCCTGTTTGGAGTGATGGGTGGGGGAGTGGGGGTGGAGATGGGAATGAGGCTGTGTGGGAGGGAGAGAGTCAGGGAGCCCTCAAACAGAATACATAACAGATTAGGGTGCTAGGGCTAATATGTGACACCCAGAGCTGATAATTTCTAACACCTCCTTCCTACATGACAAAATTATTTTTAGTAATAATCACACAATGAAACCAATAATAATAGTCATTAAAGAAATTTTACTTTATGAAACTTTGTGCCATGTCAATTAAAAAAATAAAATAAACATCACAATCTAAAAAAGGAAGAGTTATGAAGTAATATTTTCAATTTCATTAATGTATTTTTGAAGAAAGAGATGAAAACTTAGACCTACCTATTGGTCTTTTACAGTAATGAATAATAATGTTACAGTGTCTGTTTTTGCAATTAACTTCTGCAAATTTGTCGGTGACTTTGTCAAACTTGTTTTTCTTCACATATTCATGATGTGTCGATCCACCTTTGATCAAAGAATACTTTTCATTAGAAATTTTAATTTTGGAAGGTTTCTTTCACATGAAACAACAGTTTAAATAAATAGGAAGTCTTCAACATAAGGCTACATTTGGAAGAAATGCATAAAAATCCCATTTCACAATAAATCCCAGAAACTTTAAACACAATAAAAACTCCAAGTGGTCAAAGAGAATGACAGAATTGAAGTAACTCAAGTTCTGTTTGTCTTTACAATCACTGTGCTATCGTTATTTATTGTGAATCAATTGTTTGAACACAGGAATTTGAAGGACAGACAGGCTGGACACTTGTGCCCAAAGCAAGCTTTCTTATGTACTTACTCTCAAAATAAATGCACAGAGTTAATTCTCTGAATCAACTTCCATGTAGAATATGTTTACTAAAGGAAAAGCAATAAAAAATGTGCTAAACTGAAGCTTACATTTATGTTGTTAAAACTCAAGAGCAATTGTTTGGAAACTAGACCAACAGAAGATTTTTTTTTGGTGAAGAGAGAGCAGTTTATTACTGACATTGTTTAGAATTGCTTGCCATGGTGATAATAGAAAGCAGACTGGCTTTTTAGCTGGTTTTATTGTTGTTTTTTAAGTCTTCTCCAGGCCATGAACCCCTGGATGGGCCTCTGGGGTGGACCACTCCTCCCGCCCCAGCACTGCACTGAAGTAGAATTGCTCTGATTGTGTCTTGCTGGAGCCAAAGCACAGTAAAAGGTGATGATGCAGGGAACTGAAGGAATGACAGACCCTGAGAGGCTGTTGGTCAGTAAATACCTGGTAAATTCTCTGACCCTGATACAACCAAATGGATTTTTTTTTCACTTTTTACTCTCATAATAAAAGGAAAAAACAATCAAGCATCATAGCTTACGTATCCTTCTTTCTCATAAAAACATTAGTGATTCCTGCAGCTTTGCGTGTTACTCATATAGCTCTTGTGTAGCCTGACATTTTCCCCTGAACCTTTTGCTATTTTATTCTATTCTGGGCCATTGTTTCTGACGCCTAATTTCATTGTTCACTGAACTCAGCACTGAATTTATTTTTACTAATAAAACATGTGACATGCTTTGCTGCGTCTTCAGAACTGGTTTAGTCATGGGGCAAAGGCATTGGACGCATGAAGTTGCGGGAACCATTACGAGGGCTAGAATGATTGGTAAGGGAAGGAGGAAGAAAAAAATAGCAGAAGTCACGACTTACCCTTCTAGGTTTGCTATGTATGACACTCCCTTTTTTTCCTGTCACCGCATCAGACATATATTTAGATCCACCCTTATATTGATAGATGGTTTCCTGGGTAGGGCAATTTAAAAGTGCTCATGCCTGAACTTCTACCATTAGTTCTGTATATTTCTTTAGGTTAAATATTGTTTGCTCTCCACGGGCCTCTGGAAAGCAGCTACCTCTGGAGTGTAGGTAGCTCTGGGAGGAGTAACACATCAAGTCTCTAACACTTTAGTATAAATGAATGTATTTGATTGCTCCTTCTGTTACCTGATTAGCAGGATATGCACCCTGGGTAACTAGAAAGTCATGGAGACACTTCTCAACTCAGCCCTGACAGCCTGGAATGTGTACGTTTGCTATAAGGAATTCCAAGTCCCTCTCTGAGAGTAAACAACAGAAAAAGGCCCACCCTGGTGATAAGAGGTCTGAAGGAACCTCATATGTAAAGAATAACATGTTTTAATTTCATTTCTCTCCCAAGAACCAGAACATCCTCCTAGCCTACAACACAGCCCCCCACTTTGCCCCAGGAGTGCTGGAGGCTTCGTGCCATCATTTGTGTCTCATTTTTATTCTACTCGCATATGTCTGGGGGGAGGGCCCTTTGAGATTTCTTCTTGGCTCTGCTTCAGACTCCATAATAGCAATGGATCCGCGCTTCTTAATCCAGGGAAGGCAGGTGGCAGCAAGCCAAAATGGCCTCCATGGAGTGCGTTTGTAGGAGTGGCACTTTCAGCATGCATTAAAAAATCAGGAGCCAGGCAGGACAAAAGCCCAGACTGACAGCGTGCCCCTAAGAAGGGTGCCTGCACCAAGGTTTAAAAAAGAAAGAAAGAGAAGCATTTTCCTTTCTATTGAATTGAGTTAATGTTCTGTGCCAGCTTTTGTTTCTAGAAGCATCGTGTGTGTGTGTGTGTGTGTGTGTGTGTGTGTGCGCGCGCGCACACAAGCCTGTGGACATGCATGTGACTAGTTGCTCACACAGCTGCTACCTGAAAAATCAGAGGCAAGTTGTAGAGATGATGCTAGAAAGTGTTAAGAAGGCAGCTGAGAGGATGCCCATCAAGGTTACCAAGAACAAATGAGGTGGGGCTTCCCTGGTGGCACAGTGGTTAAGAATCCGCCTGCCAATGCAGGGGACATGGGTTCGAGCCCTGGTCCGGGAAGGTCCCACATGCCGCGAAGCAACTAAGTCCGTGTGCCACAACTACTGAGCCTACGCTCTAGAGCCCACAAGCCACAACTACTGAGCCCACGTGGGACATCTATTGAAGCCCGCATGCCTAGAGCCCATGCTCTGCCACAAGAGAAGCCACTGCAACAAGAAGCCCGTGCACCACAACGAAGAGTAGCCCCTGCTCACCGCACTCGAGAAAGCCCGTGCGCAGCAACAAAGACCCAACGCAGCAAACAATAAGTTAAAAAAAAAAAAGAACAGATGAGGTGACCTTGACTTTGTTAATACTTTGTCTCCTCTCAAGGTTTAAAAATATATTTATGTCAATATATAACACCAAAATGTTCATTAATTGCCTATTTGGGTGGTTCTGTTCATACTATGTATTTATCTCAAACATAAGTTGTTCATAGAAAGTATGAAAACTGCTCTAGATGTGGAATAGGGTCCATTATTTTAGGGTTTAGAACCACATATATAAATGTGGTACCACACAAATTCACACTCTTTTTCATGAGCCATGGTCCTTCACTATACATAGGTATTTTCCCAGGAATGTGTGTATAAGATAAATCTTTTCAAATGAAATCATATTTTGCTTGCTCTAAAAAATGAAAATTCCTGTGACAAAACTTTCCTTTCTGAAAAGTATGAGTTAGGAATGAGAAGGTCATTGGCCTGGTCATTTTTCCTCTGTGGGCTCGATTTTCTCATCTACGAAATCAGAGGTGAGGGCAATGAATGATTTCTAAGACTCCATCACAGCTTTAGCCTTCTGTGTTCCAAAACTGTTTTTAGTGTAAACAATCACCCCATAATTTGTCCATCATCTTTTTAAATCCAGAATTTTGACTCTGGGCTGCCTTACTTAAGGTTCACCTGAACTGGTACTAACAGGTTGTCTGAATTCGTTATTCCTTTCCATTATTCTTTTGGGATGAAGTGGAATGAGTCATAAGTGAGGAGGTTATAAAAGCACACACAGATCAACAGGAAGACAGAGACAGGAACGGGTAGCAAGACACGTCAGCATTTTCCCCCAGACAGCTTGAAAGCAAAAGCGGAGGCCCCATTGTTTGCTCACAGCTTTTGTACATTGACCTGTCAGAGTGGGACACCCAGCCACAGAGCATAGCCAGGAGCATTTCGTGGAAGCCGGCAGGCCTCAAAGGCAAGCAGCTGCCCTGCAGGTGTCTGCAGGAGAGGAAAGTCTGGGAACTGTATGAATTACAGGAAGTGAGTCTTAGGTAGGACTCCTCCCACCTTTACCCTATTTGACAATTTCTTGAAATTCTCTCCATACCAAAAATGCCTTGAAAGAGGTTTTTTTTTCTTAGTATTTCCAGTGTGGGAAATTAAAACCCTCTTCCTTGGTGATAGTAAAAATTCAGTAATTTTGCACCATTGGTGGCTTTTTGGTGATATAAATCCATTCTTCTGGAAATGGCCTATTGGCTAAGAATATTTATTAACATATTTTGAAGGAAATTGACAGTGAAATATGATCTGCCTCTAGATCATCACACAAATTACTCAATTTGTAGATATATAACCACACCATTTACAGAAAAGAATAACTTGATTTACGTTAACAGCCATTCTCTGAGCACCTATTCTTTGTCCAGTAGTGTGCTAGGGGTGAAGCGATCAAACCTTGCTTGCTGTATTTTAATATTCCTGGATGCCCTCCACCTATGGACCGAATGTTTATGTTCCCCATAATTCGTATGTTGAAATCCTACCCCCACAATGTGATAGTATTAGAAGGTGGGGCCTTTGGGGGGTAATTAGAATTAGATGAGGTCATATGGATGGAGCCCTCAGGAATGGGATTAATGCCTTTGTAACAGTCATGAGAGAGCTTGCCTCCTCTCTCTGCTCACCACCACGTGAGGTTACAAGGAAAAGATGACAGTCTGCAATCCAGAAGAGGACCCTCACCAGGACCTGACCATGCCAGCATTCTGATGTCAGACTTCCAGGCTTCAGAACTGTGAGAAATAAATTTCTACTGTTTATAAGCATCCTAGTCTATATACTTAGTATAGCAGCCTTAACTAAGACACTCTCTTAATATTTTCCAGAACTACATATTTATCTATTTTCCCTACCTTGGATTTTGTGACGTGCAATAGCACATCAATAAATTCTAGTTTATCTTTGGTTGGTTACAAAGCAGCAACCTTGACAAAATTCTCTGTTCAGCATTTTGACCGTATGCCAGTCAGTTATTTTCTAGTAATGGTTGTTTTCTAATATAGTCTTCAATTCATAGTATGCAGCTGGATTAGTTGAACACTACTGGCTTGTCTATTGGATAGTTTTAGCACAATTATTATGGCAGCTGCTGTCATCACAGAAAGGGGAGTAGAGTTTACTCTCCCATTGGTGACTCTATTCTATTTATACATAATATCAAAAGGCTGTTTTTTGTAAAATCATTTTAAAAAACCACAACCCTCTTATAAATTGTTTTCACAAACTCTTATGTCATCAGAAAACATACTTTGGTTATATTTTACCTACATAATCTTGGCTGAATGGATGCAGGTAAATACCAGAAAGGCAATCTAACCTGGAGTGGGATATACTCCTGAAAGCACAGTAAAATGTCAAAGTTCTCTAGATACCTCATTACTCATCAAAAGTTGATGGTAAGGGATCCAGGGCCACTATCTGCACCACATAACATTATGTCATAAAAAAGATAACTACACCCCAAACCTTATAACAAAAGAATGAAAACCCAAATCTGAATTATGGAAGAAAATAGAGATTTAAAGGGAGGGGTGTAGAAAAGGTGATAGGATTCACAGAAAGATAGACAAAATGAAAGGCAGAGACTATGTACCAGATGAAGGAACAAGATAAAACCCTAGAAAAACAAACTAAGTGAAGTGGATATAGGCAACCTTTCAGAAAAAGAATTCAGAATAATGATAGTGAAGACGATCCAGGACCTTGGAAAAAGAATGGAGGCAAAGATTGAGAAGATGCAAGAAAAGTTTAACAAAGACCTAGAAGAATTAAAGAACAAACACCTAGAAGAATTAAAGAACAAAAAAACAGAGATTAACAATACAATAACTGAAATGAAAAATACACTAGAAGGAATAAATAGCAGAATAATGGAGGCAGAAGAATGGATGAGTGACCTGGAAGACAGAATGGTGGAATTCACTGCCACCAAACAGAATAAAGAAAAAACAATGAAAAGAAATGAAGACAGTCAACAGACCTCAGGGACAACATTAAACACACCAACATTCACATTATAGGGGTCCCAGAAGGAGAAGAGAGAGAGAAAGAACCTGAGAAAATATTTGAGATTATAGTCAAAATTTTCCCTAACATGGGAAAGGAAATAGCCACCCAAGTCCAGGAAGCGCAGAGATTCCCAGGCAGGATAAACCCAAGGAGAAACACACAGTAATCAAAATGACAAAAATTAAAGACAAAGATATATTATTAAAAGCAACAAGGCAAAAATGACAAATAACATACAAGAGAACTCCCATAAGGTTAACAGCAGATTTCTCAGCAGAAACTCTACAAACCAGAAGGGAGTGGCAAGATATAGTTAAAGTAATGAAAGGGAAGAACCTACAACCTCACTTACACCAATGGACAGATCATCCAAAGCGAAAATTAATAAGGAAACAAAAGCTTTAAATGACACAATAGACCAGATAGATTTAACTGATATTTACAGGACATTCCATTCCAAAAACAGAAGATTACACTTTCTTCTTAAGTGCACACAGAACATTCTCCAGGATAGATCACATCCCAGGTCACAGATCAAGATAGCAGAAACTAACACACCATTGTAAAGCAATTATACTCCAATAAAGATGTTAAAAAAAAAAAGAAAAGGACCTAGAAAAACAAACCCAAAACAATTAAGAAAATGGTAACATGGAACATACATATCAATAATCACCTTAAATGTGAATGGATTAAATGCTCCAACCAAAAGTCACAGGCTCTCTGAATACATACAAAAACAAGACAAGAGACCCACTTCAGACCGAGGGACACATAGAGACTGAAAGTGAGGGGATGGAAAAAGATACTCCACACAAATGGAAATCAAAAGAAAGCTGGAGTAGCAATACTCATATCACATAAAATAGACTTTAAAATAAAGAATGTTGCAAGAGACAAAGAAGGACACTACATAATGATCAAGGGATCAATCCAAGAAGATATAACAATTATAAATATATATACACCCAACACAGGAGCACTTCAATACATAAGGCAACTGCTAACAGCTATAAAAGAGGAAATCTACAGTAACACAATAATACTCGGGGACTTTAACACCTCACTTACACCAATGGACACATCATCCAGGCAGAAAATTAATCAGGAAACACAGCTTTAAATGACACAATAGACCAGATAGATTTAACTGATATTTACAGGACATTCCATTCCAAAAACAGAAGATTACACTTTCTTCTTAAGTGCACACAGAACATTCTCCAGGATAGATCACATCCCAGGTCACAGATCAAGACTCGGTAAATTTAAGAAAATTGAAATCATACCAAGCATCTTTTCCTACCAAAACACTATGAGATTAGAAATAAAGTACAGGGGGGAAAAAACGTATAAAACACAAACACATGGAGGCTAAACAATACATTACTAAATAACCAAGAGATCACTGAAGAAATCAAAGAGGAAATCAAAAAATACCTGGAAACAAATGACAATGAAAACACGATGATCCAAAACCTATGGAATGCAGCAAAAGCAGTTCTAAGAGGGAAGTTTATAGCTATACAAGCCTACCTCAAGAAAGAAGAAAAATCTCAAATAAATAATCTAACCTTACACCTAAAGGAACCAGAGAAAGAGGAACAAACAGAACCCATAGTTAGTAGAAGGAAAGAAATCATAAAGATCAGAGCAGAAATAAATGAAATAGAAACAAAGAAAACAATAGTAAAGATCAAAAAAACTAAAAGCTGGTTCTTTGAGAAGATCAACAACATTGATAAAAAACTTTAGTCAGATTCATCAAGAAAGAGAGGGAGAGGACTCAGATTGATAAAATTAGAAATGAAAAAGGAGAAGTTACAATGGACACCACAGAAATATAAAGCATCCTAAGAGACTACTACAAGCAACTCTATGCCAATAAAATGGACAACCTGGACGAAACGGACACATTCTTAGAAAGGTATAACCTTCCAAGACTGAACCAGGAAGACACAGAAAATATGAACAGACCAATCACAAGTAATGAAATTGAAACTGTGATTAAAAATCTTCCAAAACACTGGAGTCCAGGACCAGATGGCTGCACAGGTGAATTCTATCAAACATTTAGAGAAGAGCTAACACCCATCCTTCTCAAACTCTTCCAAAAAATTGCAGAGGAAGAAACACTCCCAAACTCATTCTATGAGGCCACCATCACCCTGACACCAAAACCAGAGAAAGATACTACAAAAAAAAGCAAATTACAGACTAATATCACTGATGAAGATAGATGCAAAAATCCTCAACAAAATACTAGCAAACAGAGTCCAACAACACATTAAAAGGATCATACACCATGATGAAGTGGAATTTATCCCAGGGATGCAAGGATTCTTCAGTATACACAAATCAATCAAAGTGATACACCATATTAACAAACTGAAGAATAAAAACCATATGATCATCTCAATAGATGCAGAAAAAGCTTTTGACAAAATTCAACACCCATTTATGATAAAAAATCTCCAGAAAGTAGACATAGAGGAACCTACCTCAACATAATAAAGGCCATATACGACAAACCCACAGCAAACATCATTCTCAATGGTGAAAAACTGAAACCATTTCCTCTAAGATCAGGAACAAGAGAAGGATGTCCACTCTTGCCACTATTATTCAACATATGAAATGTAAATCAAAACTACAATGAGGTATCACCTCACACCAGTTAGAATGGGCATCATCAGAAAATCTACAAACAACAAATGCTGGAGAGGGTGTGGAGAAAAGGGTACCTCCCTGCACTGTTGTTGGGAATGTAAATTGATACAGCCACTATGGAGAACAGTATGGAGGTTCCTTCAAAAACTAAAAATAGAATTACCTTATACCCAGCAATCCCACTACTGGGCATATACCCAGAGAAAACCATAATTCAAACAGACACATCTACCCCAATGTTCATTGCAGCACTATTTATGATAGCCAGGTCATGGAAGCAACCTAAAGGCCCATCGACAGATGAATGGATAAAGAAGATGTGGTATGTATATACAATGGAACATTACTCTGCCGTAAAAAGGAACGAAATTGGGTCATTTGTAGAGATGTGGATGGACCTAGAGACTAATATACAGAGTGAAGTGACTCAGAAAGAGAAAAACAAATATCATATATTAACGCATATATGTGGAATCTAGAAAAATGGTACAGATGAACCGGTTTGCAAGGCAGAAATAGAGACACAGGTGTAGAGAACAAATGTATGGACACCAAGGGGGGAAAGTGGGGGGCGGGCAGTTGGTGGGGGGGGAGAAAAAGGAAAAGGTGATGGCAAGTTGAAACATACTCACTTGCTCAACCATTTTTATGTGGACTATGGTAGCAGTAGTTATCAGAACAAGACTGGAAATGACTTCAGCACCCTTTTTGGCACACTGTGTAAGTACAAGGCAAGGCACCTTTAAATTTAATGTGTTCATGTGGTACATATTTATACACAATGGAATATTACTCAGCCATAAAAAGGAATGGAACTGTGCCATTTGCAGAGACGTGGATGGACCTAGAGACTGTCATGCAGAGTGAAGTAAGCCAGAAAGAGGAAAACAAATATCGTTTAATATCGCTTATATGTGGAATCTAGAAAAACGGTAGAGATGAACTTATTTGCAAAACAGAAATACAGTCACAGATGTAGAGAACAAACGTGTGGTTACCAAGGCGGGGAAGCGGGGGTGGGATGAACTGGAAGATTGGGACTGACATATATACACAACTATGTATAAAACAGATAACTAATGAGAACCTACTGTATAGCACAGGGAACTCTATTCAATGCTCTGTGGTGACATAAATGGGAAGGAAATTGAAAAAAGAGTGGGTATATGTATATATATGACTGATTTACTTTGCTGTACAGCAAGAAACTAGCACAACTTTGCAAAGCAACTATACTCCAATAAAAATTAATTTAAAAAAATTGAATGTGTTCAGTGTAAATTGAAACTTTTAGTCTGAGGATTCATTTCTACATGAAGAAGAGTAGCTTCCAGCTCACTTTCCTCCTGCTTTCTTAGTAGCTGCACCCTGAGTTGCTTATCGGTCCTTCCCAGGGTTAGGTGGAGCTGCCTTTTTGCTCTTGGATCCATTCTTCCTTCAAATCCTATGAAAACACAATTCAACAGAGGATTGTGAGCTCTTGCTGCCTTTGATCTCTGAGCAAGGAAAGGTGAGTGTATATGATTAATGAGCTCAGCTGGACTTTGCCCAGTGGCCTAGAGGATGATATGGGCTCCCAAGAACATTTAGAGGAGGAACGGGGAGATACCCAGGATGTTCTGATGGCAGCTGGTGTCTTGGAAATGTGTAGTCTTGGAGAAGATGTCCTAGCCCAGCAGGGTTGCCTGTCTTGGTGTGACAGCGACATGCTGAAGGGGGTGGCCACCCATCCACTCACAAAGAATAATTACACCCTTCTGCCAGCTGTGTGTTCCCTCCAGTTCAAGGAAGTTTCCATTCAGTGAGGCAGCACTTAAATTAATGGGAGAAATGAGCTTGAGTGGGATACAGAGAGGGGCTTAGCTAAGAGGGAGGACCAGGTAAGGGAGATGAGCTGGACTGGGACCAGCTCTAGTTCTCCAGCTCAGAAAGACTGTCCTCACTACCCAAACCATACTAAGTTTAGACTGTAACTGGCACCTTCTTGGTAAACTGTGCAGTGTTTATGGTCCCGTATGGATTCAGTTCTTCTCAATAAGGTTATCTTTCTTTTGAGAAACATCCCCTCTTGGTGAAGGGAGCTCTCTGAACTGGGTGGGCCCAGGATGGTTGTACCAGCTGTGCCTGGGCAATGATGCCTTTTCTGGGTGAGGGACTCGAGCAGGGGCTGGATCTAGCCCACTCAGCTTGCTGAGCTGAGGCCTGGCCCAGGGCTGAGTCAGCTGAGGGAAGGAACACCTTTGTATAATTGGCCTGTCATTTTCTAGTTTGCACAAAGCCCCGCTGAAGTGCTAGTGCTATATGAGCCCCATCCCAGGAGGGTCCAGGAGCCGTGTGGGATGACGTCTTGGTGCTCACCTTGGGCAGCTCATAGGCACATCTGAATGAAGCCTCTACCTCTTTAGGCTGCCACTTACCACTCTTGTACCGGAAGAGTGACAAAACCTTGAAGAGTGACCTTCAAGACTTCCACAAACGACTGCAGTAGTCTCACTGCTCTTGACGAGGCCCCCGGTTTCCTCCAGCATGAGCTCAGAGAATAAACCCCTACCCTGAGAGGACTCTGAAGACCTGACTTTTTCTTCTGAATCCACCTTCAACAGCTGTTTGATCTAAAGTGAGTCATTTAACCCTTCACATCCTTCGTTTCCTTACCTATAAAAAGGGGATGACAATTTTCATGTCAAAGGATTGTCCTGAGGATTAAACAAGAGAATGTTTAGGAGAACATTTTGGGATGTAATATACTGAACAAACGAATGTTAGGAGTGACCATCAATCCCGTGCATCACCTTGAGATGGGAAACCAGATGCTCTGTTTCCATTTGGTACAGCGGCCACTTCAAAGTCTCATGAAGTCTGCCTAATAATGCCAGTGAGAATCGAGCCCCTCTGTTCTGGAAGAAAGGCTGCACCATGAGCTCGCTGTTGCTGCTTTCTTGGAGGAGACTTCTTTATAGATAAATAACACCGCTCATGGGAACTTCAGAGAGAAAATCTTCGGTGTGCCATAAAAAAGATTTATTTTTGTGAAGTTAGATATCTGTGAAAAGTAAAAAGGCAAAAGATTAGGGGACAACCAAAGTCAGGAATCTGACTCTCTTTAACTGGACCTCAGAATGTTTTTGTTAGTCTTTAAGTGATAAGAATAAACATTAGAGTCAGGCGGAGACAAATTATAATCTCTTGGGTTGTGTGTTTTCCTCTCCACAATGCCAGCTGCAGCAGTCCCAAACTGCTTTCAGACCGACCTCGCTTTCAAGTCTTTCTCCAAACAATTGTAACCCTTTATCAAAATCCTCAGTAGGTGGTCCCACAACTGGTTGATGGGCAAGTGGAATAGATAGTAACTGAACTTAAGAAATGCCCCTACCCCAAAGTATCTCCTGAGTATCCCACTGCTGATGACTAAAATCCTGCTATTAGCCATTACTTTCTTTAAATTGAGAAGTTACCTCCTATTAAAATCCAAGTAATGGATCTCTTCTCCTGGAGAAGTAACATATTAAAACTGTAATAGCTTAGTGCAAGGGACTTGATTCAGGGGCTAGCGGACTTTTTCTATAAAGGATCAAATAGTAAATATTTTAAGCTTTGTGGGCCATAAGGTCTCTGTTGGAGCTACTCAACTCTTGTCATTGTAAGGCAGAGGCAGCCATTGAGGTAAGGAATAAGCATGGCCGGGTTTCTATAAAATTTCATTTACAAAAACAAGAGATGGGCTCCATTTGGCCCTACGGCTGTTGTTTCCAACCCCTGACTTAATTGAATCCTTTTGAAAGGAGCAACCAGCTGAAAGCAGGGGAAGGAGGACCTGACACCTGGTGTGGGGGAAGGGAGGTGACCAGAAGGGTGGGAAAATGTAGGACAAAGAGCCACAGGGAGAGATGGGCCCTATAAGCCAAACTTCATAAGAGTTAGTCCTGTTTAGCCATTTTTGACATTTTTTTTCTGGTCGAAATAATTTGACTCAATCAGTTTGTTTACTACATATATTTCTACAATTTTTTATTTGGTGGAAAGGTGATACTCATTTTAATTGTATTTAGTATATCATTCTTACTTAGTGTATCAATTCAATAGTCACAGGACGGGGCTTCCCTGGTGGCGCAGTGGTTGAGAATCTGCCAGCAAATGTAGGGGACACAGGTTCGAGCCCTGGTCTGGGAGGATCCCACATGCCGTGGAGCAACTGGGCCCGTGAGCCACAACTACTGAGCCTGTGCGTCTGGAGCCTGTGCTCCGCAACAAGAGAGGCCGCCATAGTGAGAGGCCCGCGCACCGCGATGAAGAGTGGCCCCTGCTCGCCGCAGCTAGAGAAAGCCCTAGCACAGAAATGAAGACCCAACACAGCCAAAAATAAATAAATAAATTTATATTGAAAAAAAAAAAAGTCACAGGACAAGGCAGTTCCCATTCTACCATTTAACAGCTTAGAATACTATTCACATGTCATGAAAATTGCTGAACATTAAAAGGGAAACACTTTTGAATACAAAAAAAAATTCTCAGACTGTATCATGCTCCCTCTCCCCTCCTTCTGTTTGCGTTGAACACTTTTTGACACTTGAATTACCTTATGGGTGGTTTGAGAAGTGAATGGTGTTCTGATTTTCTTGAAGCTGTGCATGAAAGAAGCTTTTTTCAAACAGTATTTTCTTTCAGGATCAGTGGAAGCTGATACATGGTGCTTAGTCTTAGCTGTGACGTGTTCTTGAAGGAAAAAGAGAATTATTTATAAGCCTTTTCAAGCCTCATTCAGGTGTCAGTGGGCACGTGGGGGAAAGTGCACGATATCCACAGAGCTGGCACAGCTGACTCACGCCATGGAGGGTGTGAGCTTGGGTGGTATTCCAGGAGCGGGGTAGGATTTGACTAAGACATGACTCCTCTTTGCCAGTTCCTCCTGTGTCAGACAGTGCAACATGGAAGATGACAAATTTAGAATTAGCAATGGAGCCTGCAGCTGTGGACCAGGCAAGTGAGAATCATAACCACAGCCTCTGAGAAGACTACAGCTGACCACTGGGGTGGGGAGAGCAAGGGCAGTGGGTTGTTAAATTGGTGCCTGCATGTCACTCTGAGACATGCTGGCTTCTCTCCATTGTTGGGAATAGGCCCAATGCCTTGGAGACAGTCTAATTATATTTTTATACATTCATAAAGAAGTTTATTTTTGGTAAAGTCACTCAAACTGGAATCGACTTGATTGGTTTATATTGGAAAAGTAATTTGGGGCTTATCATCCAAATTACATTAAAAATGCTGAAATGCATTCTAGCTATTACCTAATCTAGCCTACTTCTTTCTTTATCAGGGAGATGGAATACCATCCAAATGATAGGGCTTGTGTATATTTTGTGTCCCTAAGTATGACCCAGTAAGGGAAAAACTGCTTTTAAAAGGGGACTGTTAACATTCACTAGATGGTTTATAGTGAACTGGTTTCCTCCTTCTGTAGAATATTGTCAGAGATCTGAGTGCAGAAAGGACAAAAGGCCCTCATCATCTGTGCAGTGCACAGCCAGCCCTGGAGGAAAGGGTGGTACTGCACCTGCATCAGTTTGGGTGCCTCCAGAGAAACAGAACCAGTAGTGTGGATGCCCGTGTGCATGCTGCCCTCCCCCCCACCCCACACACAGAGTCAATTCTCATTATTCATGGTAGCTATGTCCCATAAAGTCCCCAAAAACACTGAATTAGGAAATACTGAGCCACTGTTCCTAGGGGAAATACAGGGTTAGGTTCCTGTGAGCCTCTGGTCACATTCTCCTCAACCGATCAAAATATAACCTTGTTTTATCTGTATTTCTGTTTAAAGACACCTTACTTAATATACACTGTTGATTCATTAACATTGAACTCACAGCCAACAGCACTCTAACTGATGTCTGGATGAAGCATATTTCCTCACAAGGCAAATCACAGCCTTCTGGCATTAAGAACACTAGACGGCACTTCAGCAAGATGCTTAGGAGCCATTGTAAACAGCAAAATCGCCAACAAAAAGCACAAAAATATGAAAATCATGGCACTACATAGACCACGTAAAGGACACTTGTTTACAATCTGAGAGCTGAACAAGAAGTTGGAGTCACCTTGTTCGACCCCAGCTGGAAAAACAGCTGCATCAGGTGACAAATTTTTCACCACTCTACACGTGTCCAGGAATAACTGTGGAAGCACTGTGAGTGTTAATTTGGCATTATAATAAAGTTTAGCAAGTAGGCAAATTCACAAATAGAGAATCTGTGAATAATGAGGATCAAATGTATATGGAACAAGATTTATTTAAAGCAAATAGCTTCCATGATTGTGGGGAATGGCAAGTCTGCGGTCTGTAGGGTGGAGCAGCTGGCTGGAAACTCTCTGGCAGGAGCTGAAGCTGCACTTAACAGGTGGAATTTCTACCTCAGAGAAACCTCTTTTGCTCTTAAGGCCTTTCAAGTGATTGGATGAGGCACCCAGACTGTCAAGACCTTTACTTAACATCAGCTGACTGTAGATGTCAACAGCATCTAC
Organism: Neophocaena asiaeorientalis asiaeorientalis; assembly: GCF_003031525.2. Taxonomy (NCBI): domain Eukaryota; kingdom Metazoa; phylum Chordata; class Mammalia; order Artiodactyla; family Phocoenidae; genus Neophocaena; species Neophocaena asiaeorientalis. The sequence goes on along the minus strand of NW_020173955.1, from coordinate 883,926 downwards.
AAAATACCTTCACAACAACACCTAAACTAGTGTTTAATTGAACAACAGGGTGCTATCGTATAGCCAAGTTCATACATTAAGCACCCAATTTAGAGCCCAGGAAAATGGCCCTGGAGGAAATCTTCCCTTTTCATTCTCCTAGAAGGTTAGTACGAGAGAGCAACAGCTCATAAACTCCACCCTCTGCCTGGGTAAGCATTTGTTCAACGTACTTTGACGACTTCCACTCTGCAGAGGGACCTCAGTCAGAGCACTGACCACAGTGGGTAGGAGTGATGAGGATCTTTTATTTGAGGTGTTAAAAAGGGACAGAGATTTTTAAGCCTTTCCCTCTGATTCACCAAATATAACCCATCTTTGTTTCTAATTTGATAATTTTCTTATGTCCATTGATCAGGCTCTTTCTGCTCTGAGCCTCAGCCAGCAGCCAGTTGCTCAGCCCCTGCCCTGGAATGCATGAGAGGGCTTGGACTGCTCCCAGCCTCTGGGCTGCTGTGTCCTGTCAGCAGTTTTGTTGGGCAAGAGTGGTGCTATTGCCCAATCTCCAGGCTTCCCGGTTCCTCTAGGGCCCATGATGGTTAGGAGAAAAGGAGGAGGGACCCTGCCCTGTGCTGTAGCCCCTGTATTCCATGTGATGCATAAACCAGCAGCATTGGCATCACCTGAGAACTCGTTAGAAATGCAGAGCCCCAGACTTACTGAATCAGAATCTGCATTTTTAGCCAGGTTCCAGGCGATTCATATGTACAGTAAAGATCGCAAGCCTGCTCTAGGTAGCTACGTGGAGCCTACAGTCCTTCAACCCTCAATGTTTAGGTCTTGAATCCTGACCCATCTTTCCACCTATTTTGAATCAGATATTCCAGAACAACCCTGCTCCACCTGGTGCTGGTGGATGGACACCTCCACCCTGCTTTCCACAATTGGAAGCCCTTGAATAATCCCCCTGCCAAAGCTGGCCTGCATTTTTTCTTCGCCTGGTTGTACATGACTCTATTCTCAGCGCCTGCCCAGGAGCACTACTTCTGCCCCATCCTGCCCTCTGATCCTGCCAGCTCCCCGCCCCCTGAACTCCTATCACGTTCTACACACAGACGTGTGGGGGGAGGAGAGACTGGAACTTCCTCTTCAGAACTGACTTGGACAGATTCAAACACTGATGAGCACAGTTCAGAGAGGAAGTAGAATCAGCTGAGAGATTCAGGGAACAGGGGGTCAGTTTCCAGATGTCTCATTTCCAGAGCAACCTGAGGTCAGCATATGAGCTCTATTTAAGCCTCCATTGCCTAATTGTAAATTGACAAGAAAGCTACCTTTGAACTCCTTCTGTGAAACCCATTAAGCCAGTTCGGAACCTCAAAATTTCTCTATACATTTGCTTTTGAGGCCAGTTTAACAGGGGATCTGTGGCCAGCAAAGAGCTACAGTATTGACTTTACTAGAAGTCTAATGGTCTCTTTTTTTTTTTAAATTAAGCATGGAATCCATTAAACTGTCATTATGGGATACCACCATGCCATGGAGTCAAATGATTAATTTGCCGTGCACTTAATAGTATAGTCTGTAATTATAAAGGCTATTTTCCAAACCTCACATTTGATCATTCCTGAAGAGGGAGGATTTCTCACCCTGAAAACCAGCTTTAGGCTTGGCTAGCAATTACTCATCTTTCCTTTTCCTGGCATTATGACTGTAGGAGTAGACAATGGATTGGTTCCCAAAATGACCTCAAGCTTTTCCCACTTAAAACTGTGTTAATTTCTAGGCTCATCTCCCATGTCTCCAGAAGTGGAGACCATAGAGTCATAAGCCGATCGATCGAGTCCAGCCTGCAATTTGCTGAGGGTCATTTTCTTGACTTGTCTGAACCATCACATGGTTAATTTGATTGCCATTGTGTCCAGATGGACTAGGTGCATGTCAGTAGATGTGCAAGTCAACTTGAGCAAAGGAAATTAACTATACAAGTGAACTGACTTACATGTGCCTGAAACACTGAGCTGCTGCACTGCACAACGCTCAGGGATGCCACTGTTGTCCATGTGAACGGAGTGCATGGGCAGTGCACAACCTGTGGGACTGCATGTAGTAGCCCTGGGAACATTCTTTTCCTGACTCTGCCTGTAGTTGTTGCCTTGTCAACCATCTGTTTCAGCCTAAGTATCACCTCCTCAGAAAAGCTTCCTTGACCATTTAATCTAAAGGAGCTACATCCTTACTCCCCATTCTATTTATTTCCTTCATTGTACTTACTACAGTCTGAAAGGATCTGGTTTAGTCTCTGCCTCTCTCTATTAGACTGGAAGTTTCTGGAGGGCAGGGGTGTTGTCTGTTTGATACACAGTAGGTGCTTAATATGTATTTGTGGGATGGGTGAATGAGATACTCAATATGTACATTTAAAGCAATACCTATAAGAAGGGAGATTACCTCAGGAATCTTTTATCCTATCACCAAAATGCTAAAGTAAGCTTTCTTCCACGGTTATTGTTTCTGGAATTTTTTGTTTTGTATAACTTCTTCTGTCCTCTTTTACTTTGTCTTGTCTTTTATCCTCTGCCATCTTAAGGTACAAATAATAACCTTAAACCTCTCTAAAATGAAAGAACCACCTGGTATATGAGTGCCCACTGAATACCAGGCATGGTTACAAATGGAAAGCAGTCAAAACCATGGTCCTTATATCAATGATGGAGCAAGACATAAACATGAAATGTTGATGCTTTTTAATTATTCAAGCTATGCCTGTGTTCTTAAGGACTGATAGAGAAGGGGAATATCTTTGCTTAATATTCTCAGAATCAGAAAGACATTCCTTTAAAATATATTTTTTCTAGTACAATAAAAATTTTAACACCAATTTGAGGAAAGAACAAAAGAGTTGTCACAAGCAAAAACATGATTAATTATCAAATTAGTTGTACAACCATGATTGCTACAGAGGCTTATAAGTTTATTTAGCCTGAGACAGTCAGAGAAGATTTGATAAAGGTTGGTGCTAAGTCTGAGGGTCTTAAAGGGAATGTAGTGGGATTCCTGGTTTGAATCTAAACTCTTTCTACCAGCAAGACTAGAATATATCCAAGTACCTCTGAGTACATCCAAGTACAGCCAGACACATAGCTCTCGGATGAGCACTTGCATGAGTAAACTGTCAAGGGTGCCCTGTGGGGGGTCAGGGACAGGAGACTGGGAAGGACTGTGGTCTGAGCCTGTTGAAAGAGCGCAGATGACCAAGGAGCTGCTATCAGGAAGGATCTGAGCCATAGAGCTATGAGTAGTGTCCCCTGGAGTCCAGGGGGTGCAAGCTGGCCTACCACCTGTGGCTTAAGGACTCCAGGGGACACAGTCCTGGCACCTTGAGGGTTGAGTCTTGGGCTCATCTAGAGAAAAGACATTACAGTATTTGTGGAGGGTACATACAGGAGAGGCGGCCTTGGCCAAAAGCATAAACGTGGGGCATAAGGGTGGCTGGCACGGGAAAGGAAGAACATGGCAGGGGCCATGTGTTTGTGGCATGTTGTGAGTACATGTCAAACAATGCATGGGGTGAAATTTCCGGGTGCGACTCTGAGAGGCCTCAGAGATCTCACAGCACTCAGGTGGGGCAACGGAGGAAGCTGCTATTGCTGTGACGCATAGGCCAATAAAGCTAGACAAACTCAGGTTTTGAATGAAAATGTTTGCAAATGAATGCAAATATTTGAATAGAAGAGCTGCGCCCAGGGTGCAAAGATAGACTGTGGCCAGAAGCAGAGGCCCCAAATGACCAAGCTAAGGAGGTTGCCTTTGGAGGCTGATCAGAAGGACAGTGATGCAAAGGAATCAGGCTTCAGGAAGGCTTATCTGACCCTGGTGTTTAGTAGTAGTTTTCAAACTTGCTTTAGCATTGAAAACATTTTGTGAAATGAAATCTAATGAGGATGCTTTGTAGGTGTGAAGTAGATCAGAATGATAGAAAGGGAGGGGAAGGGTGGAAAAAATGGGGCCTGGGTTGCAGGGTGATGCCCAACAGTTACTTCTTGGTGGTGAGGTAGTTGGGAGTTTAAACTTTTTTTTTTTCTAACCTGTATTTCCTAATATAAACAGTTAGTTTTATAATTAAAAATTCCAAAGTTGGGACTTCTCTGGTGGTCCAGTGGGTAAGACTCTGCACTCTCAATGAAGGGGGCCTGGGTTCGATCCTTGGTTGGGGAACTAGATCCCACATGCACGTCATGACTAGGAGTCCTCATGCTGCAACTAAGAAGTCTGCATGTCGCAGCTAAGACCTGGAGCAGCCTAAATAAGTAAATATTAAAAAAAAATTCCAAAGTTATTTTAAAAACTAAAACAATTCATTGCTTTGTATTTAGAATCAGTTCATAGCTCACCTCCTCAAGAAACTTTCCTTCTTTCTCTGGACCTCATGCATTTCCTTCTATATATATCTATATATATCTTCTCTATATGTCTCTATATATCTTCTCTATATATCTACATATATCTTGCATGCTCTTTGGAACTTGTGGATAGTTTGCAGAGGTGCTGTTTTGGTCTGTTCAGGCCACTGTAACAGGATACCATAGACTGGGTGGTTTATAGGCAACAGAAACTTATTTCTCACTGTTTTAGAGGCTGGAAAGTCCATGATCAAGGCACCAGCACATTTGGTGTCTGAAAGCCCGCTTCATATATATATATAAATGAATGAAATGATGAGGTACAAGGAACACTGCCCAGATGCCAAATTCATTAGCCAGTAAACCTGAGATTGGTAAAAAGTCCTGCTGGTCTCTCCTGTATATACTTATCCCAATAAATGACTCACTCAGATTCACACTGGGCCCAATCACAGAGGAGGCAATCAGTGGCTAAAAGTGACTGAGCACTTCAGGAAATTAGCATTCTGGTTTCTCGAATATTGGGTCTGATTATATTTTCACATCTTGGGACCTACCTCACTATGGCACAGCCTCATCCAGAGAGGCTGTGGGGCAGACACAAGAGCCTCCGGGGCTTGAAAAGAACTTTGAGAGACTAATTGTCTATGGAGATGAATGGTTATAGTCACTGGGCTCTTGAAACTGGAATGTAGCTTATGAAATACAGCATTATTATTCCAAAACCCACTCTCTGCAGAGGAAGTGGAACTTCTCCAGCCGGTTGGTGAGCTTCTCAGTTGTTTATCTCTGGACTTCACTTCCAAGGGGAGCATTTTTCCTAGGCCTCACCAGCCACAGGGAAAGAAATCAAGGGTCTGAGTTACAAAGAGGTATTTGATTTCGAGCACCACCTGGTTTCCCAGGATGTCAACGTTTGCCAGAGCTCAGAGAAGCTGCTTGGGCTGTTCCCGCCCCAGGTCTGAGGTTGTGGCCCCGTAGAGAGGCAGTCCTCCCCATGGGCCTCAGAAAGCATAGGCCTGCTAGTATCAGATGTCTGTCTGATGAACCAGAGACCAGTCCCAACCAGCCCAGTTGGAAAGGGGCCAGGGTTGATTCTCTCACCCTTTTTGGGACCCTGAGCCCAACCCCTCCCACTAAGGGCAAGTTCTCCATCTCATAAAGGAGTTTCCAGAGTCTCATCTTTCTTCTTCTGCTTTACATGAGAATCCTAATCCCAAAGTCCAGGACTTGGAGAAAAGTCTTCCTTTTCCTTCAGATTCTCTTTGGAGAAAAACGCTGGTGGTCGCTTGGACGTTCCAGGTCCCTGAACCAGGCAGGCAGGTGAGTTCCGGCTGCTGCCCTCCCTGTAAACAGGTACTTAGGTACCCTTTTTGTGACAATACTTGCAGTTAAATACAGGCATCTTATTCAAACAGGAAATTCACATTTTACACATTCTTTAACCAGAGTTAAAGAGGATACTACAGAAGCAGCAGTGCAGATTAGGAATTTGTGGGATGTGAATGTTCTTCATACTTTTCCTTCTGTTGGAAACAGCGGTACCTTCTCCATCCTCTTTATCCTCTGGTGTGACAATGCTCACTCTTCATATGGTGAGAGCTCCTAAAGGACTAGAGCATGGCATGATGCTTACAGGATCAGCCTTTGGTGTTAGAACAGACCAACTTTCAAATCTCCAGGTTACCCCAACATTTAAAGTGTAGGGCTTGAGGAGGAAAAATCAAGGGAGAAGAGGAAGGTCTGGTATCTGGAAAGCCAATAAAAGTGACAGAGTCTGCCATAAGCTGGACAGGTAAGACCAGGTATGTGGATGGGGTCATGAAGGAATGGACTTTTCCAGGAACTTGGCTGTGAGGGAGAGGGACAACAGCAGGCAGGTTGGGGAGAGAAGTTTTAGGAAGGGAGAGACCTGATCATGTTTCTAGGCTGCAAGGGAGGGACCAGAAGTGGGGAGAAGAAGCAAAAAGTAGAGAGCAAAGGCCCAGGAGAGATTGGATCCAGAGCCCCAGAGGAGGCTCTTGGCAGGAGAGAATCCAGCTTTTCCTTTGCAAAAGCTGGAAGGTGAGTGTGACTGCAGAAGTGCCTGAAGTTTCAAGGGTGGGTGTTGAAGGAGTTCATGAAATAAAAGCTGTTATGGACTAAATGTTTATGTCCCCCAAGCATATGTTGAAGTCCTAATCCCTAAAGTGATGATATGTTGGAGGTGGAGGCTTTGGGAGGTAATTACGTTTAGATGAGGTCGTGAGGGTAGAGTCCCTATGATGGGATTAGTGTCCTTACTAGAAGAGGAAGAGACCAGAGCCTTTCCTCACCCTTTCACATGAGAGAACAGCAAGAAGGCAGCCATCTGCAAACCATGAAGAGGGCTCTCACCAGACACCAAATCTGCAAGCAGCTTGATGTTGGAATTGCCAGCCTCCATAACCGTGAGAAATAAATGTCTATTTTTAAGCCACCCATAAGTCTATGGTATTTTGTTATAACAGCCCAAACTGCCTAAAACAGAAGCCTTGGTCATCTGCTGAGAGAAAGGTGGCCATGGTTGGGGTGTAGTGGTGAAGGTTTAAGATGGCAGCTGGGAGAATCAGGGGAGGAAAGGATGCTGATCAAGGGCCTGTGAAAGGGTGGCTGTGCTGAGAACCCAGCTGAGGTCAGAGGACATGGGTTGTCAAACCCAAACCACAAGACTGTGAATTCCTATGCCACCCTCAGGGGCCCTCACATAGGAAGAAAGTAGGAAAATGGTAGGGGTGATCCACAGAAAAGGGTTTGTGGAACTGACACAGCAAAAGGAAGGGGGCAATGAGGCTGAGGCTGGTCACAAGAGAGTGACAGAAGAGTTGTGTCTTGAGGTCCAGCCATGTTGTCAATGATGGGCTAGGGAGAAAAGAGTAGAGATGAGCAGCAGCTATACTGGGAGAAAGGGGTGATGGATCTGAAAGAATAAGGGATGGGTGTGATGAGAGAAAGAGAGGAGACATAGAGGTAGAAAGATATGATAAATATTGAATAGATGTGATAAAGATAGATGATAGAGAGATCGATAGATGACAGGTAGAACAGGTCTGAGTTGCTAAAGTGGAGTAGGGTTGAAGTTTTCTGATAAGATGTTGTCAAATAATCTTTTAGAAAGTTAACCTTTTCCTGAAAGAAAATAGAGGTAAGCATACCCCTTAGAAGGCTAATACAACGGTGTAGATCAGAGAGCATGCTGCAGTTTCCCTCCTGTGCCCATGGCGATCACCATTAACGGTCAACCACACTCTTTCCTGCTAAACACAAAATCCTTTTCAACATAGGGTTCTAGTAGCCACTACCAATTAATTGGAATTGCCCTGTGAGATGGAAACTACTCTCAGTTCTGGTCCAGATGAAAGGTAATAAGCCTGGACCAGGTTTTTAGCAGCAAGGATGAAGTGACAGCAACATGTAGATAAAGGTCTATAAACTGACTAAGGTCAGCTTGTCATAATCCATGTATTCTTCCTATTCATCAATAGGTGCTCAATGAATGCTTATTAGCTAAGGAAAATCCTTCTGCTAGACTGGGAAGGAGCAGGACTCAAAGCTCGCCTGTAGCCATTAAAGCCCTATTTGGAATCTGGCCTACAGCTTTAGGGACTTTTGCATATATCTTGAATGTTGACTTGTTTTTAAATTAATTACTGGATTCCTACTGCTATCTGTAATGTTATATATTTGGTCCTAGCCAAAAGAGACTGCACCTGAAGAGATTCTGCCACTTACTCAGAAGAACTTTAATCTTTTACTAATTAGGTTAGGAGAGGACACAGGAAGAAGTGTGGGAGGCTGGATGCTAATTGAGGAAATACCAGGAGATGGGTAACAGGGAGCATGTGTGTTACTCTCAGGCTTCAAATCTGCCAGGTGTGTGTCTGGTCACAGGTATTTCACGTCACACCTCCACCTGCCCACGCCACACAAGGCCATTTTGCTCTCTCATCCTCTCTCCTTCTGCCCTTGTGATACACACCACACACACACACACACACACACACACACACATACACACACACACAATCTCAGTGTTGTGCTTTCCTTTATAACTCTTTCAATAAGCCTTTGGTTCTATTAAATCCTAGTCCCTTTTGGATCATTGAACTCACTGGGGTTTTCCTCTCTAGTTCTTGGCTCTTCTGGTAAGTGCCAAAGGGGAAACAAACATGAACAAAGAGATAAACGACAAAAACCAGTCCCAGAAGCCTTCACATTGAAGTCACCTCATTATGTAACAACAATTTTAAAAGTCCTAAATAAGTGGAGACCAGGATGGTATACAGAAGAATTATTCTTTTCAATATTAATAATAGTCTAAAGGAAGTTGTGGTGACAAGTCAGGGATTAACTCTTTACATGGATATCTGCTCTATTACCACCACTGGGCTTAATGGGATTCAATAGTCTCAGTCATATTGTGCAGTCAGAGATCAGTTTTGTAACAGCTCAAGACAAAGGCCTAAAATCAAGGAGTTCCAGCAGAGAGGAAAGAAATGAGGCTTCGTGCCAGCTGAAGCTGCTCACCCGAAAGGAAAATGGATTAGATAAGGTGAAACGTGTTTCTCAGAGATGGGCCCAAAGCTGCCTCTGTTTTCTTGTAGCCTCAGGCTGGGTCTATCTTTTAGGAAATTATGACCCAGAGTGACTAAAGGGAATTAACTGCATCCTTCCCTGGGATCCTACCAAGCCAGGGCCGGAAACATTCATCTACCCCCGACATGGAAGATCATTGAGTCATGAGATTTGTGGTTTGCCTCATTCTCCAGCTCTGGAAGCCAGCCATGGCTCACTGACCTGGGTTTTCCATCTGGGTCAGCGAGGGGCAGTCCAAGTGAGCTCTTGGGCTTCAGTACAAACTGGCCTTAGGGTGTCCCCAGAATTGAGATCTGGGGACATCCTGAGAGCCAAGGGGCGCTCTCAGGGTTCTGTGAACCGGTGAGGCTGGGCTGTGAGATGTCCTTTCCTCCTTAAAGAAGCATTAATTGAGTACCTACTGAAGAATAGGAAGGATACATGTATTATGACAAGCTGACCTTAGTAAGCTTACAGACCTTAGTTTACTGGTTAGGAAGAAACATTGGGCACGTTGGGCTGCCAACGTTGGGCTGCCAAACACGTTGGGCAGTAGGTGCTGCCTGCCATATATATGGACTGACTGTTTGTGTCCCTGCAAAATTCATGTGTTGAAACCAAATTTGCAATGTGATGGTATTTGGAGGTGATGGTCTTTGGGAGGTGATTAGGTCATGAGAGTGGAGCTGTCATGAATGGGATTATATGCTTATAAAAAGAGACCCCAAAGAGCTCCCCTGCCCCTTCTGCCATGTGAGGATACAGTGAGTAGATGGCATATATATATATATATGAATATTTATGTATGAATATATATATTCATACATAGATATATTTAAGAGAAATAGCCTTGGGAAATAACACTTCAACTGTTTTGCTAGAAGATCAGCAGTAGTAGTTCACCTCGTATGTAGTTTCCTCAGCATGAATACTGAGGGGTTTCCTTTTTCTAACTTGGTGGTACAGATTATTCTAGTGTTTAGCCTATGGGTGGAATCCATACTTACTTTCCAGCCCCCAGTGGAGTTATGGAATGCCGAAGGAGATGGCAGGAAAGCACTTGGGAGAGCCACCCACCAAAAATGACCCCAACCCAATTCCAGATGACTTGGCTCCATTTTGAATGGGACTTTCTTATTGTCCTTTTTCCCTTTGAAATTGGTTTTCATTTTACATGTTTCCCTAAGTGGATGAAAACTGAAAACTGTGGTTATTACATTTTAATTGGAGCTGGTACTATTCTAACAATTAGAAATTTAACTGATATTTTTTAGAAAACTGAACTTGCTGACATGAAAAAGATACTTTTGCCTCAATTTTTCATATGTTGATGCAGGAGTGTAGGGAAAGCCATCAATGTCCCAAATAAAATAAAATATTTTCAAATAGTAAACTATCACTCAGTTCTACATTTCTTTTATTGCCTAAGAGATTATGGGAAACCTTGTAGGTGTCACCACCAATGGGTACCTGTTATGACAAATATCACCCCATAGCACTCTTACTTTCCTCATTAACTCTTTTTTTTTTGCAAGGGGGGGGGGATTAGCAGACAAAGATTTTATTTTATTTTATTGTTTCTGAATTTTTGAATCTTATTTATTTTTTATACAGCAGGTTCTAATTAGTCATCAGTTTTTTTTGTTGTTGTTTTGTTTGTTTGTTTTTGCGGTACGTTGGCCTCTCACTGTTGTGGCGTCTCCCATTGCGGAGGTTATATCTGTGTCTCAATTTCTGCCCTGCAAACCGGTTCATCTGTACCATTTTTCTAGGTTCCACATATATGTGTTAATATACGATATTTGTTTTTCTCTTTCTGACTTCACTCTGTATGAAAGTCTCTAGATCCATCCACATCTTAACAAATGACCTAATTTCATTCCTTTTTATGGCTGAAAAATATTCCATTGTGTATATGTACCACATCTTCTTTATCCATTCATCTGTCGATGGGCCTTTAGGTTGCTTCCATGACCTGGCTATTGTAATGGTGTTGCAATGAACACTGGGGTGCATGTGTCTTTTTGAATTATGGTTTTCTCTGGGTATATGCCCAGTAGTGGGATTGCTGGATCATATAGTAACTCTATTTTTAGTTTTTTAAGAAACCTCCATACTGTTCTCCATAGTGGCTGTATCAACTTACATTCCCACTAATAATGCAAGAGGGTTCCCTTTTCTCCACACCCTCTCCTGGATTTGTTGTTTGTAGATTTTCTGATGATGCCCATTCTAACTGGTGTGAAGTGATACCTCATTGTAGTTTTGATTTGCATTTCTCTAATAATTAGTGATGTTGAGCAGCTTTTCATGTGCTTCTTGGCCATCTGTATGTCTTCTTTGGAGAAATGTCTATTTAGGTCTTCGGCCCATTTTTGGATTGGGTTGTTTGTTTTTTTTAATATTGAGCTGCATGAGCTGTTTATATATTTTAGAGATTAATCCTTTGTCCGTTGATTCATTTGCAAATATTTTCTCCCATTCTGAGGGTTGTCTTTTCATCTTGTTATGGTTTCCTTTGCTATGCAAAAGCTTTGAAGTTTCATTAGGTCCCATTTGTTTATTTTTATTTCCGTTACTCTAGGAGGTGAGTCAAAAAATATCTTGCTGTGATTTATGTCAAAGAGTGTTCTTCATATGTTTTCCTCTAAGAGTTTTATAGTGTCCAGTCTTACATTTAGGTCTCTAATCCATTTTGAGTTTATTTTTGTGTATGGTGTTAGGGAGTGTTCTATTTTCATTCTTTTACATGTCCAGTTTTCCCAGCACCACTTACTGAAGAGACTGTCTTTTCACCATTGGCTATCCTTGCCTCTTTTGTCATAGATTAGTTGACCATAGGTGTGTGGGTTTATCTCTGGGCTTTCTATCTTGTTCCATTGATCTATATTTCTGTTTTTGTGCCAGTACCATATTTTCTTGATTACTGTAGCTTTACAGTATAGTCTGAAGTCAGGGAGTCTGATTCCTCCAGCTCCACATTTTTCCCTCAAGACTGCTTTGGCTATACGGGATTTTATTGGCATAGAGTTGCTTGTAGTAGTCTCTTAGGATGATTTGTATTTCTACGGTGTCTGTTGTAACGTCTCCTTTTTCATCGTTAATTTTATTGATTTGAGTCCTCTCCCTCATTTTTTTTTTTTTTTTGGTACACGGGCGGCCTCTCACTGTTGTGGCCTCTCCCGTTGCGGAGCAGTGGCTCCAGATGCGCAGGCTCAGCAGCCATGGCTCATGGGCCCAACTGCTCCATGCCATGTGGGATCTTCCTGGATCTGGGCACGAACCTGTGTCCCCTGCATCGGCAGGCAGACTCTCAACCACTGTGCCACCAGGGAAGCCTTCCCTCTTTTTCTTGATGAGGCTGGCTAATGGTTTATCAATTTTGTTTATCTTCTCAAAGAACCAGCTTTTAGTTTTATGGATCTTTGCTATTGTTTTCTTTGTTTCTATTTCATTTATTTCTGCTCTGATCTTTATGATTTCTTTCCTTCTGCTAACTTTGGGTGTTGTTTGTTCGTCTTTCTCTAGTTCCTTTAGGTTAGATTGTTTTTGAGATTTTTCTTCTTTCTTGAGGTAGGCTCCTATAGCTATAAACTTCCCTCTTAGAACTGCTTTTGCTGCACCCCATAGGTTTTGGATCATCATGTTTTCATCGTCATTTGTCTCTAGGTAATTTTTGATTTCCTCTTTGATTTCTTCAGTGATCTCTTGGTTATTTAGTAATGTACTGTTTAGCCTCCGTATGTTTGTTTTTTTTACATTTTTTTCCCTGTAATTCATTATTCCTGGATCATCTTCACTATCATTATTCTGAATTCTTTCTCTGTAAGGTTGCCTATCTCCACTTCATTTAGTTGTTTTTCTGGGGTTTTATCTTGTTCCTTCATCTGGTACATAGCCCTCTGCCTTTTCACCTTGTCTATACTTCTGTGAATGTGGTTTTTGTTCCACAAGCTGCAGGATTGTAGTTCTTCTTGCTTCTGTTGTCTGCCCTCTGGTGGATGAGGCTATCTAAGAGGCTTGTGCAAGTTTTCTGATGGGAGGGACTGGTGGTGGGTAGAGCTGGCTGTTGCTCTGGTGGGCAGAGCTCTGTAAAACTTTAATCCACTTGACTGGTGATGGGTGGGGCTGGGTTCCCTCCCTGTTGGTTGTTTGGCCTGAGGCAACCCAACACTGGAGCCTACCTGGGCTCTTTGGTGGGGCTAAAGGCGGACTCTGGGAGGGCTGACGCCAAGGAGTACTTCCCAGAATTTCTGCTGCTACTGTCCTTGTCCTCACAGTGAGACACAGACACCCCCTGCCTCTGCAGGAGATCCTCCCGCACAAGCAGGTAGGTCTGGTTCAGTCTCCTATGGGTTCACTACTCCTTCCCCTGGGTCCCAATGTGCACACTAGTTTGTGTGTGCCCTCCAAGAGTGGAATCTCTGTTTCCCTCAGTCCTGTCAGAGTCCTGCAATCAAATCCCCCTATCCTTCAAAGTCTGAGTCTCTGGGAATTCCTCCTCCCGTTGCCGGACCCCCAGGTTGGGAAGCCTGACGTGGGGCCCAGAACCTTCACTCCAGTGGGTGGACTTCTGTGGTATAATTGTTCTCCAGTTTGTGCATCACCCACCCAGCAGTTATGGGATTTGATTTTATTGTGATTGCGCCCCTCCTGCCATCTCATTGTGGCTTCTCTTTGGTCTTTGGATGTGGGGTATCTTTTTTGGTGAGTTCCAGTGTCTTCCTGTCGATGACTGTTCAGCAGTTAGCTGTGATTCTGGTGTTCTTGCAAGAGAGAGTGAGAGTACGTCCTTCTACTCCGCCATCTTGGTTCAGGGCCTCCTCATTAACTCTTGTTAAGTGGTTTGAGACAGAAAACAATTCTTTCCAACTCTAGCACTTCCAAAAAGAATGGTTTTAAAGAATTTTAATCGTACCCATTATTAAAAGCAAACCCAGAATATATGTGATGTGATGTGATGTATTATCATATATACTCCATTTGTGAATATAAAGACATCAAAGAGGAATTAATCTGTTTGCTACAAACTTAGGGAAACAAATTGAAATCTCCATTCTATATTAAATATCTAATTAATTTATCAGCTATTTGCCTCATCATTTGAACAAGTAAAAAAATATATCATTTATAGAAATTATATAGTTTTGTCATATTTTATTTTCTAGACTAGTTTTATAATTATCTTAGCCAATAGATTTCAGCTATTTTATGTCTTTTTAAATTTATTATTGTTGTTCTTATAACTTGGAATGTACATTGATGATTAAAATGTTCTTTATGTCATAAAAACCATTTACCTTAAAAACTGGACCATTCAGTAATTCAGTATCTAACCTATGCCGAGGAAATAAAAATTGACTAAATTTGAATCTCAATATTAGAGCTACACTGTTTCATAGAACCTAGATTTAGCCTTCAGAACTTTGGAGGGAGAAAGTGGAAGGGGGAAAATGACTTAGTTTTTAGTTGGACAGAACATAAATATACCTGCTGCCCCTAAATGGTCAAAGGTGAAACCACATTGATGCATCAACCTGTGAATGTTTAAAATCTGTCTACTTCAATTCTTTCCAATGTCTGGAACATTTAGGAATGTAAAATTAATAAAAAACACGCTTTAAAAAATGTTTCAACTCACTTCCTTGGAGGAGGAGTAAAAAAGCTGATAATCGTCTGATCAGACCCGCTGTTTCCTCAAGAACTCACAGAATACTTATGATCTTTCCATTCCTACCACACTTGCTTGTGTTATAGACATCAGGGTGTTAGACTAGTCTTGTCTGTACATTTCAATGAGCAGGGTAGGGAAGACTGGGTGAAATCTGAAACCAGGATTGCCTGATTCTTGTTATTTGGTTACATAATACGTAACATAAACAGAATGAGTGTTGCCCCTTAGGATTTAAGTTAAAGCACTCAAAGCAGAGTGGACCTTGAAGAGTCATGTGGTTGTAAACGGACCCCAGTAGCTATTGCCTTTGCTCCCATTAATTACTTCAATTCCCATTTTTGCTTCCAGAGATTATTAACGTACTGGCCCCCAGATCCTACTTGAATCTCTTCACTGTATACTGACTGCTATACAAATAATACTAGAAGGTATCTGAGGATGTGAGTTACACGTACACAGTTATAGCTCAAAAAACATAGCTAGAAGATTCAGGCTGTATCCCTGTGCAGTTGGACATCTAGGAGGTTCAGGACCATGATTGGGACTTGGTCACTGACTGGTCCAGGAATACCACAGCTATGATAGCTGTCATAATCAGGTGGGCTAGGGGTCTGCGTGATTTTCCATTAACTCCACACCACCATGGAGTGAGGCATATAGGATCACCTACAAAGCAGAATAAGCCTGTGCTTCGGCCACCAGCAAAGCAAATGCCAATCCCTTCTTCTCCCTGACCATCTACCTGATCAGTTGAAAGCCTTAAAAGATTGATACCCCCTAAGAAGGAAGAAATTCTGCCTTTGGACTCAAGACTGCAACATCACCTCTTCCCTGGGTCTCCAGTCTACCATGCAGATTTTGGACATGCTAGCCCCCACAGTTGTGTGAGCCAATTCCTGAAACTAACTCTGTCTCTCTTTCTGTCTGTCTCTCTCTTTCGCTCCATCTATCATTCCATCTATCATCTATCACCTATCCATTCACTACTGGTGCTGTTTCTAACTAATACAGTGACAGAGGTGGACACTGAAGAAATAGGGCAGAATAATATTCCTGAAATTTTACTGGTGTTTTATGTTCCTATTACTTCTCCCTTTTGCCCATCCCTCAAGCCAAGGTGCTCAGTACTCACTGCTTTACAGCAGATGTAACAGGAAAAAATGAGTCTTTCTTGCTTTGGTTTCCAATAGCCCTATGGCCCTCAGGGGACTGTACAGACTCCATTTAGAGCCAAAATATTTGGGAGATATGGGGTTTCAGAAGAGCAGTGCTTCCTCTGGACTAGAAAAGTTACCCCAGGCCTTGGAAGGGGAAGTGGAAGGGACATAAATAGGCCAGAGATTTTGTTAGTCCTGAAGATCTTGTGGGAGGTGAGGGTGTGGGTCAAGAGGAAGCAAGACCCTAGCTAAGGGATGGCTGTTCAGTGAGCCTGGACAAACAGTTCTTACACAGCCAGGCAGAGTCCTGGCTCCCAAATGAGACATGAAAGCCACAGGAGAGCCCGGACCACTCATGAAGAGGCAAAGAGACCAGGAACACATCTCAGTGATGACCAACAGGTTTCCATGGCCTACAATTAGGAGAACAAAGGATGTCTCAGTGGACACCCTCATGGTTAGGTGACTCAAGACCAATGGACCTTCACCAACCCAGTGACCTGATACAACTTAAACGTCAAGGAAGTTAGACACTGCCAGAGAAACTCCAACTTGCCTTAGATAAGTTTCTATGATTCTGGAGAATGGGAACTCAATGGTTTAGAGAATAAATATGTCTTAGTCACCGGAATTGTGACAAGATATGAGAGTGGAATGGCTTTGGGGAACTGAAAGATGGCCATGATGGTGCAGTGCAGTGAGTGAGGGGAAGGAAGCCCAAGCTGAGGCTGGGAAGATGAGCAGGGGCCAGCTCACACATGCCTGCATAGAGCATGTATTGCAGGTGACAGGGGAAGCTGTTGAAGGATCTCAAGCACTTCCCAACTCCTAAAGGTCACATTGGCTATTGCACGGAGAATGGATGGGGCGTGGCCTGCATGCAGGTTAGGAGAGCAGTTTGAGAGGCTACTGCAGTCATCCAGGTGACAGAAGATGGTGGCTCGAACCAGGTTAGTGGCAGTGGAGCTAGGGGATGGATTATTGATATGTTTTAGTGTAGAAGTAACAGGTCTTGTCATTGGGGTGTATCTGGGGAATGAGGGAAAGTGAGTGGTAAGAACTGTCAGGTTTCTGTTTAAGCAACGAGTGGAAAATGAAGCCATTTACTGAAGGAGGGGAAGTCTGAAAGAAAACAAGTACATGTGAGGAAATCCAAATTTCTGTTGTGGATGTAATAAGTTTGAGATACCTGAGAGACAACCCCATGGAAATGTCCAGAAGGTATAAACAGAGCACAGAGAAGTCTGGGTTGGAGGTAGGAATGTGGATGTCATCAGTTTTAGCCTTTGCTGTTTCTTATTTTGTTTTATTTTGCACCTGCCTAACTCCCATTCATCCTTCAGGTGTCAGCTAAAATGCTGCTTTCTTGGTAAGGCCTCCCCTCCGCCTCCGCCAGTAGACATCAGTATGAATTAGGTGCTCTACTACGCTCTCTCTCTTTAAATTTTTCCTTCAAAGTACTTATCGTGGTTAGAAATTGAGATTTATGTTTGCTTGTTCTTCAGGGATGAATCTCAGCCCACACTGAGCTGCTCTAGAAAAAAAAACTGACTTTATTTTTCTATAATGAAATAATTTAGGCCCTAAATTTTAGAAAAAAAGGCAGGGAGAAAAGAAAAGAGGGGCCAGAGCTGAGTGCAGATAGACTGACACATTTATGTGTCGAACAGAAGAGGAAGCTGACAAAAGGAGCCCAGAAGGAGCTTGGAAGAAAACAGAGTCTGGGATGCAAGGGGAGACAAGCACTGAGGGTGTGTCGCTATATCAAATTCTGCTACGAAGACTGAAGTGATGGTTGGATTTACACCATGGTGGGCATGGGGTGCTTTGTAAGAGCAGTTTGGGTGGAGCCATGTGGATAGAAGGCAAGTTGCCCTGAGTAAAGGAACAAATGGAAAGGAGGAATGATAAATAATACATGAAGACTACTGTTCCGAGAAGTTTTACTGTCTGGGGAGAGAAAACTAGGGCAGTGGCTAGAAGGCTATGTGGGGTTAAAGGAGGGTAGCTTTGGGGGTAGTGAAGTGTATGCATGTGTAGATGGGGACAATGGATTGCGGGGGTTTGGGGAGAAATAAAAACAGAAGGAATTAGAGATGAATAAAAAAAACAAGAGAAAGGGAGAGAGCAGGTAGGAAAGTTGTGACACAGAGAATGGCGCCAAGAAGCCTTTGCAGGCCATGCCGGAGAAGCCTCAGCCACGCCCACGGGGCGACGAGGCGATGCCAGCTGCTGCTCGTGGAGGGGGAAGCCATTGCTGGCTAAGCGGTTAGTCAGTCTGTCAGCAGCCAGACCCTGGCCCCTGGCCAGCCACATATTGGGAGCAGAGTAACTAGTCTTCTGGCAGGCGTCGTTGAAGAGAAAGGATGGGGTGGCTGAGCGCTGAGCAGCTGGGACCGGTTTCAGAAGGAGCAAACTCTGCGGGAGCCTGCAGGGGAAGGGCCAAGAGATACCACCCCTGCGCCCCCTTTCTCTAGCCTACACAGCTGCAGCCAAAGGGGTGCGGTGCAGTTTCACTCATTGCTCGTACTGCCTCGCAGTTCGACCACTACGCGGAGATCGGCCCTGCAGCCGCAGGACCAGATGGGCACTGCTCCAGGCTGCCTGGGAAGGGGAACCAGGGAGACGCGGCGGCATCCCCATACTGAGCTCACCTTCCCGGTGCAGGGTCCGAAGCCCGGGACGGGGATGGTTCTGGCTGCCCGGTGGGAGGCCCAGGATGGCTGAGCCCCAGAACCACACAGAAGAGCAGACCCCGGCTCCTGGCAGAGCCCGGAGAGGGCATCTGCTACAACACACAAAATCATTCAGTGTCCCCGCTCACCTAAGGCCGGTGCTTTTCAAACTTTAATGTGCAAGAGAATTACCAGAGGATTGTGTTAAAATGCAAATTGAGTCCATAGAGCTGGGGTGGGGCCTGAGAGTCAGCATTTCTAACAAGTTCCAGGGTGATGCTGACACTGATGCTGCTCTGACCACGCTCTAAATAGCAAGGCTTGAGAGGCCTGATGGGGTGAGGACCTCCTCTTCCTCTGAAATCATATCAGCTCATACGCACAGACCCTTCACACCAGGTGAGAGTCACATGGACAGTGGAGGCTATTCCTTGTGGTTTGACCCCCAGGATAGTGACCCGTGCACCGCATGGTTATTGTTAAGTTGTTGCCCTTCCCCTAACTCCACCCCAGAAGGTTTCAGAATTGAGAGGACATCAGAATCACCTGAGACACCTGTTAAAAATACAGACAACCTGCCCCCTTTCTCATTCCCAGAAGACCAGATTCAATAGGCCTGGGGCAGGGTGCAGGAATACACATTTTTATCAAGTTCCCCAGCTGTTTCTGATCCAGGTATTTTCAATGAACCACCTGGCAACACCAAATACAAACACTTATATGGTTCATGGTTTCCCAGAAATATGTGTACTGGTGTTTGAAAATCTGAAGACTTGAAGGAATAAAGATACGACTGAGGAAGGTTAGAGGCTGGGGTTGGTATTTTTGCTCAGGGGACCCTCCCAAGCATTCTCTCAAATCACCCTAGAGTGATTACCATGACTGCACACTCGACTGAGCCTACCTTTCAGTGGACAAGTTGCTGCCCCTCCAGGAAGGTTAGAGCTATTTTTCAAGCATTTGTGATGGATTGGAAGTGGCTGATGAGGTTCCCCAGGGGACTAGGGACAACCTCCTTAACAGGTGCTCTGTTCTCCCCTCTGTGGGAGGGTTCTGGGGTCTTTCAGACACTTTCAAGTTGTAGGACAAATCTTTCTCCTGCTAATGGAGCAGGCAGGAATCTTATTCCATTATACAGGGACCTGAGAAATGTCACATTTATTTGCTTTATTTCCAGCTGATTCTAAGTCTCTGGTCCACTGGGCTGGCAGGAAATTTGAGCTCAGTCATTGAGATCTTAATACCTCTAGGGTGATGTAAAGATCCCCAAAGACCCTCAGATGTTTAGCTCACGTTGGTCCCTTTTCAAGGCCCCTTCAATCCAGTGACTTTAACCAGAACTGTTGCTCTGTACTTGGATCTTTGTGGAGGCTGGGAACGCCATGCTTAGGCTCTAGCCTTCTAGTTGCCCTGTTTAGCATTTCCCTCTGGAAATCCTGCTTCTTTTCTGGGACTCTGTCCCAGACTCTGTCCCAGACTCTGTCCCAGACTCTTTAGGGTCTGTGGGACCATCACCTTCCCAGTCTTGGGGAATCTCCCAACTCTGTCTCCCCACTTCTGCCTTCTTTTCCTCCCCACTTTGCATAAACTCAGAGGCAGCTCAGGCTTTTGAAAAACAAAAGCCAGAAAAAGAGTTTGTCTGTAATATAAACCATTTTTGAAGGAGTGAAAACTTTTCAAAAGATTGAAAAGCATGAGTCTCATGTAAATATGGCATGAACACATGTCAAAGATTACATTCAACTCCAATTTATGAGGGAACTGGTAAGACATTAAAACTAGTCTAAAGAGCATTTGAGAACCTCGTATCTATACACAACTTATTAGATTGCTGGGTTAGATACAAAACTGGTTAACGTCCAACAGGGCCATAAACCATGACTTTGGGGGTTATCTGTTCTTCTGGACAGAAATTATTTGTGTCTCTACCCAATAAAAATCTATAAGTTAACCTCACCCCTACAGAGTTGTAAAATTGCCTTAGGAAGCAGAAAGTCAAGTCAAGCACTGCATTTAACACCTAGCACTACTCTCTCTTGCCTATTTCCAAGTTTTGGAAAATTCTTCTGGCAGAAGAAACCTCAAAGGGCCCAACTACCTTCTTGGAATGTGGGAGGAAAAAAAAAATAGCAAGAACAAACCTCAGAATAATATCTCAATTATCCCATCACAGAAAGATATGACCCTCATTAATATGACCCCATTCTTATGCTAACAAAGTATCTATATCTTTACTCTGTCTCACCAAGCCTCCACTTCCTACAAGGCGAGGAGGATGATGAGGACACAGAACCTCTTCCTGTACCATATTAAACACTCCAGTGGAGACTCAGCCTTCTATCCTGTCCCTGAAGCACATTTACAGATCCTTCTGAACACTGCTTGAAAATCCACAAAAACAGAGAACAGAGGGAAGGTCTACCCTTGATCTCATTAGTGTGAGACGTTAGCCCCCTCTTCCATTGTCAAAATCTGCACTCTAGGGCTTCCCTGGTGGCGCAATGGTTGAGAGTCCGCCTGCCGAGGCAGGGGACACGGGTTCGTGCCCCAGTCCGAGAGGATCCCACATGCCGCGGAGCGGCTGGGTCCGTGAGCCATGGCCGCTGAGCCTGCGCATCCGGAGCCTGTGCTCCGCAACCGGAGAGGCCACAACAGTGAGAGGCCCGCGTACCACACACACAAAAAAAATTTGCATTCTTACTACAGCTTGCTGTCTGCCCAAAGCCTGGCTAAAGTCACAAGAAAAGAGTTGGATACTTTGTGACTAATCACACCTGTGGCTGCACATTGTTACACAGAGGGGAGCAGCCAGAGAAATACACCTGTAGGGAGAACTCTCCTTCCTTAAGTCAACTGCAATGGTCTCTCTCACTTCCCCAGGTCTCACTTTGTGCATCTGGGCCACAGAGAAGACCCACTTCCTGTGAGCAGGCAAGTGTTTGTTTGCTTCCTTAGTTCTTGGGTGGCGCCTTTGAGTCTCCATGCTGTGCTGTTCCCCTTCCCTGCTTGGTCTGCCCCGTCTTTTCCTTGTTTCATATGAAACTCATCAGTAAGTCAGTCTTGGGGCAGGAGTCAGTGTAGCCTGTGGCAGGGATCCTGAGTGGGAGATCAGAGAGACTGTGAGAAAAATGTCAATCCCTGCTCTGACTGGAAATGTCCCAAGATGGGAGGAAGGTGGGTCTCACAGAAGACAAACTGTTATTCATCTCAGTCTTTTGGATTTGGAAGCCAGAGTTACACACAGGGTTTAGGGAACTGAGTTAACCTGTAAGCCTCTGAAACATTCAGCTGGCCAGATTCCCCAGTGGACTACAGTCTGAAACATTGCTTTATCCCTCTAGATTTATAGTTCTGAAATGTTAGCATGCACCAGATCATCTGGATGGCTTGTTAAAACAGAATCCTGAACCCCACCCCTCAGAGTCTCTCATTCAGTGACCAGTGAATTTGCACCTTTAACAAATTCTCAAGTGCTGCTGCTGCTTCTGCTCCCAGGAGCACACTTTCAGAATCACTTCTCTAGACCAGTGCTTCTCAGATTTTAATATATACAAGAATCCCCCAGAGAACCTCCTTCAAAGGCAGATTCTGAGTCAGTAGGTCTGGGATGAGATTCTGCATTTCTAGCAAGTTCCCAGATGATATCTGTACTCTGGTCTTCAGACCACACTTTGAGAGGCAAGTCTCTAAAGCAGTGGTTCTCAACCCTGGCTGCATATTAGAAACATCTGGAGGGGTCTTGAAAAATCCCCATGCACAGGCAACACTCAGCCAGTGAAATCAGAATTTCTAGGAGTGAGGTCCAGGCATCAACAGTTTTAAAACCTCCCCAGATGAATGCAATGTGCAGCCAAGATTAAAGACTATTGTGGGACTTCCCTGGTGGTCCAGTGGTAAAGAATCCACCTTCCAATGCAGGGGAGGCAGGTTTGATCCTTGGTCAGGGAACAAAGATCCCACATGCCACAGGGCAACTGAGCCCGCGTGTCACAAACTACAGAGCCCACACGCCACAACTAGAGAGAAGCCCGTGCGCTGCAATGAAAGATCCCACCTGCCTCAACGAAGATCCCACGTGCGCCACTAAGACCCAACGCAGCCAAAAAAAAAAAAGACTATTGTTTTAGAACAGTGGTTCCCAGCCCTACTGCATATTTTAAACGTATGGGATGCTTTTGCAAAATACCTATTCTTGATTCATATGCCTAATAACTTTCTAACTGGTCTCCCCAGTCTGTTATCCAAATAAACGTCAACACACACACACACACACACACACACACACACACACACACCTTTAAAATCTTAAATAGTTTCTCCTTCCCTTTAGGATAAAAACAAACGTCAGAATTTCTGGACATGGACCTGGGGTCTTTTTATTACAAAACACCCCCAGTGATTCAAATGTGCAGCCAGGATTGGGAACTGCTCTAGACAGTCTCTAATGACATTCTACCTGCTCTTTAACCTTTGCCCATTGAATGTGGTCTGCCCACCCAGGCATGCAGAAACCTGCCCTGGGCAGAAGCCTCTGCTTGCTGACCCCTCCCACTTGCCTGCTTAGCCTGCTATTCCCCACTTTGATCGCTGTCAGTTTGACCCTCTGCATCTGTACTTTGCCTCCCCAGAGCTGCCTTGGGGCTCCTCCATGTTTTACTAAACATAGGCTCTCCTCTCTGGGTTCTGACCCTGCTCCACAGTCTCCCACACCCTGACTTGGATTTTGGCTCTGCACACTCCCCTCTTGGCATCAGCTTCCCCACCATCTCCCAGTACCGGCTGCCTGCTTAAGCCTCCCAGCCTCCACGTCAAGTATGTAGACTCTGCAAATATTTACCAGGGGCCTCCAAGGTGCCAGGCACTGTGCTGGGCAGGAGCTGCCTTGTGAACCAAAACAGACTCAATCACTGCCCTTGGGGAACTTCACATTCTGGTGTGGGAGACAGTATCGGACAAATGTAAAATTGCTACAGTATTATGTGCTGGGGTGGAGAGGGCACAGTGCCATGGATGTCTATCAGAGGGAAGACTTGCCTGAGGAGCAATATTCAAGTTAAAATCTAAGAGAGCAGTGGGAATTACCTAGGTGAAGAGGAGAGGAGAATGGAGGAGGAGGGGGTGTCACGTGCAAAGTCCTGGCTGTGGGAAGGAACGTGGCATACTGGGGGACGAAAGGTCTGGGTGGCTGTGGCAGAGGGAGAGGAGGGTGTGAAGTGGCGTTAGACATTCTATAACCTATATGACACCCACTCTCTGGCCAAGGTTCAGCACACAGCAGTCACCAACCCTGATGTGGCAGTCATTTGGTAATCGGCTCTGGTGGGCCACACTCTGCACAGCTGTGCAGGTTGTATGCCCTGGTTATGTGCATAGCAAAACAGAATGTTTCTCTTCCCTCTTCCTGTCCCCTTTCCCCGGGCTTTCTCCTCTTTTCTAGGGAAACGGGACAAATCTACTGCCTATAACAGGAAGAGACGAGTACCATGGTTTATTTCAGTTGGCCAGGCACAGGCTCAGCATCCAGAAGAATGTTCAAAACAGTCCTTTATTTTAGATTCAAGCTGTGCATCTTCTAACTCATATGCTGTCCACAGGGGTTGGATGTCTGGGAGGCACTCCTCTATCCCATTCAGTTGTCCCCCACATCCTCAGCAGTTGGAATGTTTCCTTACATCTTAGCTTCTGGAGGCCAGCGCCATCTCCTGTAGCCCCTGGATAACAACAACAGCAGCAACAACAACAAACTTCCCTTTGGACCCTCATTTCCCATAGAGTGTCCTAGGAAGAGGGACTGTCCCAAAGGACTCCATGATTCAGCAGGAAACTCCAGAGTTTCTTACCTATGGGGTATGCTCCCAAAGAACGTACGCAGGTCCTTGAGGGCCAAGAATAGATAGGAACCAGCCCTTGTGCTAGACCCAATGAGAACAGCTCAAGTCAAGGGAGGCAAGATGCTAACAGAAATAACTGTAATTAAAGGTAGAAAAAAATTGATGTGTTAGAAAAAGCTGTAACTTCCTCAACTTGATAAAGACAATTTACAAAAACCCTACAGCTAATGTCATGCTTATCATCATGCTTGACATCATACTTGAAATTCTTGCAAATGTAATATGCAAGAAAAGGAAATAAAAGGTATACACATTGGGAAAGAAGATATAAAACTGTCTTTGTTCACAGATGACATAAGCATCTATGTAGAAAATCCAAAGAATGGACCAAAAAAACTCCTAGAACTAATCAGTGATTATAGCAAGTTTGCAGGATACAAAGTTAATATACAAAAGTCAATTGTTTTCCTATATAGAATCAATGAACAAGTAGAATTTGAAATAAAAAAGAATACCATTTACATTAGCATCCCCCAAGAGATACACTTAGGTATAAACCTCATAAAATATGTACAAGATCCATACACAAAACTCTGATGAATGAAATCAAAGAAGAACTAAATAAATGGAGAGATAGTCTACGTTCATGGATAGGAAGACTCAGTATTGTCACTATGTCAGTCCTTCCCAGTTTGATCTATAGATTCAATGTAATCCTAACAAGAGCCTTGCAGAGAAAGGCAGCCTACAAAGAGAATGGAGAAGACAAACAGAGCAAAGAAGAGATGAGACGCATCATGGTTTCAGAGAGAGAGAGAGAGAATCGTTATGCCTACTTTCTAAACTGACACTCCTAGGAGATTTCCCCTTTCCTTAATTACAAATATTTTAGTTCCTTTGTGTTTCAGTATCTTGTAACCAAAGAGTTCTTCAACCAAAACAAGTAGAAATCAGAGCTTCAGAGATGACCACAATGACATAAGCCCAGAGGAAAACCTAAAGAAGGCTATGAAGACTGAAGGTGAAAGAAATCACACAGCACCTGCAGCAGATTCTGCCCAGTCCTTATTGAAGGACTATTTAAATTACTTTGTTTCCAGAAATGTACATTTAGTCAAAAAATTTCAGAGAGTAACAAACAAGGTCTCATGAGGAGATAATGCGTGCCTGGGACTCTGTGTACCACTCCAATTTACAGCTGACCTGCAGAGAGATTTGATCATCTCAGATTACAATGAAAGTTTAATAACCAAGATGAGAAAATTGACCAGTAGTAATGGCTCTCAATCCTCACAACCTCTGATTAATGATGTACTTTTCAATGATTCTTATGCTACACAATCACTCTTTCTTTCCTGTAGCCATCCCGCCATCCATTGATTCTACAACTATTCATTTAGCACCTACTAAGTAAAAAGCATTGGAAATACCAAGACAAATAAGACATACTCTCTGTCCTCAAGGGCA
This sequence comes from Neophocaena asiaeorientalis asiaeorientalis, assembly GCF_003031525.2. Lineage (NCBI taxonomy): Eukaryota > Metazoa > Chordata > Mammalia > Artiodactyla > Phocoenidae > Neophocaena > Neophocaena asiaeorientalis. The sequence goes on along the minus strand of NW_020173955.1, from coordinate 858,147 downwards.
GTGAGTACTGTTCATTCATAGAATTTTTACAGCTTGTAATTATATGCATTTGTAGGATTCTTTGTTTAATCTCTCTCTCCCTGACTATGTCAGTTTTATAAGGGCGGGAATCATGTCTTTTTTGGTTCACTCTTGTATCCTAGCACCTGGCAGAGTTCCTGGCACACAATGGGCACTTGATACACATTTGGTGAACAAAGAATGAATAAAGGGCTTTCAGTCTATTCAAGACTTAGAATTGTCTTTCTTCTGTTTTTATTTAACCCTTATTATATCCTACTCCAGAAAAGGAGATTTTATAGGAGAATCAGGCAATTACATTTTGAAAGCTAGGTGACTAATGTCCCACAGTGTTTGAAAATTGCAAGCTCTGTGACAGGTGCCTGAGCTAACAACCTGGTAACAAGAATCCTCCCTTGTAATATGGATCCTTGGCGTCTAGGGACCCTTCCTTTCTTGGTAGCTCTCAGAATAAAACTGCTCAGGAGAGGGGGGTTCATAGAATGCAGCTGATTCTCTGACCCTGAGGAAATGGACCGTGGAAAGAAGAAGTGGATGTGTGAAATGCCCATCTTTAGACTGGCAGGAGGAGGTGGGCAGAGAGGACAAGAGATTCCTTGTATGGCTGTGCAGGTCGCATCCTCCACAAGGCACCCAGACAAGGGGGAAGTAGGGGCTGAAATCTAGCCAACCTCTTCTCGCTGACAATGAACTCGGGCAAGAGGCTGTGTCAAAGGGGCCCCAAGGAGGAGGTAGCCCTTTAGTGAGGAATCCTCACATTCTGAAGAAGACTGACAAAGTAATGAAGGAGGATGTGGAAAGAACCCGCCTTCAGTGTTCAGTCAGAAAGCAGAGAGGTGGAGTGTTGCCCACTCTGAGGGCCTCACTCTGTGTGAACCATTGTTTGCCCGCACCCACCGCTCATACCCACTCCAGCACACCCAGTTCTTAGAGTGATAAGGGCTTGTCTCCTAGTAGGAGCAGGGAGATTTGTAAGAGGACGTCTAAAACCAAAACTGTCAGCAAGGGGAAAAGAGTCACCCCGTTTCCCTGAAGACGCAGGGGGATGGGATGGTCGACGACAGGGCTATGCGGCTGCAGGCCCAGGTCTGTGTCCTGGCAGGCAGCATAAGGCTTCCTTTCCCCAAATGTGCAGAAGCTCTATCAACACGGCAAAGAACTCATGTACACAGCCTAAAAGAAAAACTGTTTAGTATCTAAAAAAAAAAAAAAACAAACAATTACCCACATCCACCCCTGTTCTGCTCTTTATGATACATGGAAACACCAGGGCTATTTCTAGCTCGAGATGCAGGGGTGCTGATGGGCAGCGAGGTTTCTGCAGCCGATTACTGATAGGCCCAAGCTGTTGCCACGCTGCTGAGGTGCTAGGGACAGGCAGCTTAACTACACATGGCCAGCACATGGTAGGTGGGCGGGAGGACGTCTGGCTGGCTCTGGGTGGAGGAGGGGGGGACGGAAGCGGCTCTGAAACTGCATTTTGGGAGCAGTAAGCTGAAGACATTGTAGTTCTGTGTGCTTCCAACACCACCTTCCTTCCAGAAAGAAAGAATGAAAACTCTAGGGATATCAGTGCAGCTTCTGCAACTGTTTCTCTTGCTTCCAACCTGGAATGTCATTGCAGGGGGCCAAGATGCAATTCTTTTTCCTGACAGAGAATGAGTAATCTTGAAAGAAAGTGATCAGATCTTAAGGAAGGTCATCAAAACACCATGGGGAGGTAGGGAAAGGGAAGGATTGACTTCAACTCTAAAATTTCATAGACTTTGAAATCATATGAATTTGAGTTCAATTCCTGTCTCTTTCATTATCAGTGGTGTGACCTCAAGCAGGTGCTTAACCTCTCTGCAACTCATTTCCCTCATTTGTAAAGTGGGAAGAAGCCACGACTGGAGGGTTTTATTTTGGTGGGGGGCAGCCCGTGCATGGTCAAGCTTCTAAACGCTCATTTTTTTGAGCGGGTTCGTCATTCCAAAATCCAGGATCCTGCTGAATCTTGTTCATCCTCTCCTAGGAGAGTACTCATTGTTTTTCTTCATTTTTATATTTTACCTTAACGGAAAGCTGGCAATTTTTGCACAAAGAACAGGTAGAAATGTGATTTATGTCACAGATGTTATGTTACTTACAGAGCAAAATCCACACACTGCCTTGTTTTCAACAGTTTAAATATTTTTGCCCTCTAGGATGTAGGGTGTCAGACATTGCTCTCCCTCAAAGCCATGTCTAAATTGATAGTAATATGTACATTGAAATGATTTTTGTAAGAATTAAGCATGTGAATATTTAACTCCATGCCTCGCATATAAATGCGAAGAAAAAAAAAGTGGCTTTTGGTGGTAGGTAGGTGTTTTCAAACACCACACTTGGGTACAGAATTACCCGATTACTTTCTACATCAAATTACATCTTATCCTGAGCCTCTGCTTTCTACATCTTATTCATTATTGGGGCTAGCGTACTCTCCTCAAGTCACGAGAAGGTCTGAGGACCCTCACACAGAGCAGAACTAACCAGGAGGCTCTCTGGCCTTTAGCGCACGCTGGTCACTTGCTGATGTGTTCACTGTCCGAGCACTCAGAGGGGTGCTGTACTGCTGCCTCCACTCCTTGCTTAGGTTCACAGTGTTTGCAGGGGCTGGAAGCCAGAGCCCCTAGCACCCCAGTCCCCCCACCTCCCCAGCCCTCCAGCTTACCTCCTAGCTATTCTCCTCTGAGACTGAGACATCTCTCTGTGTGACTGCAAAGAAGCAGGGACTCTATTAACCTGAGCGTCCCAAAGACTCCTGGAGCCCAAACCATCATTCCCTTCTCGGGCTCAGGGACTATCTTCTTTTCCTGGAAGGGAGGAGGGGGCCAGGCAGGGCTGCTTCAGCTTCTACTCCTCCAAACACCAGGTAATCTCCCTCCAATGGGGCCATTTCCCTCTTAATTCACCTTTTTACTCCATTATCATTATTATTTTTGAACAGGATTTATCATCTTACCATGGGAATTTAGGACTCTTTTGTCATATTTTTATTTTGAGAGTTATGAACACTCTCAGAATCCCATTCTTTCTGATACCAAATGAAGATCTAGCCCCATAGAGCAGAAATTCACTTGGGCCCACTGAGAAACAGAAATCTGTCTTCTAATTCTTTGTTTCCTGTTCCCTTCAAGATAGCACCGTGCTTTAAAGTCTCTGTGAAATATCCTCTGCTTACTCTTCTCTGTTAGAGAACTTTCCCAACTCATGTATGAGATATTTCACTTGACTGTACTGTGTACTGGGGAGAGAGTGTGGGTCTGTTGAGTGTGATCATCTCAAGAAAGGAAGTATGTTTGCCTGTGATTTTTCTGCAGAAGGCAGCCAGCAACACAACTCAGTGGCCCTGTAACTAAAACATCTGACTTTCTTACCAACGTGGTTAAATCTTCTGTTTTCTTACTCAGCAAGAGCTTGCTGAAAACTGACATTGTAGTTGCTGGCTGGGATCACAGCTCTGCAGATTATTTTAATGGTATGCATCGTTTCTAAAAGGAGTCAAGCAAGGTCAGCACAATGGGTATTTGTCTGATAGCCTCTGGGGTTAATGAGCATTTTTGTTTACTTCAAGAAGAGAATGAAGACCTGTGATCTGCAGTCCAGAAAAGTTCTGCTACTGGCTATTATCATAGATGTTTCTGAATTTTTCCATCCATGAGGAAGTGACTAATAAAATATGCACAACCTTAACAGCCAGCTCTTAATAGGTTTATTTCTACTATAATTAAATGCTTCTTAAAAGTCATCAGAACGTTGAAGAATTAGATTTGCCCTTGTTGGCAATTCATACAAGTAAGGAAGCCCCAAAGGAGAAGGATGAGAATTAGCCCAGACGGACATGGCCAATCTTAGAAAGTCATAACATCTCATCACAGAATTTCCAAAGCTCTGGTTCATTTGTGAAAGTGGCAGAGAGTTAGGGAGGACTTCAGCTAAAGATGATAAACACACAAGTGGGAGCCCTTGACTCACTCCAAACACTTAAGAACTTCTGGATAAAATATAATCAAAGTGTTTTTAATATATAAATAGGCATGAAGTCAAGAAAGGAAAATCACCAAGTTGCAGAAGCAAAAAGAGAATTCAAAGTCAGAGGTGAATGGGAGTTGTACTGTGTATAAGGTGAGATCTAATCTCATATTATCTATAGAATGTGGAAACCCAAGCTGTGATACTACTGTTAAAAACTTGTCTTGACCTCGATGTAAAAATACGAGTTCATTAAAAGATAGGTTTAAAAGGCGTCAAGATGAAAAATAAATCAGGTTCAAGGATAAGAAGATTCACTAATATGAAAATCAATTTGCCCAAGTTTATCAGCAGTTTCAATCAAAATTTTAATGGGAATATTTTGTGGATAGTCTGCAGAAAAATCTCAGCTGCTTGTAAAATGTATATGGAAGGGCAAAGGGCCAGAAAAAGGAGAGGTAATCCTGAAGAGGGAGAAGTAGAAGAAGGAGGGAGAGGACTTGCCTTACCAGATGGCAAGAATGGACTGTAAAACTCTAGCAATGAAGACTTGGGGGAGGGGAGAATTGATGGGGATGGGATAAGCAAAGAGACCATTCCAGTGGAATGGAAGAGAACTTAGAAATAAACTCACTGTACGAGAACAAGTTGATTCATAACAGAGCAAGCGTTACAGATAAGTAAAGAAAGGAATGGGATGATCAGAAAAGGAGCTGGGACAAATAAATTCAAAATGGATTAAAGACTTAAATGTAAGACCTGAAACCATAAAACTTCTAGAAGAAAACATAGACGGTTTGCTCTTTAACACTGGTCTTAGCAATACTTTTTTGGATCTCTCTCCTCAGGCAAGGGAAACAAAAGCAGAAAGAAACAAATGGGACTACATCAAATTAAAAAGCCTTTGCACAGCAAAGGAAACTATCAACAGAATGAATAGACAGGCTACTGAATGGGAGACAATATTTGCAAACAATACATCCAACAAGGGGTTAATATCCAAAATATACTAAGAACTCAACATCAATTAAAAAACCCAATTAAAAAATGGGCAGAGGACCTGAATAGACATTTTTCTAAAGAAGACACACAGATGGCCAATAGGCACATGAGAAGATGCTCAATAACACTAATCATAAGGGAAATGCAAATCAAAGCCACAATGAGATATCACCTCACACCTGTCAGAGTGGGTATTGTCAAAAAGACAACAAATAACAAGTGTTGGTGAGGATGTGGGGAAAAGGGAACCCTCATGCACTGTTGGTGGGAATGTAATTTGGTGCAGCCACTACGGAAAACAGTGTGGAGATTCCTCAAAATATTAAAAATAGAACTACCATATGATCCAGCAATTTCACTCCTGGGTGTTTATCCAAAGAAAATAAAAACACTAATTAGAAAAGATATATGCACCCCTATGTTCATTGCTGCATTATTTACAATAGCCAAGATATGGAAGCAACCTAAGTGCCCATCAATAGATGAATGGATAAAGAAGATGTGATATATATATACAATGGAATATTACGCATCCAGAGAAAAGAATGAAATTTTGCCATTTGCGACAATATGGATGGACCTAGAGGGTGTTATGTAAGTGAAATAACTTAGACAGAAAAAGACAAATGCTGTATGATTTCACTTATATGTGGAATCTAAAAAATAAAACAAATGAACAGACATAACAAAACATAAACAGAGTCACAGATACAAAAAATAAACAGCTGGTTGCCAAAAGAGAAAGAGGTAGGGAAAGGAGAGAAATAAGTGAGGAAGATTAAGAGATACAAACTTCCAGTTGCAAAATAAATGAGTCACAGGTATGAAATATACAATGTGGAGAATATAGTCAATAGTTATATAATATCTTTGTATGGTGACATATGGTAACTAGACTTCTGGTGATCATTTTGAAATGTATAGGAATATTGAATCAGTATGTTGTACACCAGGAACTAACACAGCGTTGTAGGTCAATTATACTTCTAAAACAAACAAACAAACTCATAGGGAAAGAGATCAGATTTGTGGTTACCAGAGGCAGGAGTGGGAGGGAGGGGGAATTAGATGAAGGCGTCAAAAGGCACAAACTTCCAGTTATAAGATAAATAAGAACTAGGGACTTGATGTACAACATGATAAATATAATTAACACAGATGTATGTTATATACGTAAATCCTAAGAGTTCTCATCACGAGGAAAAATTTATTTTTTCTATTTCCTTAATTTTGTATTTATATGAAATGATAGAGGTTCACTGAACTTACTGTGGTAATCATCTCATGATGTATGTAAGTCAAATTATTATGCTGTACACCTTAACTTATACAGTGCTGTATGACAATTATATCTCAATAACACTAGAAGAAAAAAAAAATTTTAAGGGGGCTAGGACAATTGGTCAACATACCAAAAAAAAAAAAAAAAAGGAGAAATAGAGTTCCTACATCATGCCACACAAAGAAATCAATTCTAAGTAGATTGAAAAGGCAAAACAAACATTTTATTTAAAATGTAGAATGTTCTTATGCACATTGAGTAAGGAAATTTTCCATAAATCACAAAATGTGTAAAAATAGAAAACATTCATAATTTGAATACATAAAAATGTATTTACCATAACGTGTCACGAAAAGAGTGAAAAACAAGATATAAAATGAGAGAAGGTGCTTGAAAGAAACCTAAGTAGCAAAAGATTAGTATTTTGAATACCTAAAGAACCTCTCTGAATTAATAAGAAAAAGACAAGGTTGATGGGATACCTGATAGGTTTGAACAGGCTAAGAGGAGGTTGAAACAACTGTTAGAGGGTTGGGGTTAAATGAGAGAGAAATTCATAGAAAACTATGCAATTGAGAAAAGTAGTTACTGATGCCATGGAAATCAAAAACTGTTACAGGAAAGGAAAAGCATTCTTAGTACATGACAGGGCCCAGCAATCAAAGGTGTTTACATAACCACAGTAATCTAAATAATGAATCCATCTAATTAAATAAGGAGAAAACTTGGAAGGATGGACTATGGAGCAGGATGCGTGGCTGGTGGGGCATGAGGACGAAAGAGAACTAAACCCTTCTTTTCTACAGTGGGATTGCAACATGATGCCGCCCACCAAAACAAACTAATAAGCAGACGAGAAACAACAACACAAATGTGTTATTTAGAGATGGAGGAGCAAACCCCAAACAATCAGCTGAAAGAGCTGAAAGTGACTTCTCTGGGGAGGAGAACGCAGGATCCCCTTACAGGACTATTTGCCTCTTTTAACAATGAGCACATATAACTTTATAACAATAAAAACTGACTCTGTGACTGATAAATAACAACAAAGCACCAAATTGAAAGTCTTAGAATAAAAAATGAAACCATTGGAATCAAAAGCTCAAGACATGGATTAAACTGAGGAATAGACACAGCTCCCTCTGGAGTTTTTTGGTCCAGCCAATAAAACAGGGAAATTAGGAGAAGAGTGTACAGAGCAAGGAAACTGAGGCCTGCTGAGCAGAGTCGGGTGATCTCTAAGCCATTTACCACTGCCCAGCCCTCGCCTTCTTCTCTACACTTTGGCTACACACACACCTGCCTGAAGTCTTTATCGCTGAAAACAGGTTAAGGATCCCTCCTATACCACAAAGGAGTGTGAGCTGAAAGTAGAATGAATTCACAAAACAAAGGGATGCATAATCGTTTATTGATTTTTATTTATTCTCTACCTCATTTTCAAAAAAGATATAAAGCAGCTTCCCAAAGTGTCACATCTAGGAACTAAATAAAATATGAGCAAAGTAAGAAAAGAGCCAAAGAAAGTGGACAAGGGATGATGCCAACGAAAAAGTCAAGAAAGTTGCTATATCTGAAAATAAACCTAAAATATGATCCTCCTAGCAGCCAAGAAAAAGCAAGAAATGCAAGTAATTGCAAAAATCTCATTATAAAATGGGAGTTGATTGAATGTTGATATGATGTACAAGGTAAGTGCATGATAGAATAGGAAGGGGAGGTGAAATGTCATGTCATTACATATGGAGTCACTGTGATTTCGGAGAAAGTCACCACCTTTCTTTCATCAATTTGGAGAGTAAATTTGGAAAAGCTTTGCACAGGCCTTCTGTCTGCCTTGAAGATATCTGGCTCTTTTCTTAGGCTCACAACATTAAAACCACAATGCAGACTGCTTCCCTAGGTCAATGGAGCCATCCTTAATATGAATCAAGCTAGTGCAGGGTAAATAAAGAAAGCAACCAGAACAGAGCCAGGTGGGACTTGAACCCAGGGCTGCAATAGTGCAATAATATTTCCTGTGCTCATGGGGCTTGTTGGCACCCCTCTCCCTCTGCTGTGTGGAGGAGTTGATTGTGCAGATTTTGGAAGGCTGGGATGGAGGCCAGCTGTGGACAGGCAGCCAAGTGCACTAGACGTCAGAGTCGGGAATAGAGTCCTTAGATGCTCCTGGGATCTTGGGTACTCAGGGAAGATACTAGCCACAGCCACCATGATATTTAAGAGAAGAGAAGACAGCCAACCAGCTAGCAGTGCAAGTGCCTGCACCCTTCCTTGTTTCCTTGACCTGATAGCCCAGGCATCCTGGCACCCTCTGTTTTCTGGGAAATTGGTATTTCCTCTAAGCACAAGAAGACTTGGAACTCAACAGAAATTCAAATAATCATTGAAGGTATCAAGATGGTCTTCCCTGTTGGGGCTGAGTCCACTCCGAGCACAGCCATCACACCCTCCTCCAGCAACCACCCTATCTCTCTCTGCCACAGCCAAACTTCTTGAAAGAATTGTCTACACTTGCTGTCTCTACTTCTTTATCACCCGTCCAATATTCCAGTGAAACTGCTCTGGACAGAGTAGCTAATGACCTTGTTTCTGAGTCGGCACAGCTCTTGTCTTCCTTGGTCTCTTTGTAGCAGGGTTATCCTTTCTTTGGAAATGCACTTCCCTTGGTTCCATAACTCTATCCATAATTCCATCATCTCCTGACTTTCCTTCTCAGGTTCTTGACCCCGGGCCCTGAGTTTCTAGCGCCCCTCCCCCTGCATGCAAACCTGCTGCCTTGTGAGCTCTATGAGGGGAGGGAAGATCTGCTTGCTCTCCATTGTTTCTCTTTCTACAGTTTGGCTAAAGTTCCAAGAGCAGGGAGGGCAGCTGGTGGTGCCATCTCTTCTAGACCTCTGGGGAAAGACTTGCAAAATGCTGAGCATGTAGAAGGTGATCAATCAATCAATCAATATATATATTTATTTATTTATTTATAACAGTTTATTTATTTTATTTTTTTTTTTTGGCTGTGTTGAGTCTTTGTTGTTGCATGTGGGCTTTCTCTAGTTGTGGAGAGCAGGGGCTACTCTTCATTGAGGTGCACGGGCTTCTCCTTGCAGTGGCTTCTCTTGTTGTGGAGTACGGGCTCTAGGCGCATGGGCTTCAGTAGTTGTGGCACGTGGGCTCAGTAGTTGTGGCTCATGGGCTCTAGAGCACAGGCTCAGTAGTTGCGGCACACGGGCTTAGTTGCTCCGCGGCATGTGGGATCTTCCCAGACCAGGGCACGAACCCGTGTCCCCTGCATCGGCAGGCGGACTCTCAACTGCTGCGCCACCAGGGAAGCCCGGCAGGCAGATTCTTAACCACTGCGCCACCAGGGAAGTCCCTCAACAAATATGTTTGAAGGAATGAACAAATATAAGTTTTGTTCATGTTTATTTAGGATTTGTATCCTGATGACCTCAAGAAAAGGACTGAAGGTGGTTTATAATGTTAAAATATATAGAAAAATATAACAAAACATTTAAAGAGAGAAAGAAATGATGGAAACCAAATGAAAGTGGAATGAGATGGATATACCAGCTTCCTGGAATGAATTAGTTACTGCAATGGAACATTCAATTTAGTTCTGAGCTTCCTGGTAGGCAAAGCAAAATGAGAAATACATCAGGTTATATATTTCCTCACTGGCAAATAAAAGGAAGCTTATAAGTATGAGTAAGAATAAAGTATGGATAGAAATATTTTCTGGTATTGAATTTAGTAGGTGTTCTATCATACAGTTACCTTTATAAGGAAGGGACATTAGTAATATACTGGGCACTGTCTTTGACCATCATTTTTCAAAATGTCTAGATGCTTCTCCAAATTGTTCTTTTAGACACCTAGAGGATACTAATAGAAAGGGTAGGTATTCCAAGACATACCAGAGCTATCTTAATTAGGGAAGTGAATTGAGACTGAATGGGATAAACCCCTTCTGGGTATCAGGCATTCACAAGATACATTCGTAAAATGGACTCAAATACCACGGGTCTCTTGCCCTAGTTGGAAAGCCTAAGTACATTTTGGTGGAGGCCAAGGAGGACCAGCTATACTGATTTTCACAAGGAAACACATACAGAAACCCTAGTTCCAATTTCCTCAGAGATCTAACACCATTGGTTCATAAAAGCTCTAACTTGGAAATGCTCTAGGGACCATGTGATGTTAAATTCCCAAAGGGAGGCCAGGTAGGATTTCTGCTCATGCATCCCTCTCCTACCAGATCTGGGCTACATCCAAAGAAACCACAATTCAACATGAGGTACAAAGTTCAAAGTTCAAAAATTAGGTACAAAGGTGTAGAAAAAACAGATTATTCTTAATGTCCTCTCAATATCCAGCTTAAAAGTAGACTTAAGAAAGTGAGTTAAGAGGCAAGATTTTCACTGAGAATTTTAGAGAAAGCTGATGGTATGCTGAGGACCTCCATCATCCTTGCACACAAGTGGAAGAGATGCACATGCTTCCCCTCACAATAGAGGAGCTTATGGAGAACTTAATGTGTGTCACCTTCAGTTTGGGGGACACAGTGGATTGGACCAGCCTGGGAAACCTACATGGACTGGCTAGCCACCTTGATGGCAGACTGAGGAGACAGGATTGGGTGAATGGGTGTGGGTCAAAGAATGCAGGCAGCAGACCATGTATGCCGAGAAAACCAGCATGGGGACTTGGATGCTGCCCCCCGAGTCATCTAGGGGTGGGGTAAGGGGACATCAGCTGAGAGAAGCAGAGACATCACTGAATTTCCAGGGAGTATAAGCAACTACTGGGATCTAGATCTTATTGTCCAGGGGTCCACAGGTGAGAGAACCCAGGGATGCTGATGGGGGGAGGTCTCTGAAGAAGACTGAACTGTAATACTGGCCAAGTCTTGAAAAGGCCCTTCCTAGAACTTTCCTGCTCCCTTCTCCAGACCTCCCTTTTCCTCCAACTGTGTGTGTGTGTGTGTGTGTGTGTGTGTGTGTGTGTGTTTGGGAGGGTGGCGGTCAGAAAATGCAGTCAGCAGTTTAAGGGAATAGAAGAAGTAGGGAAGGAAAGTGAACCACAGCTGCCCTCCCTCCCATGGTTGGCCTGACCTAGAAGCCAGGAGAGACCTCAACTTTAAATCTGGTTCAGAGTTTTTATTATTACATAGGACTGGACATTTTTATTTCTGGATTGAGACTCTATTTTGTGACTTAAATGACCACAGGCCTCGTTTTTTTTTGGCTAAGAGGGACCAGAAAAGTCAGAGGGCCTGCCTGAGTTTCCTTCCAGGGCTAGGGAAGAACCCACAGTACAAGTTTTAAGGGATCCCAGAAGACAAAACCAAGCTTCTGGGTGACACTTGCCCCCGGTCACACTGGCACAAAGTAGCCGGGACAGGAGCAGGCCCAAGCCCATCCCTGCCCTGGAGCTGGGACAAGGAGGGTGCAGAGTCCACTGAGGGCAGGCTTAGGATTCCAGCCTGTTCAAAGGAGAGGCCTGTCCCTGGAGGCAGAGGCCGGAAGCCGAGCTCACTCTGGCACCGGGGAGTCTGGGAAATGAGGGCACCAGTGGAGAGGCTCTCAGATCCTGGCAGGAAGGGACAGGATGGAGTCACGCAGCACTTCTGAACCCTACCCCCTGCAAGGTCAGGTTCAGCCACCAGGTGAAAATCTCCTCCATCTGATAACAGGGTGGAGGGCAGGCCAAACACCCAGGAAAGTTAGCCCGGGTGATGCGAACCTTGTGCCCCAGGCTCTGGGAAGGAAAATTAGTTCGGAACCAGAATCTAAAGAAGGTGTAATTAGAATCTGCAAGTAGACACAAACGGACTCTCACAGCTGACAGTGCTTGGAGCACTTTGGAAGAAAGGCACAGTGAAAATACAAAGTAATATTATTATCGCCTTAATTATAATTAGAACCTACAAGTCAAGTCTTGAAAGACATTTATAGCACATCCTTACTTGTTTAGGTCAGCTTCCCAGAAAGAGGGGGAAAGGCAGACTTGGACTTTTAAAATTTAGGCAAGAAACAGATCAGTCTATGGGTCAGGGCTACTATCTGGAGCTCCCCTATTTTAAGAACGCCCTTTGGGGCTCAGGTATGTTAACTGCTAGAGCCTAAAAGCTCAACATGGTAGAAAATAGGCTTGTTTTTTAGCCTCGGAGGGCTACAGGCCAGCTGGAAGCTTCCACCCACTGTGAAGTAATGCAACTGGTAAAATAGCTGGTAAATTATCCATGACTCAGGGCCTGATGAGTGATGCATCTGCGAAGCAGAGCGTGAAGGGAGGATGCTGAACAAATATCTAGGGGAACCCCAACGGTTCCTGATTATTACAGGGCTTATTGTCCTGGTTGAGGATAATTCAGACTCACTGACATTTTTCCTCTTGCCTCCTGCCCCTATTAGACGGCAGGAGGCGGTGGAGTGGGGCCGGAGGGGGAAACGTTGCCTGGTTATTTAGGTATTAAGGGCAGCTCTGGTAGGAAAATCCATGTGAGCAGGTCAGGGCTGATGGTTGCAATGAGTCTCAACCTCTGTTGATTTCAGGTACCCCCACTGCCCCTGTGCTCAGAGCACTTTGGAAGGGAACAATCCAGAATGCCTGTGATCGGCAGAGACACTGAAACCAGAACTGCGTAGACATGACGGAAAGAGTCACACCACTGTGTGGTGCAGCGAGGTTTGAGGCTTTGTGACTGATGACGACAAGTGTTGCATAACAACAGCTTATGAAAAGCTGGTTTTAAAGTATCTGTATACCTGTGTCATAGTCAATGAGGACTCATTGGAGATGCAGCCTGGGATGATCTGCTTCTATTCACCTCCTATTCCCAAAACGTAGGCACCCAGGCTTCCTGGGCTACCCAGGTCCTCCTTCATGCCTGGCACTGCCCATCTCATGCTCTGAACCCATTACTGGATCCCCGTTCCCTTCTCCACTCAGTACCACATTCCAAACGTACCCGTCCTTAGTCTCTCCCTTAGGGACTCTGAGAGTCTGAAAATCAGCAATGTTGGAGTAACACATCCCTTCTTCCAGATAACATTTTACTTGACTTTGTGGAGATGTGCCTTCACCTAAAAGGAGACTGGTTTGAGCCTTTGAGGCATCGTGTAGCCCAACAAAGTGTGGGTAGTTGGGTGCAGGGTATCCCAACATCATCAGACACACACGTCTGAAAAGCATCTTTTGTCCAACGCTGCTCTGAGGTTTTTGGCTACTATCCTCACTCAGATAAGTTTTCCTCTTCCTAAGTTTCTAATCCCTAGGTTTGTCATGACTCACACTGAAAACAAACAAATTTTACTTTTTTCCGCCTAAGTGCTGTAGCAGTTTTTCCCTGGGTGGGAAGAAACTTAAGAGTCCGCTCCAAAAACTTTAGAAAAAGGAAATTCCAATCTCTCCAATGATCACTATGTATTTTTCACTCACAGGGGGTTTTACTGAAGTAAGGAGCATTTTTGTATGCCTTCTGGGTAATTCTGTGCAAAATTCCACAGTGTCGAGAGAACATGGTTATTAGCAGCAAACTGTACAACCGCTTATCTGTTTCTTCACAGGTTCTAGCCACAGGGGTCAGAGCTAAGTGCCAGCTCTTCATGCTAAAAATGTTCACAATTTGGTCTGTGCCAGCAGTGAGGACTGCAGTGTGAATTCTTGCTCCAAACTGGCTAGACGCACACTTTGTAAATGTCATTTCTTGGGATCCTGTTTTATCTGAGAAACCAGATTTCACCAGTGGCACTGACATTAGCTGATGATACCATACAAGTTCTGAATCCTGCAGGGATAAGCTCTTTTGAGGCCCTTCTCAATACAACTGACATGCTTCTCACTTAGAGCCTTTTTAGGATGAGGTTAAATCCTCAAATCACTCTACGAATCTGATAAAATGAAAATCAAATGCATTACTTTTACAAGCTGCTCAAGTCTATCTTCTCCTCTGCAACATCTGATGTAACTGCTAATACAACAGAAAAATTTTAAACCTTCTCCTTGCTTTCTACCAATGGAGTTATATGGGTTCAATATACGCCAAAATACAGAACTTAAGATGTATTACAAATTTAAAATACAGATTTTATATAACAGGATGACCATCCTGGACCTCCCTCTTTAAAAATTAATGTCATCATCTCCAAAGTATTTTTTGACCACGCAAAGTCAGTATCAGATAAACCTCAAATTCTAATTCTAGGATTAGTGATGCTATCTCAAAATAGAAGAAATCGTCTTCCAGAATCATTACGTACTTGGATAGGTATGCGATAAAAGAATCAAGCTGACAGTTAAGCTGGTCTCTAGGTATTTATTAACCTAAGAAAGGATAGAGAGAAATATACCATGTATACAATCTTCAATCAGATACTCTGCTATGCTCCAAAATGAGCTTCATTAAGGTTTGTATTCAATAGAACTACTATCCATGTATATTTAAATGAAATATTTTCCCACTAAATGGAAAAGTTAATAAAAATGGGTGTCGTTATTTTGGCAGGCAACAAGTAACAAGATGAGGGAGCTACAAGTTCAGTAAAATTAAAATTGAGGTTGAAAAATGACCCTTTATTGTTCGAATTGCAATAAATTCTTGTTTGCCTGGTACCCAAACTGCTTGAAACATCAAATAACAGAAGTGCTTTGGAAACACTGTTTTTATGATGTGACTAGTAACTAAGCTGATAAACAGATGTATGTAACTAACAAAAACAAAACCTTCTAAGCTGCACCTTAATAGCCATGTGGTTTCATCCCAGGATATCTGCCATCTGAGGTTATGGTCCTCTGCTCTAGGTTCTGTGCTCGTGGGAGGGCTCTGAATGGTTCTGAAGGGTTGTGTGCACCCAAGGCCCAAGTACAACACCCACAGAGCAAAAAGGCAGAAAATGGTAGTGGCTAAGTGTGTGGACTCTGAGGGCAGCTGGCCTGGGTTCAGATCCCTGCCAGACCACTTACTAGCTGTGTGACTTTGCACCAATTATTAATCTGCTTTAGCCTCAGTTTCCTTATCTGTTAAAATGCATCATAGAGCTTCCCTGGTGGTACAGTGGTTGAGAGTCCATCTGCCAATGCAGGGGACACGGGTTCGTGCCCCGGTCTGGGAGGATCCCACATGCCGCGGAGCGGCTGGGCCCGTGAGCCATGGCCGCTGAGCCTGTGCGTCCGGAGCCTGTGCTCCACAACGGCAGAGGCCACAACAGTGAGAGGCCCGCGTACCACAAAAAAAAAAAAAAGCACCATAGACTTGTTGTGAAGAATACATAGACTATACAGTGTTTAGAATAATACTGGCACATAGAAGGCAATAAACATCAATGATTATTATCCCCAAATGTTTTTCTCCCAATTGATCCCAACCTTCAGTCTATGCCTTGATCTGACTAAAGATAATGATAGGACCGTATTCAGGAGGGTTACCATAGAAAACTGTCACCTTTCTATTGCCCCAGGTACAGCTCCTAAAATTCCATCACTTGAGCAAGTGTCAACAGAGTATATCTGGATGTTGAACACAAGTGTTTCTATTAGCAGTAACAACAGCAAACACTTTTCTGCATGTATTACATGCTCTGCCTCAGAAGCCAGTTGAGACGTAGGGCTCTGGCCCATCTCAAATCCAGAATTCCCAAGGTCCTGCTCCCTATGTCTCCAAACACCAGGTTCATCATTCCATCTTGGCCTTCTGACCAATTACAGATTTTCTCACTCTTCCTAATGACTGTGCGCTCTAGATTTAAGAGGAGTATATCTCCTTTCATCCAGGCCAATGCAGAGCAGGCATGAAGAAAACATTTGTTTCTCTTCTCTGCTTGGCTGTCAGGTGTTTGGGAGCTGGCCAGGAGGAAAGATAGTGCCACAGGAAACCGCAAACCCAGTGTCAGCTGCCTGGATGTCACAGGTTATACAGACTTCTGGGGTGACACTTCTCTCCAGCATCAAGCAGAGTGGCAAGGACCCCATCCCACATGTGGTGGAAGCCAGCGTGCCCCTCCCCACAAGGAGCTTACTTGTCTCCTAGTCACCTCTTCTTTCAGATTTCTTGCTTCCACTGCACTCTTGAGCTACCATGTGTCTTGCCTCCTAGAACTGCTCCATTCTCCCCACTGTTTTGTCCCAGGCTGGACACTGCCCTAAATCCTTCATTTTCTCCAAAGCACAACATGAAGCAGTGGCGTAGAACAGTGTTTGGAGCAATGGAGCGGTTATAGGAACAACAGGAACAACAGACCTCATTGGTGGGAAAGCCCATCAATTACTGCCACCTGGGGGAATTTCCCGCTGGCCGTTCCATCCCCTGGGCCCATCTTGATGCTGTTTCTCAGGTGCATCCTTCTCCTCTCTCCAGGCCTTTCTTCCCTTTGTAGGGGCCATTCTTCTCCGGATTTTGATTTCTTTCTCATGCATAGCATCTAGCTCTCCATCCCTTGCTCCCAACTAAGCTCACGTCTACCTTTGCAGATCTACCAGCTCACCAAGGTGCTTTGCTAAGCAGAGGTCTCTGACTTCGGGGTTCTGCCCTTAAGCTGCATGAAGACCTGACAGAAGCTTTGCAATCGCATGATCAAAGTTATAACTAGGACATTTGTTCCCCACAGTCTCTGTAAGAGAGAGGAGGACAGTATATTGGTTAGGATAGGATATCGGTGCAGCTCGATGTCAGAGACCCACGATAACAGTGGCTAAAAGAATCGAATCTTAGCTTCTCCACACGTAGACGTCTGAGCCGGACTTGGGACTCTGCTACCTGGAGTCATCCTCAGGGATGCAGGTTCCTTCTATCTGATTGCTCTGCTGTCCCTGAGGTGTTGTCTTCATCACCTGGTTCCACATGGTGCATGGCTACCTTCCACTCCACCCAGCAAGGAGTAGAAAGCCAGGGGAAGCCGTTTTCTTCTAGGGCATAATGTGGAAGTCACTTACACCACGTGCCCTCACATCTATTGGCCAAAACATTATCACATGCCTGCAAGAGAGGCTGTGAAACAGTCTTTATTTCAAGGGACCGTGTGCCCAGCTGCAAATTGGGGCTACTCCAGAACTTCACTGCTCAATACTGGTAGCCACTACCCCCATGTGGCTATTTAAATCTAAAAGAATCAAATAAAATGTCAAGTTCAGTCCTTCAGTCAGCCTAGCCACACTTCAAATGCTCAACAGCCACGTGCAGCTCATGGCGACGGCATTGCACAGGGCGGACATAGAACATGTTCATCATCACAGAAGGTTCTACTGGACAGTGCCGCTAGAGGAGAAAGGGGCACGATTGGCAGTCACTGTCACCAGCAGTATAAAGATTTACTCTGCCCCTTTCAAGAGTAAGTCCCTTAGGGTTGGGGACTTTGTCCAGTACGGCTCTGTGCTGTGGTCGCTCCCTCGTTTGAGCATGCCCTGCAGCTAGCTGTTCACCCTGCAGTATCCTTGGATCTAACACAGGCCTGGCACAAGTAGACAGTCACGAGATGTCGCTTCCCTATGTGCCCCCTACCCGCCATGCCCTCATCCACACTCACGGTTCCCCTCCCCTCTATGGAACTTAGTTACAAAGTCCTGTGCCACCACCCTGATGGGGAGACATCATCAATCACTTCCCCATAACAGAGGAGATGAGACTTGGCCAAGGTGAGGGAGTGAAGTGTCTGCCAGGGTGAGGGCTCCAGCTCTCTCTCCCTCCACTCATCAGTGTCTGCTTTGATGCAAGGGAAAGCCTGACAGTGACAGATGACCACATTCTCAAGCCTTTTTAAGAATTCATGGAAAGAAAATAACCCCACTTACTTCCAGAAGAGAGGGAGGTTATTCTGACTAACTCGGCCCTCAGCCTTCAGGTACGTTTGTCTTGGACAGTATTTGCTGGGAACCTCGTGGGCCACCTGAGAATCCATGCCAGGTCTTTATGCTGGACCCTCAGAGCCAGGGCACTTTGTCCCTTGACCCTTTGCGTCTAGGTGCTCTGTGACATTATATCCCCTTTCTCTAGACCAGGAATTTACATGCTATGACATTCCAGAGCCCCTGTATGGTAAAGGGGTGAGGGAGGAGGCCAAGGGTGTTTGAAAGTTTCAGCATTAGTCCCTCAGGTCAAACATCTGTGTTTCGGCTCTTGGGAGAGAGGGAGGAAGCGTGAAATCGCTAATTCTTAAACTTTGTGGGGTCACGTTACCCGTATGAAAATTCGAGACTGTCTCCTCAGAAAAATGCACGTACACACCAAAATCCACAAACATCTTGGAAAGTTCACGGACCAACTTAATTAAATTGTGTTATCATCTGGCTTGAAATCCCAAATGGTCACTGTGGTTTCTTAACGTTTTATGAGAGAGCATTATCAAGCTTAAAGAAGCCCTCCAAGGCCCTAAGCTCATTAAGGGCCAGGCTTAATAGAGGCCAGTCGTAGACTGATGTCACAGCTTGTAGGCTCCATTTTCTTTCTTTTTTTTTTTTTTTTTGGATTTCTTTGTTTCTGGGAATATGAGGATCTCCTACTCTAGAATGACGCCCCAGGGATAAAAGCAGCCACATCCACCAGGGCTGAGAAAATACCCGAAGGTTCAGCCAGGAGCACAAATTACCCAGATTGGAAGATAGGGAAATGAAAATGCATGAGGCTCAACTGCACAAACTTTCAAACGAGAAAATAAAATTCCTGATTTGAAATCTCCTCGGGGAGCAGAGTTCTTTGCTCTCTGATGGGAACAAAAGGTTACTGCCTTGCATAGTGGATGTTTTCTCCTTAGAGCGTGGGCGGCTTGTTGAGAGGCTTCCTGAGGCCTCTTGGCTCAAGTGCAGGGAGCGAAGCATGAGTGGAAGGTGGAGTGAAGCGTGGAGGGGCCCCACATGCAGAGACTGGATTATTAGGATGTGTGCTGTCACGTGAGGCTGCCATCTATGACACTCTTAACCCTTTCTGCTTTGCCCAGAGCTGCAGCTCCCGGGGCAGCTGGTGTTCATTGTCTCAGAAGCTCTGCCCCTTAAATCAGTGGTTCTCAGCCCTAGCTGCACATTAGGACCCCCTGGAGAACTTTAAAACTACTGCTGCCCAGACACCGCCATTTGACTGGTCTGGAGTGTGTCCCAAGAGTCCCTGGAAATAAAAGCTCCCCGGGTGATTCCAATGCACACCTAGGGCACAGAATCATCACTTTAAAGTGTTGCTTGAAACTATCAAAAGTTTTCTGAGGAGCTGTAGAGAATTTAGAAACTTAATAATCAGAGAAAAGCTGAAAGGACTGTTCCTTTAACAAACATGACTGCCTTAGAGATGGGAAAACCATGTCATCAGAGAAGGTTGACCAGGAGAATGGGCTTGTGGGTCTGACATTCGTCCTCCTTTCAGTCCTTAAATAACAGATTCTGATCAGCTTCAGTAATGAAACTGAAGTTCTGTTAAATACTTAATAAGATGAGAGTTTCCAGAGAGAATTAATTAAGAATGAGTTTAATACTATTCCAATTAAGTGTGGGCTAAATAATGCACTGCATGATAATTCAAACCAGAGATCAAGTAGGCTCTGGGAGTCCCTCTGGTCAGGGAGGGGGTTACTGACAGCTCAAAGGTGGGGAAGTTTGGCTGTGCACATTACTTGGCAATAAAATCTAGTGAATTTGCACTTTGACAGGGTTTAATACTATTCCAACAAGGCTAAATGTCACTATTCTTCCAACTAGATTATTCTTGTTTTTAGGAAGCAGATAGAAGATTAAGGGTGACCCCTGGGGACTGTTCAGTCATATGTCAGAGCAATCAGTAAGTTGGAGGTTTTAGTTTGGGTTCCCACAGACTTGTGCTCCAAAACAAGGATTCCAGGACAAGTAGTTCATTTGGAAGGTGATCCCAGGAAACATTGGAAGGGCAATGGAGAAGGGATACAGGGAAGGAAAGAAAGGCTATAAAGGATACGTAATTAGGTAGTTACCACTGAGGGCAACATGCAAACATGCCTCGGTCACCCCAACTGAGATGCAAGGAAACTGGGCTTGTTATCCACCAAGTCCCTATCCACCATGGGTTGAGGGCTACTTCTAGAACATTAACTCTCCTCTTCTGGCTCCCAGGCCTAATGTGCTCCCCTGGCCAGGCAAAGGCTCTCAGAGACAGAGTGGCAGGTATGCGAAATAAGCAGCCTTTGGTGTGTAGAGATAATATGGGCAAGGCACTGACAGTGTCTGCTGCAGTGGATGAATACTGAGAGTAAAGCTGTTATTCATCCATCGATCGATCCATCCATCCATCAACCCATCCAACAGAATCATAATCAAATGGTAGACATATACAATTCAGAATAAGGGCTGGTCACATAAACTCTTACAGATTTCTGTACAGTGGTCTTGTGGAGAAGAACCAGGAGGGTATACCAGTCCACCACATTTCTTTTCAACTGCCTGTCAGTCTCCCAGCCCACCTGATCATTAAATCCAGGAAGAATTGTTTCCTCTGACTCTCCAAAAATCTGGTGTCCTTAAAACTTCTTCCTTCTATCACCCACTCCCGTTCCAATGCTCAAAACTCAATGACAGGTTAGCAGGTGGGATACCATTAGATCTGGCCCATCAGAGATAAAGGGAGAAAAGTCACTTGGTAAGAGCCACCGACACTAAAGGAGATGAGAATTGCCTGACTGAGCTGGGGCTGGGTCCCCTGACCTTCTTGCCATTATTAACTGCTCTGCTCCTGTCAAAGCAGCCTTTTGCCGTGACCTCCAGACCCAACTAAAAGCATGAATTCTTTAACAGCTATCTGATATTTCTTTCTACTAACTGAGTAAAGCGATTCTTACCAGTAAGAAGCCAGAAGTGAGCCAGAATCCAGGGTCATTGCAGGCAGAGGGGAGGAACCATCTCGGGTGAGTGAAATTCAAATGCAGTCATTTTATCCTTTAACAGAGCCAAACAGAAACACCTACTAAATCTTCAGGCTTTAAAAAGTAACAAATGCTGTGCAAAATCAAATAATCTGACTCCATCCCTGGCCTTCCTTTCTGCAGGGCAGGGTTTGGGGTGAGGCAGGGGATAGGGAAGGATGCAGTGGAGGAAAGTGAGGGCCAAGAAAGGGGGAGCTTAAAGGGGGAAGGGCTGGCACCACCTGGCACAGAGAACCAGGCTCCTGTGTTTGCTCTGCTCATCTCAGGAGGTGCCATCAGTCAGACAGACAGCAATTACCCCTTCTCTGAGAGTTCGCTCATATCTTAATGGTCCGCCTCTCAAATTCTCTGCTCCATCCCTTAAAGGTAACAACACACTGTTGTGTGGGGGACAATGAGGACCTTTGAACCATAACATTATCTCTTTTTCTTACTTCAGAATGCCCAGAAAAACGTCAATTAAATTTCTAAGGCTTTAAAAAATACTTTCTATTAAAGACATACATTAAATACATTACGCTTCCTCCCAACTTATGATTTTTTTAGAGACAAAACTAATGTAGCCCTAGAGTCTTACCCAGTTCTGGCAGACTTTAAAAATTCTCTTTATGGCCTTTTCTGGTTATAAAAATAATTCACCTCATAAAAATTCAAACCAAACAGAGATCAAGAAGACTGTGGGAGTCCCTCAGGGTCAGGGTTGGGGGTTAGGAACAGCACAAAGCCGGGAGTGTCTGCTGTGTGTGTCACTTGGCAATAAAACCTCGGGACTTTGCACTTTGACGGGGCACTAATGTCAAAATGGCTTCATCACACAGGCCTCTTTCTAATGTCCCACCTCCTGGGGATGGTGAGGTGGAGGCAGCAGGCTGCTGGCCCGTCCTATTATACAAATCATGTCTTCTATTAAAGATATACACGGAACACGGTTCCACCCGTGTTCACGGAGTCCCCAGCAACGAGAAGGCATTGATGAGCCGGGCAGACAGGAGACAGATTTCTCCAAGATCTCGCCTCTCCACGGCCGGTGGTGAAGGGAGATAGACCTAAATAAAATAGCCACACTCTTCACGCACAATTGTAATCAGTGACAAGAAGTGCTGAGGAAAGGAACTTGGTTCTAAGAGAACATGTAACAGAGGACTCTGCCCTAGATGGGGGTTAAGGAAGACTCTCCTGACGAAATAATGCTGAGATGAGAAGGAGGCGGCATTAACTAGAGGAAGGGGTGGGGCAGTAGGATGGGGAGCCCTAGGCATTGCAGATGGCAGCAGTGCAAAAGCCCTGTGGTAGGAGGGGATCTCTGCATTTCTAGGGACTGAAGGAAGGCTTGTGAGGAAGAAAGTGGTGGATAATGCAGTGGAATCAGGCAGTGTTTGCTAGTCAGGCTAGGGGTCTGCGAAAACTCAGGAGGGTTTAAGCAGGATTTGCGAGCATGTGGGTCAGTGGGGGATAGAGGCATGCCCACGCTAGTTGAAGTTGGAAAGTGGACGGGGCAGGGCAAGAGAAGTGGCAGCGTTGTTGATGGGTGTAACCCCAGCTATGGCAGTTCTCCTGGCCAAAGCAGCCAGACATATGCCTCCAAACCCTCTTACAGCCAGAAACACAGCATTATTGCTTCTGCGACTGGCTTCCAGACACCAGTCCACCTCGCCAGCCCAACTGAATCAGCTCCCCCGAGGGAGCTCCCTGAGCTCCTGTAACATATCGATTCTTATTTAGTAGGCCTGGGAATCTGGAGTTTTAAAGCTTCTCCAGGTGACTCAGATGTGCGTCCACACATCAAGTTTTCTCCGCAAAGATCTGCTTGGGAAGATGGTGTTGAACCCTGAACTGAGCACTGGATGCTAGTTCAATTCCACCACTCCTAACAGTGTGACCTCAAACAAACGGCTTCACCTCATGAATCTCAATTTCATCATCTATAAAATGGGGGTGATCATTTTCTTCTTGTGTGCCTCGTGGGTAAGGGGTGTTTTGAGGATCTAATGAGATGATGAATTTGAAAGCATAACACAAATACCTGATACTCCCTACCTGCAAACAAACAATAGCTTTCAGTGTGGAAAAGGCATTCAGATTTTATTACTTGGTGCTTTGGCCCTTTTTCTCTCTGGCTACCTTGTGTAAGGGAGGGCTGTCTAATGGTGCTTCATTCCAAATGCCCCCTCCCAATTCACTGAGGAGGGGGTGCATCTCCCTCCCCCTTCCTTAAGGATCTGCCCTCCTTCTAGGCAATGGCCACTGTGTCCCCTTTCACATGCTCATACTCTCGTCTCCGCAGCAGCCAGTATTGCTGTTCCCACTGCCTTTGGCTGTACATCAGCTAACGGTTGCTACATGCCAGGCACTGAACTAAACTCTGTACACATATTATTAAAAATTGTCCCTATCACCCCCCTTAAAAGACGAGGAAACTGAGCTGTAAAGAGGTCAAGTAATTTACCGAAGGTCATGTGGCCAGGAAAGCAAGGAGCTATTTGAACCGATTAAACAATCTGTTGTACCATCATTTGTAGGAGGGGTCTGACCATTAGGCTCAAACTTCACCTTTGCCTTTCTTCCAGAGGAATAGAATGCTATCAGGCAATGGTGACTCCTGGGGTGAGTGTAGATCCAACCTTGAGCCTCATTAAGCAATGGAAATGCTCATAAGGTTGTGAGCCCCCTGGGGGCAAGGACACCCTCATTCATCTTTGTGTGAATGGCACAAAGCAGGTGTTTGGTAAAGTTTGTTGATGAATGAAGCATTGGCAAGATGACTATGGGGGAAGAAAAGCATTTATCAGTGTACTGCTAGCTTCCAACACTTCGTGTTGAATCTGGAACAATAACAATGTTAACTTAAAAGGTAAGTGGTGCTTTACAGTTTACACAACGTAGCAACATAATATTTATCCCGTGAGATGATTTTTATCCCCATTAGAAAGAAGACAAAAGTGAGGCTCGGGAGGTTAAATGACTTGCAAGGCTACAGTGTGAATTGCTGCAGAGAACACCAGCATGGAAGTCAGACAGACGGATTATAGCCTCGATTGCCCTAGTTACCATGTGGCTATGTGGCACTGAACTATGTATTCATGCCCTAGAATCCCCACATTACTCATAGGTAAAATGGAGATGTTTATAGCATCATTTACATAGTATTTTCTTGAAGATTAAATGCGATCATTCATAAAAGCACCAGGCACATAGTAAGTGTTCAGTAAAACTAGCTCTTGCTAGTGGAGATAGAACTGGTGAACTCTGGTCATCTGACTTCAGTTGAATGTTCTTTGCCCCAGATTTGAAGTTTGTGGCCAGTATGTTTATACTGAACAAATACATGGCAGAATATTATAGAGAATTTATGAAAATATTTACCAAAAGAGGTGGCATTTGCATTGATGAAAACCAAACTAGTAGGACCCTCAGGACTGACCAGTGCTGGGTGTCTTTGACAAATTTGGGTCCTTATTTTGAAACTAAAAAAGATGGTCCCCTCTGCTTATAACTACAGTGGCCAGCACAGTGACCCTGGCTCATCGTTACCAACTAATTTCAGTAGTTACATGAGGCATCACTTGAGAATGGAATATCATTCATTCATTCAACAAACATTTATTGGGCACCTATTGTGTGCCAGCCACTGTGCTGGGAGTCAGGATGCGATGGTGAACATAAGAGGCCAAGTCTGCAACTGCATGAAGTTCACAGTCTAGTACGAACACTGGAGAGGTTGCTCTTAGCCCTGGAGAATCTTGGGACCCAAAGAGCCACACTCCTGGTGGAACACGGGACCTCTCGAGCAGGCGGTGACCAGGGTATGTTATGATCCATTTTCTCTTAGTGGTAAAGCTGTGAGCAAGTCTCAAAGCCCATTTCTTCTTGGAGGAAGCACAGGTAAGAACTGGTTATAGAAATAAAGCAGAGAGGAGAGGGTCTTCTTTGAGTGGGGTCCCAGGACCCATGAAAACCTCTTCTGATGGCAGATATCCTCTGGCTGGAGAGAAAATCCCATGCCTTATCCTGATCTAATCTGACTGTCCTTTTTTTTTTTTGCGGTACGCGGGCCTCTCACTGTTGTGGCCTCTCCCGTTGCGGAGCACAGGCTCCGGACGCAGGCTCAGCGGCCATGGCTCACGGGCCCGGCTGCTCCGCGGCACGTGGGATCTTCCCGTACCGGGGCACGAACCCATGTCCCCTGCATCGGCAGGCGGACTCCCAACAACTGCGCCACCAGGGAAGCCCTTGACTGTCCTTTTAAATGTTATCCCAAAGGATGTGTATTCTTGACTGGATGGGACAGGGAAGGAAGCCCCTTTGATCTTCCATGATGAGACTTACTTCCCTTCAAAGTAGATTCACAGAGAGCTGGTAGCTTAGTAGAGAGATTTAAGTTATCCAGAATTAACAACTGGAAACATAAACAACATTTATGGTCTTAGCCTCTTAGCTACTGATATAGAGACAACCAGAGTTAAAACATTGGTTTACAGGTCCTCTTCCTAAGCAATGTGTTTATTTCCAAAGAAAATGTGTTCTCACTTCCAGACCATATTTTCTGAGTGTCCCAAGCCTAGCACTGGAGCTGGCAGAAAGGACCTAGCTACAATTTGTGTCGTGCCTTTTCATTTGTATGAAAGGCAGGGACTTCCCTGGTGGCGCGTGGTTAAGACTCCATGCTCCCAATGCAGGGTGTCCAGGTTGGATCCCAGGTCAGGGAACTAGATCCCACATGCATGCCTCAACTAAGAGTTCGCATGCCACAACTAAGGAGTGGGCGAGCCGCAACTAAGGAGCCAGACTGCCACAACTAAGACCCAGCACAACCAAATAAATAAATATTAAAAAAAAAAAGAAAAAAGAAAGGCAAATGTCTTATATAGGACCTGCCTCATAGAATCAGCTTGGGAATCAAATGAGATCATGTATGTAAAACACTTAACTCAGTGCCTGGAATGTTATAAGACGTAACTATTTGTAGTGGATCTCTGATGTTGGTCTGCCTGACACCCCTCTCTCCTTTGGGGAACAGTCCCCCTCCCATTTCATATGGCCTTGGTAGACATGGAACCCAGACTGGGCTGATCGTGGTACCCCTTCTCCCACCTGTGGCAGGAGAGAGTTAGGCCAACATGCAAAAAATGTGCAGAAATGAAAGCTGGGTGGACAGAGAGAGGGTCCTGGCATACTTGGGACCAGTTTTGGTCCCTAAATCCGGGTTCCTATGCAATAGCTCCTTATTCAATTCCATGAGCTTCCCTGAGTCAAGACACAAAGTGAGCAAAAAGTTCCCCTTTTGCTTAAGTTGGGTTTCTATAACAAACTGTTAGGATCATGAGGTTGTGAGGGCATGAAGCTGTAAGCCCGAACGACAGGAGGATGGGGGGAGGCACCACCCTTTCAGGTGCCCACAACTGAGAACTGAGAATGTTCTCGGTACATTCCCGGGGTCTTAGTCACTGATGTTTCAGCAGGCTGCAGAAAGTCTCCTTTCATCTGCCTCTCACCTGTCCTGGATGAGTCACATCACTTGACTCACCACCTAAAGTCACCCTTCCCTTCCGAGTCTCAGAGACAACAAGTAAGCCGAGAACTTGAACTGTGTCTTAGTGATGGGGACCCCTCACCTGTTTAGATGAGGAAGGATATCCAGTGGTCTCTGTAGGTCAGTCACAGCCCAGGCCAGGGGCTGGAAGAAAAGCAAAGTGGGCATAATGAGCAGTGACATTTAAACTGGAAAACAGATATTAATACCAGGGCACTTTCTGTGTTTTAGTCACCTTTGGATCCCCGGTGTGAGTGCAGTATCAGGTACTTTATTAAGTTCCCTATTAAGGTCTCAGTAAGCGGAAGGAATCTGAGCACGCAAGGAACATGTCTTTAGTTCACTCCAGTTATAAGGCCACACTGCACAAGGCCCTTAAGGGGTGAGTTGAAAAGGCTTGAGACCTGCCTCCTGCCTTTAAGGAGCTCCATCGGAGTGAGGGAGGTGAGGAAATTGATGCACCGGGGGAAGTCAGTGTATCATGGAAGATAAGGTTCCAAGTCCACGGGGTGGCGCTCTCTACTGAGAGGTTGGAAAGGCCGGGAGAGTGGGGTTTCTGCTGGCATCAGAGGGTGAGTGGGATTCCAAAACGTGGAGAATGAAGCAGAGAAGATCGGGCAGCTGTGGGTCAAGGGAAGCAGGAGCTGTAGACCTGCAAGGTCAGGGAGATACAGCTGAACAGATAAAGTAAGAAGTGTCCTGGAGAGCGTACGGGTCTGTAGCATTAGGAGGTGTGGAAGGGTCAAGGAGCAGTTTCTGCTCGCCTATTCAATTTTGTTGACAAGGTAGCATTTGACCTTGACCAACTGGAGGGATGCAGGGGGGAGGGGTGCCCTTGGTGGCAATGGAGAGGTGTGGGCAAAGTGTGGTTCCTGACATGCAGCATCCAGGAACTTGTTAGTAAGGCAAATCCTCCGCCCCACCCCACATCTGCTGATTCAAAAACCCCAGGGGTGCGCCCCTGCTGGGTGTGTTTTAACAAGCCCTCCAGGTGACTCTGATGTCTGGCCTAGTGCGGTCAGCATGCAGAGAGTGTCTGAGGGGACCAGGCAGGCAAGGTGGGCTGGCGTCCGATTGCAGGATCCTAAATACCAGATTCTAGAATTAGGGCATTTTCCCTGTACCATGGAGAAGCTACTAAAAGTTTGTGACCATGAATCATTTATTCACTCATTCATCCAGCCAATATTTATTGTGTACCTTCCATGTGCCAGGCCCCATACTAGGCACTGGGACCCAACAGAAAACACGCCCATGTTACTTCAGGCCAGTGTTTTAAGTGTGAGCTTCTCTGTAGACGAGATTGCTATTGCCTGTCTTTTTTTAAAATCTGATTTACTAACAGAACAAACACCTATTACGTTCTCCAGAAACAACTCTGCTGCTTGTCTCTGCCAACAGAAGTTGTTTGGCTAAACATTTACTAAAGTTTCAAACACTAGTGATGGGAACTGATGGAGAGAAAATAAGTCCTGGGGATGTCATGCACGGTGCGGTGACCATAGTGAGTAATGCTGTGTTGTATATTTGAAAGTTGCTAAGAGAATAGATCTTAAAAGTTCTCATCACAAGAAAAAAATTGTAACTATGTGAGGTGAAGGAAGTTACCTAGACTTACTGTAGTGATCATTTCACAATATATACACATATCGAATCACTATGTTGCACACGTAAAACTAATACACTATTATATACCAATTATATCTCATTTAAATTTTTTTTAAATAAAGGGGTGGGGTCAGTGGGAGGAAGCATTTTCCTTCAGTCTGTGCTTCCTGCCAGAGAGCTGCATTTTACTGAGTTCTCAGATGGACCTGCAGCCTTGGACTTTTGGACTGTGAGGGCCAATTAGCTCCAGGTGTTTCAGGAAGCTGTGTGCCCAGAGGGTGGGGCGGCGAGGGGAGGGGAAGAGAACGAAGGCGGCAGCTGTTGGGGACTCGGTCCTGTTCTCCCACATCAATTCTGCTAGTTGCTCTCGAGGAAACTGGAGCTTGATTTCAAAGGCAAACAGGTGTTTTCATCTGAGTTCAATGAAACAGCTAATGTGCTCTTCTGGAAGGTCAGACATCCTCTGGACAACTTTCAGTCCTCTTTACTGTTTGGACAAGGGCCAAAGTGGGGGTGAGGATGGGGAGGTTGGAGCGCCTCTGGGGTCCCAGTCTCAGGCCACAAGGCTCCTATTGCTTCCCACCCGGCTGACTGAGCCTGGTGGGCATGGCCCTCCACTTGGGAGGAACCAGCTAAGGCGAGCGACGGTCGCACCAGGTGGCAGGGGACAGGATTCGGAGGTGTCCCAGGGCTATTCCAGTTTGAGCTTGGGCTCTCTGGCCTCTAAGAAAACAAAGACGGCTTTCTGATCTTCCCTAAACCCTCCGTCTCCCGAGTCAGCACCCTTGTCAGGACCTCGGAAAGATTCCAATTCCTCTCCTACCCCAATAAAGCAATAATCGTTCACTCCTTCCACTGAGCGGTCCTCAGTTCGCTCAGCTGAGAAATCTGTGTCCAGCATTGCCAATGCCACCAGCCCTACGTCCAGTTTCCTTGTCGCATGTGTGATAATACAACAGCAGCTTGATGCAAGGCCCCCTCCTCATTTGCTTCCTGGGGATTGTTTATTGGAGACCAGCATTTCAGAGAGCGAGCGCCAACTTTAACATATCCGTAGGCAGTGCACTGTCAACCCCACGGTAGATCTTTTTTTTAAGTAATTACATTACAGAGGGGTGGGTGGCAGGGAGGAGAGTGGGTATTATAGCTGCGGGAATTTTTTTTAAAGACCCAGTTTAAAAAAATCTCAGACTTAATTTAGTAAATTTCAATTACAAGGAGAGTTACTAAGCTGAAAATCATTTGCTTCGTATCCTTAATTACCACTTCATTTGTACCTGATATCATCAATAGAGATTCTTGGGAATGCGTAGTCAGAATAAGTGGTGGATTCTAATGAGGTCTTTGTTCTTCCTGAGTCTCTCTTAGGAAGCTCTTTCCTCCCTCTGTGCAGAGGCACAGCGTTTTCCAAACTGGGTGGAGACGCCTTAAATTAGAAGTGGAGCGTGTGAAGAAATCGAGAGGTTTTCAAGCTGGCTTCACCAGGGGGAGAGAGGATGCCACACCCCACCTCCGGCTCTCTAACAGCTCCTCCTCAGGATTTTATTCCTCTCCCCTTGAATGCATTAGTTCTGCTGGGCTGCTGTGGATTCATTTGCTCCTGTGCTGGCCACAAACGTCCATCTTTATTAGCCGGCAACAGAGCAAATAGCCTTTCTGGGCCTTCCTCTTGCAAATAATGGATGTGCTGCCATCGATCTTCCTGCTTCTGTTTTTCCTGCTTCCTCTAAAGAAAGTGCATCCAGCAGTCCCTGGCCACTGGGTCTTTATTGGAAAAGCTGTTTTCCAAGATCAGTTAGCTCTAAAAAACTGATGAGCCCTCAGAGACTGCGAGAATGTGTGTGTGTGTGTGTGTGTGTGTGTGCGCGCGTGTGTGTTAAGATATACTTTGTAAGAGACGTCTCTCTTTTTGGATGGCGGGGTAGGGGGGCAGTAAGGAAAGGGCCAAGTGAATAAAAATCTCTTAACTAAATCCTGCTAATGCCCACTGTTCGTTCCTTCATATGCTACCCCCGACCCTGCAGCCTTTACAAAGCACTTGTTCATCTATTACCTTGTAGGTAATTTAAAAATTGCCCTCATTCTACAAATGAGGAAACTGAGGCTCAGAGAGGTTAAGCAACTTGCCCAAAGTCACTCAGCTGGGGGTGACAGACTGAGGATTTAAGTCCAGCTCTCTTAATCCTGTGCTCCTTCCAATACCCCAAACCACCTCTCACAGGCTGCCGGCAGCCTGGACATTGACCCCATTTGTGGAGGTCGGCGTTTGTATCCTGCTACAGTGTGTTTCCCATTTAAACTTTATTTCTGAATCTGTATATTTAAGCAACAATTTTGTTTCAGAGGACTCCAGAGAGTGGCCTTACTTAACCTTCCTCTGGAGGTATGTGTATTTGGTGGAGAGTGGTGAAGGGGGTGGGGGAGGAGGGGAAGGGAGGAGCCAGCAGGGAATTTTCTCAGTTTTCCACTGGATGAGGCCAAGACCCAGGGAGGCAGACAAATCCACGATTCTCCTGGCATTCTGAACGTTTGCCAAATCCCTGCTCTTTGCTCTCATTATTCCTCTGGGCTGGTTCCAAGTGTGGCGTGCAGTCTGCGGAAGTGTTTGTGTTGGGGTTGGAGGCAGCAGGACTGATGCTGTGAGGAAGGAGGGTGTTAACACCAAGACTCCAGCCAAGCCTTGGGGTCACAGGGACTGGTCCAAAGTAGGAAGTGTCCTGTGAGCTGGAGGGGTGTTTGTCTCCTGCAGAACCTCCTGGATACGGTAGCTTCCTCTGCACTAGCTGGCTACCCCCTCATGGTGCAGATGGAATACTCTGGTGAAATGAACAAAAGATTTGAAGCTAAATAACTGGGTTCAAATCCCACCTCTGCTTATTAGCTGACAGATCCTGGATAAGTCACTTAACCTCCCCAAGGATCAGTTTTCTTACATATAGAATGAGAATACTAACATCCACTCTCTGGGCTGTGCTGAGGTTTAAATGAACGATGTACAGCAAAGAGCAAATGGTGGCTTTGATGAGTAGATGGTTTGAAGCAGCCAGGAAGGGGGAGGATAATAAAAGGAGACTGCTTGTCCCACAAAGACATTAGCAAGGGGTAGGAGTGGGTTCAGTGATGAGACAGCTTGCAAGGACTTGTGTAAATAGCCCATATGCTGGCTCTGGGGGAACACTGAGAACCTAGTTTGAAAAGCATAAAAGTCATAAAATAGCACCAGTATTTTTTTCCTTAGTGTGAGCAAAAATATTCAAGCAGACAAACCCAAGCCAATCTTCTGGGAATAAGACTCTAAATATTACTTGAGAGTCACCTCAGCTTCCTTCCAAGAGAAAGACACCCCCATTCCTTCACCCCACACCCTCATCTATGACGCATTAGAATTGTAACTTTTCAGCTTCTCCCACCAAAATCATAGACCCTCGTCGTGGGCTTGAGGACAACCCTGTGCTCTGTACTGTGTTTCCTCAGTTCAGTCCCTTTGGTGGTTACAGTCAGTTTCCAAAACACCCTATCAAAGGAGCGGGACGCACGTCAAGCCCCACAGTAGACACTAGGTGGCGCTGGACCCCATGTTATTCAGGCAGCTAACACCGCATCCCTTTCTGGAAAATTATTTCTGCAGTGAGGTCCTCTCCTTCCCAGAGACGTGGGACGCTATTTCAGTTTATGCCACAAGCATAAAGGGCCACCAGAAGATCGCCCCTGGCTTTTCTGCTAACTGGGACAACTATCCGGGGTGGCTGCAAAAGGCAGCTCCCAGCCCTGAGGCTGGAGACCCAGCAGTCATTTGCTGAGCTATATATATAACTTGTTAGGAACAAGAAGGTCTTTTCAATTTCGGCTCTGCCCAGAGGGGCAGGAAGGAAAAGAACTTTCTCCCTTAGGAGGAGGTGGGGGGGAAAAAAGAAGCAGATCCATGATGCTCCTTTGTGAGCTGCCCAGAATCTGCCCTTCCCTCTGGGAAGGGAGCTGAGGGACTTCCGACCCTGACCCCAGTCCATTACATTCCAGGCCCCATCCCCTCTCAGGGTGAGACCATCCATCCTCAGTGGCCCCAGGAGCTGAGTTATGGGTTTATTTTCTGTCCAGGGATCTGAGCTGAGGTTGACATTTAGTACCCGCTTAATTTCATTGCACTGACCCTCATATGTATCAAGAGCATACTGGCATCCTGATTGCTGTGATCACAACGCTCTTATGAACAATAGCAATAAGTGGCAGTTATAAAGTAATTTCCAGTTTTCTAAGCATTATAAGCACTCTTTATACCCACAGAGGCAGGTGAGTTTCATTTTCTGTTTGCAGATAAAGTGACTGACACCCCGGGGTCTCACTGGAACTGCTGGCACTGATGTTGTCTCTTTGAAACAGTGATGATCATTGTTGCTTATTATCATTTTCACTGTTATGTTCCCTTCCACGTGCAAGAGGCCAAACAGAACACTTGCTTAAAGACAGCTTTTGGCTACTGGGTTTCTGTTTGGGTGGTACTACCTGGGCAAAGGAGGGCTGAATGTGGAGAACCAAAGAAGTGGGGTGAACACTGAGCAGACCCTTGACTTCTTGGACAAGCAAGAGTTTCCTTCGGTGGAGGTGGGGCTCTGCAGAGTTGGAGGGCAAATGTGTTGGGAGGGTGGGTATGTTGGCAGTGCTGTTAAGAAGACAACTGGGGAGTCCCCATCAACCAGCCAAACAGCACATTCGTGGGTACCTACCATACAGAAAAGAAACGGTGTGCCTCCGTGAGGTCACAAAGACCTTTAAGTCTTTGCCTCCAAAGAGCTTGTGGTGCACTGTCATTGGGGCATATATAGCATGTACAGATAAAAAATTAATGACTCACAGAAGTCCTAGAGAATATCCTAGCTTGGCTGTGCAGGGCTTCCCTTTGGAGCTATGAGAAGGGAAGGGGTTGGCAGGGCTGGAAGGAGATGGGAGGAAGGGACCAGCTGGGATTCCTGGTGGCCTGGGCTGGACCTTATCCTCTGCATAACATGGGGCTTGCCCCTAGTTCATGTCCAGGCTATAAATATCCTGCTGGGGTCAGAGTGCCTGGGTGATGTTTTGTACCTTCCAGATGCCTGTGTTGTGGCCTCAGGAAGTCAGAGGGAAGTCACCTGGGGCAGGTGAACTTTCTACCTTCCAACCCTCCTCCCTACAAGGTTCTGTTCCCCAGGTCCTCGAAGGTGTGGGTGCAGTTCCAGGCCCATCACCCCCACTTCCAGTCAGTCCTGGCAACTCTGCTCCTGACTTTCCCCTTCTTCCCTGCTCCCCCCACCGCCTCCACCCCCAACACCACTGACATAGTCCAGGCCTCATCACACCTGGTCTGAAGGGCTTTCCTTTTAAAAATAAACAAAATGATTTCTATAGGAAATAAATGCACATGGAAAGGAATGCACATGCATAAATCTGACAAAAACATTTACAGTAAAAGTAAGCCTCCCTTGCACCCCTGGTCCCCAGCCACCCAGGTCCTCCCTCAGAAGCAGCCACTGATCTCCTACCTCCAGTCCACCCCCTTCTCTCCCTACCGGCCCAAGCCTTGTCCAACCACCCTTTTCTGCTTTCCAGAATCTTGTTTTTTAAAGCATAAATTGATCCTGTTTTTCTTTGTCCTTGGATATATGAAAATGCAAACTCCTTGACCCAAGCTACAAGCCCTTTCCTATCAGGCCCCACAGACTTCTCCAACCTTCTCCTCACCCCCAGCCCCACTCACAAGCTCTGTTCCAGCCAGGCCCAAGCACTTGCAGTGGCCTAAATCCATGTTTTCATCTGGCACAGTGTATATTTAAAAATAATTTTTAATTTACTTTTTTGAGTAGGTAATACTAATACACACACATATAATATCTTACTTCCCTAAGCACCACTATTCACTAATTTCTTGCAGTTCCTTCCAGATAATTTTTATGCATATTCCTCTCCCTTTTTTTACTCAAATGATAACATGTAATTGACACTTTCTACATCTGTGTTTTAAAAATTTAGTAATAATATCCTAGAAACCTTTCTATAGCAATTCATAAAGAGCTTTCTCATTGTTTTTCATAGCTCTGTGGTAATCAATTGCTTGGATATACTCTAATCTGGCAAACTTTATTGGACCAGATAGTCAAGGATAGTCAGGACAAGAGAGTCAATATTTGAGGGTTTGTGGGCCATCCAGTTTCTGTGAAAACCACTCCCCTCTCTGCTCTAGTGTAAAGGAAGCCCTGGATGGTGTGTAGACAAAGGGGTCCGGCTGTATTCCATATACCTGTACTTATAGATGCTGATGTTAGAATTTTATATGATGTTCATGTGTTATGAAATAGAATTCTTCTTTTGATTTTTTTCAACCATTAAAAAATGTAAAACGATTCACTGCTGCAGGCCCTGCAAAAGCACGAAGAGGGCCAGTTTAATGAGAGTTCGCTGACCCCTAACTTAGTTAACCAGTTCTCAATTAATGAGCATTTAAATCACTTCTAATCTTTTGCTGCAATTTATAATCATGTACATATGTCACTTTATATGCATCCAAATACTTCTCCCTGTAGGGTCAGCTCTAAGAAGCAGGGTTGCTGGGTCAGAAGGTGTATGCATTTATTTTGATGAGGATTGCTAAATTACCCTTTTAAGGGCTGTACTAGCGGACATGCTCACCAGCAATGGATGGGAATGTCATGTCTTCACAGCCAAACTTGGGTTTTTGCCAAGCTAATAGGTTAAAAAAAATAAGAGGCATCTCAGCACACAGCCATTTGTACTTTTTTTCCTGCGTGTTGTCTTTTCATATCCTTTGCCCATATTTTTATAAATCTTTTCTTTAGAGGTTTGTTTATATTTTCATGGTTTAAGGAGATTAGCCCTCTGTCTGCTGAGTTGTGTATATTCTTTGCAGATTTTCACTTGTTTGTTACTTTGCTTATACAGGTTTGCTCGCTTGTTTGGTGTGCACAAGCTCTAATTTTTTTTTAACTTTTATCAGCTGAGTTTATCAGCTTGTTATGTTACAGCCTGTGGTTTTTGAGTCATAATTAGGAATAATTTTCCCACTCTAAGATTATAAAAGAATTCTCCCATGTTTTCTCTTGGTACTTGTGTGGTTCTCTTGTCAACATTCAAATGCTGAATCCATTTGGAATTTATTCTGGTATACGGTGTGAAGTATGGCTTCAACTTAATTTTTTTCTAGATGGCTACCCAGGAATCTCAACACCATTTATTGAAGAGTCACTGGATTTGGAACGCCACATTTATCATATACTAAATGTATTTATAGTCTTCATAAAATATATATATTCATTGGTCTGTCTATTCATGTGCCTTGAAGGTTTTTTATTTTGTTTTACAGATTTCCTTTTTTTCTTTCTTTGGGCCACTCTGCGTGGCTTGTGGGATCTTAGTTCCCCGACTAGGGATCGATCCTGGGCCCTAGGCAGTGAGAGTACAGAGCCCTAACCGCTGGACCCCCAGGGAATTCCCTATGACGTTTTTAATGATCAAAGTGCTATAGTTTGTTTTTATGTTTGTTGACCTTGTCCAGGATTTCTCAACCTCAGCACTATTGACATCTTGGGCCAGATATCCTCCTTTGTTGTGGAGGGCTATCCCGCACATTGTAAGATATTGAGCAGCATCCCTGGCCTCTGCCCACTAGATACCAGTAGCAGGCGTGCACACACACACACACACACACACACACACAGAGTGATAAGCAAAAAAAGAAAGAATAAAAAGTTTCCAGATGTTTCTAAGTGTCCACTGGGGGACAAAATCACCTCAGTTGAGAACCACTGGTTTAGCCATTCCTTGTTGCTTTTTTTTTCTTTTCCATAGCTTCCCATTTCTTCTTGTTTATTTCACCACAATGATCCCTCTACTTGGAATGTCCTTCACTTACTCACTTTCCTCTCAGCATTCAGCTCAGGCCCTCAGGAAGCCTTCCTGAACCACCCTGCTCCGTCCTGTCCCCACCCAACCCGGTGTGACCCCCATGAGAATTTCCATGAAATTTGCTTGTCTCTCGCCCCTGACCGGGCTGTCAGCTCCTAGAAGAGAAGGGTTTTGTTCCTGCCTTTATCTCCTCTGGCACATAGCCTCTTGCACTGAGCTTGGCACAGGGTAGGTGTTCTATCACTATTGTTGGATGAATGGGTAAGTGGATACTTTTTTACCCACCTCTCACCAACAGCCACAAGTTCAGTCAAAGCAGATGGGTGAAGGATGGGATCTGTTACCCAGAATGCATCCCTGGTGCTGAGAACCGGGGTGGGGAAAGCTTGTGTGTGTCCAGGCACACTAGTCGATGAGATGTGTGCAATTTCCTGTTTAATACCCTGCAGTCCCCAGCTACTAAGCACTCAGCTGCTTAGGAACAGGAAAAGGAGAGCTGGGGACAGCTAGCCTTGGTGGTTTCCTGGAAAAGCTGGATAAATAGTGTTGACAACATGAGCCCTGGAGTCTGACAGCTTATGTCAGATTCCTACTCTATTCACTTACCAGGTACTTAACCTCTTTAAGCCTCAGTTTCTTCATTAGTGAAATGGGGGTAATAATAGTACTTACCTCAGAGGCGAGCAATGCCCCCTTTGGCTGGCTGTTTATAGTCTGATGAGTTCTCCCAGTTCTCTTGCCCTGAGCACCCTGGTGAGAGGAGAGACGAAATGATTACTCCGAGGTACAGGCCAGACCATGTGGGAGAGAATGATGGTGTTTGGGGGCCCCTGTCTGACTTTTCTCTAAGGCAAGGAGACCCTAGCACTGATGTGGGCCTCAGGAGCCAGGAAAGAATCAGACACTAGGTAGGAAGTCTCCCCCTCAAAAAGTTGACACCACAAGCACTTACCCAAGATCTTTTTTTTTTTTAACTTTTTATTTTATATTGGAGTATAGTTGATTAACAATGGTGTGATAGTTTCAGGTGTACAGCGAAGCCCAAGATCTTAAATGAAGTGAAATGATTCAGTTCTATGCATAGGAGAAGATAATGATAAGTAGAACCTATCAAGTTAAATAGATTAAACGCCAGACACTGTGCTCACTGGTTTACATACAGTTACATAACAAACCCCTACACACCTTCCTCTCTCAGAGCAGGTCTTCATCTGGTGACAGGATGGGGTAGAATTGCTATTCACAGCCCTCCTCCCCCATCATCGAGGCATGGACATATATACACTACCAAACGTAAGGTAGATAGCTAGTGGGAAGCAGCCGCATAGCACAGGGAGATCAGCTCGGTGCTTTGTGACCACCTGGAGGGGTGGGATAGGGAGGGTGGGAGGGAGGGAGACGCAAGCGGGAAGAGATATGGGAACATATGTATATATATAACTGATTCATTTTGTTGTAAAGCAGGAACTAACACACGATTGTAAAGCAATTATACTCCAATAAAGATGTTAAAAATTTTTTCCTTATTTATTCTAGCCCTGTTTATCTCCAACCTAAAAGCTCTCTCCTGGCTGCCACACCTGGCTCTGTGTAGGCTAAGCTGGAGCTAGAAGCACACTGAATGAATCAGATGTGAGTACAGGCTCTAGTCTTGATTTTAGAGGCTTTTAACTCCCAGCCGCTCATGACTGTGCTGCATGGCCCTGCCTGCACCCTCACACCTGCTGCCTACAGTACTGTAAAGAGCATGCCTGCTACTGGCGAAAACAGGAGCTCCAAGAGAGAAAACAGACATTACCCAAAGAACACATGCTTCTCTTTTGCATTTCTTCTGATGCCTGCTCAGAACCCACGAGTGCTGAGAAGATATTGCTGATGGGTTTACCCTGGACTTAGTTGCATTTCTATGGATGTGGCCCATAGAGGCAGTGGGGTACATAGGTCTCCTTTCAGAGGTTCTTCTAAGAAGGGAAATGGTGTGCCCCATTTATTTTGTTTCTACCACAATCTTTGTCCAGGCCGTCTGTCACCTTTTCCCCCAGAATCTACAGCCCTTTCAAGGATGTCTCTGACCCTAACCTCTACCTCCCTGTGACACTGTGATTTATAATACGAAATATATATTTCGTCTTTGACCTTCCATCTTTACTTAGTGAAACTTTACCTGGTGAATGCATCAAATAGCATGTAAATGTCACTTCCTCAAGAAGGCCTGCCCCCAGTTGGTCATTACCAGCTCTCATAGCTCCAAGTACCACCACACATCACAGTTGCAATTTTATATTGTTTGTGTAATCATTATTTAATGTTTTCTCTCCCAGTCCATGAGGGCAAGTGGTTTCTTTTTTTTCTTACCACTTATCCTCAGAGCTTAGCATAATGCCTGACACATAATAGATACCAGGCATTTATTAAGTGAATAGTGAATAACGGGTAGTATAATCTAGTAGATAATGCTAATATTTATGTGCCAGGAAAGTTCTGAGCATGTTAGAAATACTACGATCTTCCTAACAATCTATGATTTGGGTAGTATTACCCCTACTTTACACACAGGAAAATTCACCCATGATCCCATAACTGGAAGAGGCAGGATTTGAACCCATGGAGCTGGCTCCAGAGTCTGAACCTTTAACCACTATGTTGTTCTAGCCTGTGTTGTTCTCCCATGTTTTAGTTAATCCACAAATTTCATTTGGTTCTAGGTTGTTATTATATCATGCCTTGTACCTCTTACTTGCAATGAATTGTACTCCACTTGATGTGACATTAGATAATTTCCTTGACAAAGTGTTTTATCTGCCAAATAGCACTGTAGTAATATGCATCCTGTGTTTTAGCAAAAATAAATTGTACGTATGAATAAAAATTTGGTAGCAACCCTGTGAATGGACATCACAGTACATGTGTTGAGAACCACTGGTCTACTGGCGGATAACAAATCTTTAGTATACTTATTCATCCCATTCTCTTTTATGGATTATAGATAAAATCTTTCTCACCATTCCCCTGAGAAAAATATGTTTTCCTGGACTTGGTGGCATGCTTCATCTTTCTGCTCAGCAAACCTTTGATCCGGAGGAGAAGCAAGGTCTCCTATCCCTAATGTCTCAAATACCCCCTCTCTGACATTCGCCGTGGTCCACCTCAAAGGGCAAGGCCAAGCTTGTATTCAGAGGTTTTGATTTCTTTACAGCTGTGTTCCCGGTTCCTTGGTACTTTGCAAAAATCACCCTCACTCCCTTGCAGGAAAGTACCAGGGACATTAATCCAGGGCTTTCTTGGGTGACCGGCACGTTTTCACTTTTCTAAGATGGAATTGGAAGTGGCCTACCATCCCTGGTAAAATATTTTTTAAAAGACGTATTTTTAGCAAGGTGTATAAGTGTGTATGTGTATATATGTGTATGCATATATATAGTATCTATATTTTATACATGTAAATTAACAGACTAGAGATGGGGATAATCTCTGTCAAGAGTGCTTACCTCCAGAGGCAGAGGTAAGAGTGAAAGAGATGATGAAGGGAAACTTCATCAGATTTTGGGAGGTGGTTTGCTTCTGAACATTTGGATCTTTACAGTAAGACTATATTTACATATCAGATAATTAACTCCTTCCTCCCAAAAGAAGAGAGACAAAGAAAGAATTGTTATTAATGCTGAGGAAGGGAGGGAAGTGAGGAGGGGCAATCAATGAAAGGACTCTCATTTTTGACTCTGTATACTTCCGTATTATTTGAACTTATGCATCAGGGACACACGTATTTCTTGTGCAGCTATTTTTTTTATCATGCAAAGGTTCGTTGATTCACTAAACAGCTAATATGTTTTACTCTTCACTCGATGCTGAACACTGTGTTCTGTACTTGATCTGCTGTAATCCGTGCAATATTCCATGAGTGACATACTGTCATCCCATTTTATAAAAGAGGAATTTGGAGCCCAAAGACTGGTTAGGTCATCTGCCCAATGGCCCACCTAGGTAGCAAAGAGCAGGCTGAGAACCAACCAGCTCTGCCTGATTCGATGTGGGTCATGGTGGTGGGTATCAGCAGGAATGAGGCTTCCCTGCCTTTATGTAAGTGGAACCTAGTCAAGATGGAAAACATGAGAGAAAGGCTAAAGAAATGAACAGACTGAGGAAAATAAACAGAGACATTTAGCAGAAGGAAATGCTCAGAGAAATAACCCTAGTAAACTTGAATGACAACAGAAAGACAGTCAGTGACAGTTTGGTGCTCCCAAACACCCGTAAACATTTTCATTTGACTCTGCACACCCTAGAAGCCTCATGTCACACTGCAGCTCTGTCCAGACGATTCTAAAAACAGCCCGACAGAATCCTGTGGTTGGAAGAGACTGTGAGAGGTAAATGAGTCCATCCCTTCTGCCTGCAGAAGGGAGTAAGTGTTCTCCTTACAGGAAAACCGAGGCAAGAGTAACTTAAATTACTAGATCAAAGTCACTTCTCCACCCCACCCTCTAAGTCAGCCAAAGAGTTGGAGCTGGGGTCAAGGGCACCGATAGCCTCATGACTCAGCATGTGGAAAATATATTCATACCACAGCTCTTTACAAAGGAAACTTACTGTCCACCCTCTTTTCCAGCTGTAAAACATCTGGCTGGCGGGGGTGGGGGGGTAGGTGTCAGCTGGGAAAATGAAAAGGAGTC
This sequence comes from Neophocaena asiaeorientalis asiaeorientalis, assembly GCF_003031525.2. Taxonomy (NCBI): domain Eukaryota; kingdom Metazoa; phylum Chordata; class Mammalia; order Artiodactyla; family Phocoenidae; genus Neophocaena; species Neophocaena asiaeorientalis. Next base: position 817,281 of record NW_020173955.1, on the reverse strand, counting down.
ACTGTAATGCCCCTCCTCCCAAGGCAGCATCAGGAGGAGGAATGCGGATGGCGTTAGGGGCTTGGGGCTCAGAAGGAGGTGGGCGTCAGTTGTTCTTGCATTGTTGGTGTCATTCTTTATTCCTGTTATCTACCTCGTCAGGATGCGGTTCCATTGGCACACCAGATCAGGCTAAGTGTGTCATGAATGATTAAAGGCCTTGAAAGAGATTAAGGGAATTACATTTGTATGTTCCATATAGCCAAAGGCTGAAGGACAACTGCAGGCAAGCCTCTGAATAGCTTTACACGTGAAAAATAAGAATAACTGAAGATGGTTCCAGGGCTTAGCACTTTAAATCATGAGGATGTGATGCAGAGACAAGTTCTCTGAGGGCAAGTAGCTCCTCAGTCATGGGCACTGAGGACGGTTGATGGTTGTGTAGGATTTGAATGAAGATACAAGTCTGACAACATCGATCTAGGAAGCAATCCATAGGGCCGCCTTTGGGCCACTGTGGTTAACTGGGTCAGGACTAGGGTGAAGCTTTCACCTCCAGTGCAAAATTTAAGGGGACACCAAAAAACTCAGTCATCAAGAAAAATAATATTTCAATGCCATATTTTTTTTTTTTTTGCTGTACGTGGGCCTCTCACTGCCGTGGCCTCTCCCATTGCGGAGCACAGGCTCTGGACGTGCAGGCTCAGCGGCCATGGCTCATGGGCCTAGCCGCTCCACGGCATGTGGGATCCTCCCAGACGGGGGCACGAACCCGTGTCCCCTGCATCGGCAGGCGGACTCTCAACCACTGCGCCACCAGGGAAGTCCTAATGCCATATTTTTAAAAAATAAAAATTAATGCAAAAAAATCCAAGATGAACAAAGGCTATTACGGGGCCGTAATATATTGGAGCCTGAGGCAAAAGGAAAAATGTAAGTCCCTGGCTTTAGTGGAAGCAAACTCGTGAGAGAATTGTCATGTTTGACAGTTTCCCTTGACTAAGTGACAATCTTAAATAATGTTAAATTAATTAAGCAGAACTAAAATCAGAGTAAATTCTGTTGGGGTATAAATCAAATATTCAAACTTAATGTGAGTTTTAATGTACCTACTTTCCAATCTTTCAATATTTTTTCAACTACTTTAATGTTCTGGAAAAAAGTAATAATTAACAAGTACATATGGGGGCACACAGCTTTCCTTCTGCTTTGGACTCCAACACAGCCCCCATGGCTTGGGTGGTAAATAAACCACATCCGCTGGTCTCCATTTGGAAACGGGGTGTGTCTGTGTCAAACCTGGGTAATCCTGCTGATTACTACTCCCCTGGGTCTACAAAAAACCCTTTGGCTCTCTGGGGATGCCCTTTAGCATTGGGGATTCAGGAAGTCATCTCGTCCCATTTCACACCTTTCTATAGGCCACGAGATTATTGGGAACTGGGGAGACATTATCCCACCCTCACTGCTTGATGTGTGGGAGTCTCTGACCTTTGGGGAGGAGTCACCTTGAGTCCAAGGGCACACAGCACATCCTTGATACAGAACATATGACTAGTACTTCTGTATACCAAACAACTTTAAGAAACACCATTTGGAGGTTCTTGGCCAGAAGAAACTTTCTGAGATGAGGTTTTTCTTATTCTTTTGCCTTAAAACATATAATATGCTCACATGGTTCAAAATTCTAAAAGAAGTAAAAAGGTAAACATTGAGAAGCCTTTCTCCCACCCTTGTTCCACACTCTCCTCCTCGCGTACAAATAGGCAATAACTTTTAGTCATTTACTGGCAATTGAGACTTCTTTAAAATTAGTATTTGAATAGGTTTTATGATTTAGACTGGGACCCACCCAGCTCCTTCTGGATGAGACGATCTAGCTGGTGACGAGTACTGAGCAGAGTCACATTTGTCACATATTGTGTATGTGGTTGACACTGGCAACATGGAGCCAGCATCTTTTCAGGTGCCACCGGAGCCCACAGGCATCCAGACCTCTCTTCCAGACTGGCACAGCATCTAGTGTTAGTGCTACTGGATACCCCAGAGCCAAGCCAATGGGGAACAGGTCTGAGGCCGTCAGCATGGTTGGCATCTTGGTCTAATAATAATAATCCCCAAAGAAAAGGGTATCAGTGTTTCCTAGAAACACATGACGGAGTTTGTAATCTGTCCCCATTGAACCGCAAGCAAGCTTCTGCATACTCGGGATTACACGCATCCTCGCAATTGGAATGACATTCCAAACCACAAACACAGCTCTTTGTTTTTGTGGTCACCATGTACCCTCAAGATATCAGTTGCTCCCAAGGTGACTGATTTCCTCTGTTCTCTTGGTTATGGTTGAGGAGGTCACTGGGAGAGTAGGAGGGAGGAACCCTCTTAGAGCCAGGGTCCCACAAGACCCAGAGTCGGAGGGTAAGTGGAAGCCAGGCTGGAAGAGATCTCAATACCAACTGGGGAGAAATGCTGACTGAACCACCAAGCCACGTTAGCTTTATAATGTGCGGAAGGCGTCTTCTCCTCACGCCTCTTTTGGCCACATCCCTACTCACCACTCTTCTCTATAAAGTTGTTGCCCACTGAGACACCCTCTAGGGCCTGCTGGCAAACTTTCAATTCCTTCTGGCTTTCAGCTGAGAGGCCCCTCCCAGACTTCTCCACTCATTCCCACCCTTCACAAGGCCTTGGAAACTTCGTTGAAAACTTGGGTGGTGTGTGAACACCCAGGTGCCACAGTAAGTCCTGAGTAGAGTGAACCCCTCTGCTCTCTCTGAGCCCTCAGTCTAATTCAAAGTTAGGAGGACACAGAGACTACAAGGTAAAGAAAAAGCAAGCAGAGTTTGTGGTTCCACCCTCGGGCAGCATTACCTAGCCTAGAGCAGACATGTTTTTTGGTTCAATTCAACTAGTGTTAATTAGTGCGTTCAAAAAGTGGTGATCGGGCTTCCCTGGTGGCGCAGTGGTTGAGAGTCCGCCTGCCGATGCAGGGGACACGGGTCCATGCCCCGGTCTGGGAGGATCCCACATGCCGCGGAGCGGCTAGGCCCATGAGCCACGGCCTCTGAGCCTGTGCGCCCGGAGCCTGTGCTCCGCAACGGGAGAGGCCACAGCAGTGAGAGGCCCGCGTACCGGAAAAAAAAAAAAAAGTGGTAATTGCTGCGGAGGCAAATTTAAGAGTAAGAACCCTCTGTTGAGGAGGAGGGACAACGAGTGGTAGCCAGTGTTCAAAGAACAGGAAATGTCTCTGGAAAGACAGGCTGTGAAACCATGACAAGGATCAAATGCCTAAATGCTGAAGGAAATCCACGTGAAGGAAAGAGAAGCTGCAGGGTGCGTTCTGAAGGGAGATTACCGATGAAGCAAGATCCCAAGCACTGTCCCTATTTTCCTCAGAACCAGGCAAGCCTCTCCCTTCTTTCGTTTGTGCAATGCCTATTTGCACCTACTTCACTATGGGCACTCAAGAATTGACACAAATAATGTATTTCTCTGCATATTTTTTCTGTCTCCCTGGATATCTCTTCCTCCATTTTTGAGAAGAAACATAAAGAAACAACTTTTTCTCTGGAAGACTGATTTCATCACCAACAGTCCATTTCCAGAGATATACCATATCTCAGGACATATCTCGTGTGCTATGTCCCAGGAACACTTTAACACATTTTCATAAATAATTGTCACATGAATTCTCAAGGGTTATTGGCTATCCTTCTGTCAGTGAGTGGGGTAAAGAGTAGAGCATTCTCTCATAAAGTTAGACAAAAACAGTATCTGGGTGTTGCTTTGGCTTTCCTGACTGTTAGACTATGACACTTGCTATACTTTTTCTAAAACTCTATGATTTTGAGGTCACATTGATGGAATGCTCCTTTGTACTCTTGCTGCTGTCTGGAAATATTTGTTTTCATCTTATGGATTAAAGAGAGCTCAGAGTTCTATAGTTTAATAAGTTCGACCCAGATAGTGATGAACAGCTCATGCTTCACCCATACCGTTCTGATATAATACAGGACATCCAAATATGCCTTTTGAAATTCTGATTAGCTCAGGACAGGAGAGTTTGAATCACTTACCTTACGTTCCACTTGCTGTTAGAGGAGATTTCTCCCAGGTTCACCTCATATACACACACCACCTGGGGGGAAAAGAATCAAGAAATATTTTCCCTCACAGCAAAGTTGAATAAATGTTAACTTCCTTCCTTTGCACGTGAACAGTTAGATATCCCTCATCTTACCAAATGTCAGCTTCTCCCTCCTACGGGATAATCCCCCTCATCTTCCCAAGGTCTTCACTCCGCAAGGAGTGAAGTCCTTCTTTTTCTGCTGCTTTGATACCTCTCTCTCTCCTGAATCATTCCCATTCACAAAGAAAATACACATGAAAAATTCCCATCCTCTCATATCCCCTGGCTACAGCCCCACCTCCCTGTTTCCCATCGTACCCAAATTTCTAGAATACTTCTCTGCCCACTGCCGAAGCCTCTGCCTTCATGGCACCACTGAAATGACCCGTCTCGGGGTCCCCAATGACTGCCCAAGTGCAATGGTTGTGTTTTTGTCCTAATCTTTTCTTTTTTCTTTTTGCGGTACGCGGGCCTCTCACTGTTGTGGCCTCTCCCGTTGTGGAGCACAGGCTCCGGACGCACAGGCTCAGCGGCCATGGCTCACGGGCCCAGCCGCTCCGCGGCATGTGGGATCTTCCCAGACCGGGGCATGAACCCGTGTCCCTTGCAACAGCAGGCGGACTTTCAACCACTGCGCCACCAGGGAAGCCCTGTCCTAATCTTTTTTGATCTGACCATTCCCTCCTCCTGGACCCTAGCTTGGCTTCCAGGTCAACCTATCTGCTGGTTTCCTTCCTTCCTCCCTCCCTGCCTCCATCTGCTTAGCCTGTTCCATCCAACTTCATATGTTGATGCAAATGGAGGGTTTTGTCTCAGCCTCTGTCCTCCTCTACCTATGCCCTCCCTGGGTCATCTCATCAGTGCCCAGGGACTGAAATTCCCTCTTTATGCTGTTGATGCCCAAATTTCTACCAACTGAGACCTCTCCAGTCCAAGGCTGGCTCACAGAACTACCTGCCATGTGGCTTCTCCTTGGTCAGTGTCTCAAGGATGTCTCACAGCCAACCAGTCCAAAACCAGGGCTGATCTGCATTTCTGAGCACTTGAAAATTAAAGGAATGTATTCTTGTCTTCATCCTGGGTGATAATGCCTGCTGCTAAAAACTGTGTGTGTGTGTGAGAGAGAGAGAGAGAGAGAAGTGTGGATTGGGTGTGTGACCTAGAGTTCTATCCTCACTCGCCATGTGTACAGTATCCTGATAGGCAGCTATGTGTCATTTTCCCTGGGTTTATTTCTATTGGACTATTTAGCCTTTTCCTACTAATTCCATGATATTTTGAATCATGACCTCCATGCCCCAATACCAACAAAAGTCCACTTCCCACATATTTCCTGGAATGTTGGAAAATGTTCTATAAGCTATGGTGATTGCCTTGCTGGGACCACGGGGCCAGGTCATGTCCTTTCAGTGGGACTTGAGAGAGGGTTTCCCTGAAGGAAAGAAATGTTCTCACTGCCATTCAATCACAGAAGAATTAGTTCTGCGCCTTAGATGTAAGTTAGGGAAACCATAATCTCTCTGGGTTCAAGGCCTGAGGACACTGAAAAGGCTAGTAGTGGGCAGGTTCCTGAGTTACATGAACATAAAACAACATTTGAAAGCTTTTTTGTGTGTCATCTTACTCACTTGTCCATCTCCCACCGTGGCTGTCCCCTAAGGTCCTAACTCATCAACCATGAAGTTTCCAACAAGGGGGATTCTCTGGTGCAAGACCACATAAGAGGTGCCACGAAGCTCTGGCCCATAGCTCTCCATCCTGGTATGCTGGAATTACAGTGGGAGCTTTAAAAAGTGCTAAGGGCGGAGACCTTCCCCAGAAACTCTGATTTACGTGGCCTGGGTGTGGCCTGGTTTTCAGTTTCCCAGGTGATTCAGACGCACAGCAACGTTTGAGAGCTCAACTCTGGGCCACGCTGGCACCAGCTTCACAAGGTTTTTCTTCACCACAGATGATTTCTAGCAGTAGGATTTCAGCTCCAGAGAGGCTTGGGCTTGCATCTATCACATGGTACCTTCCTGTAATGTTCAGTGTAGATTTCTCTTTCCCAGTAGACTGCGAGTACTTTGAAGACTGGGGCTGTGTCATTGCATCTGCTTCTCTATGTCCAGTATACCATGGCGCTCAATAAATGTTAGCTCAATGCATAGGTGCACGTCCCAAGTAAGGTGAAGTGGATGGTTGCCCTGGCATTCAAGTTCACCTTCAGAGACCCCACACCACCTGCTGCACATTGGGTGTGTACTTTGCATCACAGTACATTCCAGACCAGGTCCCCAGGTTCCCAAGCAGAGCAATCTGTGTAGAATTGCTCTGCTGCTGCCTCCTCCACAGGGCAGGAAACTCACCACAGTAGGTTAGCTCCCTATTTGCTATGGCTGGGGACTGTCAGCCAAGAACGTTTCATCAGCCACTCTAAGCCTGCTCTCCCACTGGCCCAGGAACGTGGTTCCCTGAACGCTGGAAGGTCTGCAACCAAATGGGTGGTTCTGAGAAAGCTCCTAGATGCCGTGGAAGCAAGTGTTCCATGAGGGATGGTTTCTCTTTGGGATGTGTCACTGGTTTGACATTGTCACCTGTCATTCTCTGAGTCTCAGGATGACATCATCTAGCTCAGGTCTCTGGGTGTGGTGGGAGGTGGTGCTGGCATTGTTTGTGTTTGGTTTTAGGCAGCTCCATTCCTTGGGACTGAATCCTTCAGAATGGGGTGTCTTAACCCAGGGCTGATAGATGGGTCTTGGGGAGCAGGGCCCATGACTCCCTGAAATTGTATATGGGGTATTGCATCTGTAGGCTTTAAGCACATTTCTCTAAAGAGAGAGCCCTCTAATTTTCTTCAGATATTTTAAATTGTCCATGAAACTGCAAAAGTTTTGGCCCATCAACTTCCCACTGTCTTCCCCCCAGTTTTAACTTTCCGCTGTTCCTAGAACAAGGAACACGCCGCTCCCCTCCTCCTCCCCCTCCCCCTCCCCCTCCCCGGGCAGGGGCCGCGGATGAAGCGAAGCCTTGTTACCTTACTTACCTTAAGTGGGTAAGTTCTAACATCATTCCGGCACAAGGTACGGAATGAGGTTATCTGGGTTGGACCAGCCTCTGTGGACACAGAAAGAGACTATGGGTTACTTGGTTTTCTGAGAACGTGAAAGGTAGAGGAGCATATTAGTGGCCATCTGTCACCCTCTATCTTGAACATTGATGAGTGTGTGAGAGAGAGAGATGGTGTGAGAGAGTGTGAGTGTGTGTGAGAGTGTGTATGAATGTGAGAGAAAGTGTGTGTGAGTGCATGAGTGTGTGGGTGTGTGAGGGAGTATGTGTGTATGAGAGTGTATGAAAGTGTGCGAGTGTGTGAGTGTATGGGTGTGTGAGGGAGTATGTGTGAGTACGTGAGAGTGCATACGTGTGAGAGTGCGTGTGAGGGAGTGTGGGTGTGTGAGGCAGAGTGTGTGAGAGAATATGTGAGAGAGTGTGTGTGTGAGAGGATGTGAGTGTGAAAGCGAGCGAGCGCTGCAGTCCTCCTCCCACTGAGCGTGCGTGTCACACGACAGGTGGCCGTATCTCATGTGCCTGCCTTTCCGTGTTCACAGCCCTAGTTTTCCCGGGCTGGAAATCTCCTCCAAGACGAACCTGCTGCCACCAACACCCCCATCCCTGCCCACCCTGGACTCCTCACACAGCGCCCCCGCCCCATCACCCGGTTCTCCAGGTCCGGCTGGGTTTATTTTCAGCAGGACGCACGCCGCTCCCCTCCTCCTCCCCCTCCCCCTCCCCGGGCAGGGGCCGCGGATGAAGCGAAGCCTTGTTGCCACCGCAGAGCGGTGGCCCCAGCGCTCGGCCCCATCTCCTCGGCGGTGGAAACAGTGGCCGGCGGAGGACTGAGGCCGGGAAGGCAGCGCCCGACTCAGAGAAGTTGGGGGAGGGCAGCCAGTGCTGGAAACGCCAGGCCTGCTCCCTCTCTGCTCTGGGCCCACCAATGTCCTGCGGAGAGCGCGACGCTGGAGGCCTCCCTCACTGCCTGGGGCGGGCAGGCGGTCGGGGGACATCAGCCTCTAACGTGGCCTCTTGGCTCACAGCCTTGTATTCCCTACCCGAGGGCTGGCAGCCCTCCCTCCTCACGTCCCTGGTGCTGGGGTACTAAAAAGGTAAAAAGGCAGCATGGTGCCAGGGGGCACTTTTCTTGGCAGATGCCGGGCCCTGAATTCGGAGAAGTAGGTCTCACATGAGGAACATGGAAATCCTGTGCTTTGTTATGAAACTGACTGTGGGGCCCGAAGCCTTGTATTCTCTCCTTGCCCATAATTTTCTGTGTTTAAACCCCACGCATGTATGAGCACCTACTTAGGTACATAGGGTACCGTAGCTGGCGCCGGCCCTCAAGGAGACTGCCGTGTACTGTGGAACACATATCGGCACACAAGAATAACGACCATCATTTCAAAACGGTAGCTGGCATTTAGGAAGTGGGGACCACACCAGATATATGTGCTTCGCACGTTACATGGATGACCCGTTTTCATCCTCACAGTACACCTGAAGTAGGTACTGCTGTTATGAGAGTTTACAGAGGAAAGTAAAGCTCAGAGAAGTTAAGTGACTTGCTCTAGGTCACACAGTAGGTAAGTGGCTAAGCCGAGCATCAAGTCCAAGTCCAAGCCCAAGTCCATCTCCAAAGCCTGTGACTGAACCACTGCTATGAGCTACCCCCATAAGGATGCCAGGCAACCTGAGCAGCCCCAAGAGCGGCACAGACAGTATGTGATATGGGCATTCAGAAGAATGAAGAAAACCGGTGATAAGAGGAAGGGGACAGAGCAGAGTGGGAGGGGGAATTATAATTCTGGAAAAGAACGCCTTGGACTCTGCCCTGAAAATCCATTAGTTCCACTAAAAGCTTGATATTGAAAGGGTGCCTGTGGTGATCTCAAAAGCTGTGCCCAATCTCTCCACTCTGACAGGCCATCCCAGCCACCAGTGTGGGAGCCCCTTGTCTGCTCCCAGGCCCCACCCATTGCAGACGATTCCCAGGGGCTCTGCGTATTCTGATGATGCTCCGGTGCTCCACCCCATCCTCCCAGATCCCTCTACCCGGCTGTGTGGGCTTTGCTTTCAACAACCTGCACCTGTGGCTTCCTTAAAGGCCCGCCCTTGGGCTAATGGAGCCACTTTCTCCTTCAGGAGCAGGAAGCCCTGGGAATGTGTAAACCCCATCCCCAGGGTCACCTGTAGCCGTGGATGACCGTAGGATGAATGCTCAGCAACCTTCCCTAAAGGTGGTACAGACACGGAGGGATGATTTCCACTCCGGAGCTCCTCGGGGCCCGGCTGGAGCTGGGCTTCATGTCAGGTCATATCCATATCCCTGCCCTGCCTGCTTCCCTGCTCCCACGAGAAATTTCTCGTGCACACACGCATCATCACGTGTTCACAAACCTCATCTCAGGGTCTGCTCCCAGGAACCAGACTTAAGACAGTGTGGCTGTGAAGTTCCAGCAACATCTCTGGGGAGGCCGAGCTGAGTTGAGCTGACCGGACACCACACCAAGCCTGAGGCTCCAGGGACATCTGTGGGTCAAAGAACCCCTAAAGGAAGAGGGAGAGCTTCCGGAGAGCAGGGCAGGGACATGGACCGACTTTCACCCCTCCCACAGGAGCGCCTGTCTACGACTGCCCGTGGCGACTTCTGGGGTGGCCGTGGGCCTTCCTATCAGAGATGGGACTCTGCTCTCCTGCCCTGCTCATTCCCACGCCACACGCATGTGAGGGGCTCGGGTTATCGGGAACGGAGGAGGGGAAACAAGGTGACTCCTGAAGGATAGAGAAAAGGTGAGGGAGAATATTCTTGGGACAGAAACAAGATGAACACTGAGGAGGAAGTCCTCTTGGGTCTCCCATTCATCACTGGAGCTAGACCTGGGGCCACCGCCTTGCAGCCTGCTCACTGAAGGTCAGACCCCTCTAGGCCACCTGCAGAGCCCTCAGCCCACAACTGGGACAGACACTGAACATGAGCCTTTTCTTCCTTCAATAAATCCTACTCCTGCCAACCACGGCACACTAAGGTGAGAGGAGGTGGTGATTCCCACGGGGGTTACCTCACCTGAGGAGCCATGTTCCCTGAGTTTCAGGTACAAAGACTCTGATGAGAAGACACACATGATTAGGACTCCCTCTATGGAGATTCCACATCACCCCCTGCACACACACACACATGCATGCACACACACATGCACACACACACACACACACGCACGCACGCACACTCATACCCTTCCTGTATTCTCTCAACCGTGCGTTGACCTCAGTCAAGGCCAGCTGGGTCGAGGCAGGTGACCGGGCCTTGAGGCCGGTTGTAAAGCCAGACTTCGGGGTGCCTGTGTTTTCCTGCTTGAGTGAGCCCTATCTGGCAGCCTGACCCAGATAAAACCAGCTCAGGTCACAGGAAAAGTGGTGGGGTTGGGAGAAAGAAAGTGGAGCACCACAGGGCCTTGAGACCTGGCTGACAGTGGTGGGCCCCTCCCCTGCTCAAATCATCTCGACTCTCACTCCACATCTGCTCAGAGACCGTGACCTGCTGCCTGCGGAATGCAGCTGCCTCCCTCCACAGCCTTGCGCAGGAGAGGAACAGCTGTTTCACCTCTGGGGAGGAGTCTCTCCCTTGGCCCCAAAGGGATGCCGTCTCCTGCCTTCTTCCTCATTCCTGCAGTTTTGGCAATTCTCCCTCCCTGGGTGATGCTAGGTGTGGCCTTCATTGGAGCTTATCCTCCACTCGTGGGTGTTTATCCATCATGAACCAGGAACGTGCTTCCTCCTCTCAGTCTGGGAAGGTCCTAAGGTAGTGTACAATTCCTCCTCCTTCGTCAGAACTTCCACTGATACTTCCCACAGCCAAACTCAGGCCTCAGAGTAGGCTGTGAAAATCTTCAGCAGGAAAGGTAGAGTTCCTAGTGATATATTTCCCTCCATTCAGGAGAAGCAGTAACTTCAGATTCTCTCAGTAATAACTCAGTTGACCCTTAGGGCCATTGTGGACTATTGTGTAGGTGGCATACTGCACAAGTTTGCCCTGCTGAAGGGATGAGTGGAGGCTGAAACTCAGCCAGAGCTTTCTTTGCCAAGCCATATACTCTGGTATGAGACTGCATCCTTTTTATTCCTTTGCACAAAACCCCTCTTTGCTCAATGGGCTGTGTACCTAGAAGGGACACCTTTTCCTAATTCATACAAAGGCTCCCTATAATCTAGCTTCTGACCTGGCAACCTTGCTTCCCTCATGCTCTGTCTAGAAATGTTCTCATCTTTGCAGTCTCAAAAGACAACGTCTTTCTCTTTTCATCTCTCCCCCTTCTGTCTGAGGTCAGTCTAATAGAATCAGAGACCAACAGTCTATCCCTGTCATTGAGAAAATAATGCCCACGTGCTTTCTCAGATTCTCCATCCTCAATGAACAGTAGCCCCAGCCGCGCTGGAGAGAACTGTCAATACTGGTTTGCCCATCCACTCGGCCTGGTCTTTCTTTTCCTCCCACAGTGTCCAGCAAGATCATTTCTTATGAGACTCTCTCCTGGGAAGGTGAACAAAGATGAACCTGAAAAGATCCCCCTGATCCTGCTGCAGACTTAAGAAATGGCAGGTGGAGTTCGTGACCAGCCTGGCTCCAATTCCCCTTTGCTCTCCTATGTAATACTTATTTCCCCTTGTTGAGTCTTGCCCTGCTAGGCTGTGAGCTGGAACTAAGCACTGCAGCTGGGGGCAGTGCCCAGCACAGAGAAGAGCTCAAACAAAATTGTAGAAAGTGCCTGCCAGGTACACTCCCCTCACCAGCTTCAGTCTGTCTGATGCAGTGACGGCACACTTATATCTCAAGCCCAGTTAGAAAACATGTCCATGAAGAAGTGGGCTGATTTCTCAGTGTGTCTTTGTCTTCTTGAGCTTGCTGTACAAGCGAAAAAAGAACAGTTTCTCCTAACCAATGAATGCAAGAACTTTATGCTGGGGAGAGGGTAGAACAGAAAGAGTAGCATTTTGACACCAGGGCTCAAGTCTTCTTTGGGGATGAAGATAATACATGGCCTGTTCGATTCACGCAGTTGTAGGACCAAGTGTGGTGGAAACGCTCTGTTAAGCCCTAAAGTGCTGAACTAATGAGAGTTATTACTGTAGCTCTAATCCTTCTGCCCTCCATCCTGTCCTGTCACGGAGAGAATACTGAACCTGGAGAACCTCTATATTTGTAGAAAAATCTGTCTCCCAAAACATGATTGTTTTCTCCTCGTTAAGACTTTTATTAGCAGTTATGGGAAAGTTTCATGAGCTTGGCTTTGAACCTTCTAAATTAGCAGTGATTTTTCTGCTTCTGTCTCAGGAGGCTTCAGCAAAAACAATCAGTCTGGGTTTGTTCTCCCTCCTCCCTTGCAACTACAGCCCTGAACCTTCAACCCAGCACTTGCTCTACAACGTGACCCAGTGGAGCCCAGAGGATGTAAAACACCTTTGGGAAAGTGTGTTTTTCACAATCCAAATAGGCAAACTTCACCTGCTGAGAAACAATTTAAGTTGCTGTCGCTAAAGAGAAGAAAGATAAGGGGACTGAGGTTAATCACACATCTAGCCTTCTATGCCAGGCACTGTACTAGGTAGTTCAATGTTAACACATTTAGTTCTCAGACCAAAATAAAGAGAAGTGTCCTTATATTATATAAAAGGAAAGTGAAGCTTCAGTTAAGTAGATTTCCTGAGGTTACATACCTGCAAGATGGTGATTAGGTTTTGAGTCAAATGTTTTTGACTTCAAAAGTTGTCGATAACGCACTCATCATACACAGAGTGGCGAGGCTGATTTAAAGATTTAAAAACTGAAAAAAAAAAAAAAAAAAGATTTAAAAACTGGAATGACAAGAAAGGAAGCGGGGTGGGCTCGTGGCGGGGCTAAGAGCCTGGAAAATGACCATTACCTTAAAGGTGCCAGGGGTTTTTTAGCCTCTAGTGGTGGATACTTCTTTTCACCTTTGGCGAAGAGTACTCCTTGGTTTGGGAAATATCATCACCAGAATGGGCTTTCTGGTGCTGAGAGGCACTTGCAGGAATTGAGGAGAATGGTTTCATGAGAGACTTGGGGGACCTGGCTGTGGGCAGCTGCTTCTTGAACCAAGGCAACAAGCTTGGCACAGATAAGAGGAGATACCAGGGCCACCCCTCGGGGTCTCTGTCTATAAAAAACATATGGTTTAAAAACGTATTACTAAATTCACAGGTCCGTGTTAGATATAGCCATGTATCCATGAAGATTTAGAATAATGGGTAGGAAAGAGGTACTTCTGTTTGTGCTTATCGTTCAATCAGTAAAGCTGCTTACCTGAAGATTCTTCGTAAAGTTCAAGCACCCAAAAGGGTAGCAACATAATTATTTCTCACAGTTCCATGGCGCTTTGGAAACCTTTGTAATTAAACAGTACAGGTTTCTTACTTCCCTAATACTGTTGTTTAATACTGGTTATATCACTACTCATGATGCTGCATCATTCATCATGCCACCAGCTGCCAATCACTCTCTCAAAGGCTGTTCTGTGCTTCCTTGATGATGACCACAAATGGAAGTTTTATTCAGAGTATGCAGACGAATGTAAACAGTAATTTGTTTTCTAGTCATGTTAAATTATTGATAGGAATTTTATAGTGAAAGCACAGAAACACACTTCTGATTGTGTCTTATCTTAAACTCATTAGTCTAAATCACCGCATTCCTAGAATGTGATCTCTTTCAAGAGAATACATCTCTAAAGACAGCCTCTTCAGCAAGTGGTGATGGGAAAGTTGGACAGCCACGTGTAAAGCAATGAAGTTAGAACACACTCTCATAACATACACAAAAATAAACTCAAAGTGGCTTAAAGATGTAAATATAAGGCATGACATCATAAAACTCCTAGAAGAGAACATAGGCAAAACATTCTCTGACATAAATCGTACCAATGCTTTCTTGGGTCAATCTACCAGGGCAACAGAAATAAAAGCAAAAATAAACAAATGAGACCTAATCAAACTTATAAGCTTTTGCACAGAAAAGGAAACCATAAACAAAGCAAAAAGACAACCTACAGACTGGGAAAAATATTTGCAAATCATGTGACCGACAAGGGCTTAATTATCAAAATATACAAACAGCTCATACAACGGAATAGCAAAAAAAAAAACCCAATCAAAAAATGGGCAGGGCTTCCCTGGTCGCGCAGTGGTTAAGAATCCGCCTGCCAATTCAGGGGATACGGGTTCGAGCCCTGGTCTGGGAAGATTCCCACATGCCGTGGAGCAACTAAGCCCGTGTGCCATAACTACTGAGCCTGCGCTCTACAGCCCACGCACCACAACTACTGAGCCCATGCACCACAACTACTGAAGCCCGTGTGCCTAGAGCCCGTGCTCTGCAACGAGAGGCCACTGCAATGAGGAGAAGCCCGCACACCGCAACGAAGAGTAGCCCCAGTTCACTGCAACTAGAGAAAGCCCGCGCGCAGCAGTGAAGACCCAACGCAGCCAAAAATAAATAAATTTATAAAAACAAACAAAAAAATGGGCAGAAGACCTAAATAGACATTAAGAGATTCCTCCCTCCCAGCCCTCTCTTCCTTTCCACCCCCAAAATACTGGAGCAAGAGGAAATGTAAGACCGGGTCCACCAACCCAGCTCCTCTAATGAGATCCACAGTGAACCACCGACAATCTCCCACCAGCCACAGTCCTACTTTCATTTCTGTGTCCTTACCTAGTTTCATAGGAAGTTTAGTGCCTTCTGCTTTTGGCCACCAGAAAACTCAGAGATACATTTGCTACCAGATATCTCAGGTGTATAAGACCCTGTCGTCCAGAGAATCTATTCTGATTGGTCTTTTCCCTCATCCTAATTTTATTCTGCATTTATATTTCACTAAGCACTGTGCATTTCCTATAAGCCACATTTAATCCTTTGTGGAATGAGGTGGGGTACGCATAAATAAATAAATCATAAAGCCTGACCTCGGAGCTAAACTGAAACCACCTACATGTCTTCTCTACCCCCACCCAGCAGGGGTGGCTGATACAACGGCTCCTTCTTTCTGCGAGTGCAGCTGTCTCTGGAGGTGATGCTTTCCAGCCTTCTCACCAGCACTTTGAATTTTCACTTATTTATTAATTCAACAAGCATCTATTGAGCACCTAAAATATGTCAGGTGTGGCGGGAGATAAGCAAGTCCCTTCTCTTACAGAATCTATGTTATAGGGTGGGGGAAAGAGACAAACAAATGAGTGAAAAAATAAATCACATGACTTTAGATAAGTACTATAAAGAATAATACATCAGGGTAGGGCAATTTATTGTTTTAGCTAGGATGGTCAGGGAAGGCCTCTGGGAGGGGCGATATCTGAACAAAGACATGAATAAAGGGATGGAGGTGAGCCAGTGGATGTTCTGGGGGAAGGATTATCAGGCTTCGGTAACAGCCATGCAAAGGCTGTGTGATAACCCCAATGAGCTTGACCCATTCTGGGTGACACCTGACTGTCGTCATCTTCTCCTTCACTAGCATTCTGGTCTAAGCCACCCCACACCACTGCAGGGGCCTCCTGACTAATCCCCCTGCTTCTACTCTTGCTTCTCTTCTGTCTGTTCAGCACACAGCAGCCAGAGAGATCTTTTGAAATTATAAATCAGTTCACCCCACTGCCTTGCTCAAAAGGTTTCAACAGTTTCCCATTATACTCAGAATAAATTCCAAACTCTTTACCATAGCATATGAGGACCTACATGACCTGGTTCCTCATCTCCTACCACTGCTACTACAACCACCATCAACACCACCACCATCATTATGACCATCATCACCACCACCAACAACAACCGCCACCACAACTTCATGCTACACCAAAAAAAAGCCTCCATAATAATACTAGTTAATGTATACATGTATATATGTATACACATACAGAAAGCTCCTATAGTATGGCAGACACTATTCTTAGCACTTTCCACATAATAGCTCATTTAAGCATCACATTTAAAATACAAATTTATATATAATTTATATAAATTTAACTTACATATAAATGTAAAGCTTCACATAATAGCCCACTTAAGCTTCAACAATGCTGAGGGGAAAGTACTATTATTATCATCATCATCATCCTCACTTTTTTTTTTTTTTTTTTGACTGCGTTGGGCCTTCGTTGCTGTGTGCGGGCTTTCTCTAGTTGAGGTGAACAGGGGCTACTCTTCATTGTGGTGCGTGGGCTTCTCGTTGCGGTGTCTTTTTTCTTTTTGCAGTACACGGGCCTCTCAATGTTGTGGCCTCTCCCTTTGCGGAGCACAGGCTCTGGACGCGCAGGCTCAGCGGCCATGGCTCACGGGCCCAGCCGCTCCACAGCATGTGGGATCTTTCCGGACCGGGGCACAAACCCGTGTCCCCTGCATCGGCAGGCGGACTCTCAACCACTGTGCCACCAGGGAAGCCCGCGGTGTCTTCTCTTGGTGCAGTTGCAGAGCACGGGCTCTAGGTGCACGGGTTTCAGTAGTTGTGGCACGTGGGCTCAGCAGTTGTGGCTTGCGGGCTCTAGAGCGCAGGCTCAGTAGCTGTGGCGCACAGGCTCAGTTGCTCCGTGGCATGTGAGATCTTCCCGGACCAGGGCTCGAACCCATGTCCCCTGCATTGGCAGGCAGATTCTTAACCACTGCACCACCAGGGAAGCCCTAGCCTCACTTTATAGATAAGGAAACTGAGGCATTGAATAAATAGATAATTTGTCCACGGTGAACTAGCTATCAAGTGGTATAGCCAGGATTCAAACCCAAGTGGCCTGGCCCTGGAGTCCAAGTGCTTAACCACTACTCTCTGTGGCCATGTTCCTGCAGTGCAGCTCTACCTCCTAGGCAAGGGTTGATGGGTGCAGTACCTGGTCAGGATGTTAAAGGGAGGGTCATGGCCTCCTTACCCCTTTCCCGCATCTCTCTGGCTGGGATGTAGATATGGTGGCAGGCCACCGTGGAGAAAGCAGGTGAAGGCAATAACTGAAGTTTAACAAAGCAAGAAAATTGAAGGAACCTGGGTCCCCAACAAGATGGAGCCCTTCTATCCATCCTGGATTGCTTAGGGGAGAAAGAAATCAACTTCTGCCTGGTTTAAGTCTCTGTTATGTCATGTCTTCATTACAACAGCTGGGTCAATATCTGTAATAATAAGTGGGCAAATCAACCTAGAAAACAGAGGTTTGCCAGTGGCACAGCTGCCTGTCCACGTCTCAGAAGCTGTGATGTGCCAAGGGGCCGATTCGGTCTCTGTGTGAGGTCGGAGGTTTCTGAAGACCACTGCACCAGGCTGCACAAGCCAGACTCACATGCTAGAGGTGGGGAGGGGCCCATCTCCACAACAGGGTGCTAATGATTTTATTTATGTAGAACCATAAATGTCCCAGTAGTTTTTATGAGTGTAAAGCAGAAAATTATCAAACCAGAGCAAGGCTTCCTAAGCAAAGAGCTGACACTCCAAAAAGCAGCCTCATCTCACAAAACAGTGTGTGCGTATATTTAGAGAATGTAAGATCACAGGAGAAACTAGATAGGCAGGCTTTTTTTAAAATTAATTTATTTTTTATACAGCATGTTCTTATTAGTTATCTCTTTTATACATATTAGTATATACATGTCCATCCAAATCTCCCAATTCATCCCACCACCACCACCACCGTCCCACTTTCCCCTCCTTGGTGTCCATATGTTTGTTCTCTACATCTATGTCTCTATTTCTGCCTTGCAAACTAGTTCATCTGTACCATTTTTCTAGATTCCACATACATGCATTAATATACGATATTTGTTTTTCTCATTGTGACTTACTTCACTCTGTATGACAGTCTACAGGTCCATCCACGTCTCTACAAATGACCCAATTTCGTTCCTTTTTATGGCTGAGTAATACTCCGTTGTATATATGTACCACATCTTCTTCACCCATTCATCTGTTGATGGGCATTTAGGTTGCTTCCATGACCTGGCTATTGTAAATAGTGCTGCAATGAACATTGGGGTGCATGTGTCTTTTTGAATTATGGTTTTCTCTAGGTATATGCCCAGTAGTGGGATTGCTGGGTCATATGGTAATTTAGACAGGCAGTCTTATCTGATCTGAAGGCTGGGAAAGAGAAAAGTAGAGTGAGGTGAAGGAGGCTAAGTTGAGTCGCAAAGTTTGAGCATGGTGGTTTGGGAGGTGCAAAGAAGGATTCAAATTGCTTTTCCAAATCACTTTTTCTTTTTTTTTTAGCGGTACGCAGGCCTCTCACTTTTGTGGCCTCTCCCTTTGCGGAGCACAGGCTCCAGACGCGCAGGCTCAGCGGCCATGGCTCACAGGCCCAGCCGCTCCGCGGCATGTGGGATCTTCCCGGACCGGGGCACGAACCCGTGTCCCCTGCATCGGCAAGCGGACTCTCAACCACTGCGCCACCAGGGAAGCCCTCCAAATCACTTTTTTTCATTGAAAAATCAATATAATAGTGAAAGAAAATTTTAAGCTTCTGTGATTTCACTAATCTTTAACGGAACTTTAAGAAGAATCTTTTATATATCTATCCCTTCAAGTCTTTGTACCCATAATTATCAATCTTATCTACAAATTTATTCAACTTTTAAAATTTCTAATTATGCTTCCCCATATTTCTACATACCTATTGCAGTTGTTGGGAAAGTCATTTAACTCAAAGAGCCTCAGTTTCCTCATCTTTAAAATGCAGCTAATAATACCTAGAGGGGTTGTTATTGAGGATTAGCTGAAGTAAAGAGGGTCAAACACTTAGCAGAGGGTCTGCCACACAGTCAGTATAACCCAGAAACATCCCTTCTCCCTAGAGACTTAAAGTTTCCCCCAAAATCCAGTTCAAGGCCCCTGAGAGTTCAAAAAATCCCCTTCAATTCTGTGAATTCCTAACAATGAACTTCCTCAAGCTTCTCTCTGCCTCCATGCTCATAAGCTATTTGTCTTCTGGTCACATCAATCCAGTAAAGGAGTAACAAATAAAAGCTTGGGTACATAAATCAATTATGGTATAATTGGCTGATGGATTACTAGACAGCAATAAAAAAGAACAGACCATTGCTACAGGGAGCAATACAGTCCAGCTCATGGTGGTAATGCTGGGTAGAAGATGTTAGACCCAAAATGACACATACTCTATGATCCCATTATACAAAGTTCCAAAACAGGCAAAACTAAGCTATGGTGACAGATGTCATAGTAGTGGTTACTTTAGGGGGAAGATGCATGGGTCACATTGCCAGAAAGCAGGGATCACCATGCTGGTTGCACACCATTGTAACGCTCAGCCTAGCACACAGCACAGTTCCACGCTCCGGGTGGACACTTAGTGCTTGTGGAATGCATGAATGTGGATGATGACACGTTTGAGATGGACGGTCACCTCGAGTCTAGAGAAGTATCATCACTTTCAGGGAAATGGTCTAAGAGTGGCCAGTCTGGTGCCCTCAGGAGTGGTCTTTTTTCCTGGTCTACATATTGATGAGAACTAATTGTTGTGTATGAAAATCTCTTGGATGTTGTGACTGAGTACAGCCATCTTAAGAAAGCAAAGCGGCCATAGGAATAAAGATGTGATCTCACTCTTTGAAAGTTCATTCAAAAGAAAAAATATACACACACATAAAGGAGTTAATCACAATGATATGAAGGAGAAAAGAATTTGGAGGGAAGAAATTCATCGACACGGCACTTAAGAGCAGACTCTGAGCTTCTCCTGGGACCATTAGGGTTGGAAAACTGTTCTGCCTGAGAAAGGGAGAAATGTTTGGACACTAGAGAGGAGATGGCAGAGAGGAGGGGTGGGGCCAGAGCAGTCAGTGCAAGCCAGGCATCCTGCGTTGGCATCTGGCACATAATTGATAGGACACTAGCTAGAGAAAAATCTGCATTGGCTGGCTGAAAAAATAAGTGACCTCTAGAGCCTTCCCATGAGTTATTGGTCCATTATACCTTCAGCCAGACCTTTCTCTGCCTCTTTCAAGGCCAACTAGGATAAGAGATCAGCATAAGATCTCATTATAATAGCTTACATTTTTGAGCACTTACTATGTGTTTGGCATAGTTCTAAAATGTTTCATATATATAACTTCACTTAATCTTCACAACACTCCTATAAGATAGGCACTATTTTTATCCTTGTTGTACAGATTAGGAGTTGAAGCACAGAGAGGTTAAGTCACTTACTCAAAGTCACACAGCTGGGGCATATTGGAGCCGGGATTCAATCTAGGAATCTAGAAACTATACTCTTTTCTAATCGCTCCTCCTAAAGAAAGGAACCAAATCTGCTTTCCAGTAATGCCATGGCACCAGCCAAGCATGTCCACAAGCTACTCCCACAGGTGAGATGTGGACTGTTCCTCTCAGGATGAGATGGGCCAGGAGTAGTCAGGCATTTGGGGTCAGAGGTGGCTTTGTGGAATGAGTTGGAAATGCATAATATGGCTAAAGTCTTGGAGGACATTCCTGGGGGAATGTGGGGTATATAGCTCCTTGTTCCTTTCTTTCCTGTTTTCCATAGTCACCATACCAAAGCACCTCATCATCAAGGCCCTATTTCCCTCACTCTCAGCTAATGGCCTCACCACCTGTTCCACCAAGGAAATAGTGTATGAGCCCCTCGACCTCCTGCTCCCGTAAACGTGCCGGTATCTCCAAAGAGCCCTGGGTCCATGTGTTCAGCCTAAGAGGACGTGTCCCCTGTCTCCTCCAGGCTTCACCTCCACTCCTGTTACCTCTGCAGATTTCCCGGCCTTGGTTATTTTCTCTTTGCCCTGGCTCCTTCTCCTCAACCAATAAGGCCGCCCAAGTCCTTCCCAACACTAAAAAAAAAAAAAAAAAAAAAAAAAAAATCCAACCACCAACTCCTTTTAATTGCTGCACCTCATGAAGGAGGTCCACCGTGGTGTTTCTACTTCTTCAAACCCAGTCCCTCCGCCACCCGCTGCAACCTGGTTTCTGCCCACCACACTGTTCCCTTTACAAATTGTTCCTGTGCCGGGCATGGATGACCTAATCTTATTTGACATCCCTACAGTGTTGGCAGCCTCCTTTGCCTTTTGTGAGTGTGAATAATAGTGTGGCAGTAAAGAGTGCTGGCTCAGGAGATGGACTACCTGAATTCAAAGTCCAGCTTCTACCTGTGTGACCTTGGACAAGTGACTTAATCTCTCTGAGCTGCACTTTCCTCTTTTTTAGAGGTACTCATAATAATGGTAGGGACTCATAATAATGGTAGGTTACACAATCAGGTACCTTAGATTAGATGAAATGTGGTACCTTCCTAAACAGAGATTAATGGTGTTTCTCACTGTTAAAAGCCTTAGCGACTCTCTTTTGCCTGGAGTATGAAGTCCAACTAACCTTAGCCACAAATACAGGGCCCATTCCCATCTTCCCACTCTATCCCCCAATTCCACTGACACGAGATCACAGTGATGACCCAACAAACTACTCTCGCCACTGCAGGGGGCCAGTTCAGAAGGGAATATGGGGGGATGCTGTGCTGTGGCCTCTTTTACAGAAGTCAGCAAGCTGGACCTGCATTCAGAGCTTTACCCCTCCCTGAGTTATGGCTTGAAAATTATTTTTCAAAAAGAAATAAACTATTAAATTTTCAGATTTTATCTTACAAAGATAGGACAATTTTGAAATTAAATGGCATTTAAAACTAGGATTAAATATGGGAAATAAAGAAAAAGAACATGTTTGGGGAAAATAATGTTATTTCATACATGTATAAGTATTGTTCAATATGCAGATATTTCAAACCCATATTTAAATGGTTTCTAAATTTTGTAATAGAGCTGATTTCCACAAGAAATGTAATACTTAATTCAAGTATAATTTTGCAATAAAGATTTGTTATGATGTTCTTAAACTTGGTTGTTGTTTTTGATTAGTTTGTTTTTTACTCTTTATTTTGAAATAATTATAGACACAGGAAATTACAAAAATAGTAAAAGAGGTTTTATGTACTCCTGAGATTGGTTCTTAACAGATGCTAGAAACCAATATAATAAAAAATGTCCATACATTTAAAAGTTCAAAGAAAATTTACTAAAGAGGGGTTTTATGCATTTTATATATATTCCTGGGATAAATTCCACTTGGTCACAATGAATTATTAATTTTATGTATTGCTGCATTCCATTTGCTTATATTTTGTTAAGGATTTTTGTGTCTATGTTCACAGGTATACTGGTCTGTCATTTCATTTCCTTAGATGCCTTTGTCAGGTCTTGATATCAGGGTTATGCTGACGTCATAAAATGAATTTGAAAACTTTTCCTTTTTCTCCCTTTTTGAAAGAGTTTATGCAAGATTTATATTTTTTTCCTTAATCAATAATTTGCAAGTGAAATCATCTAGGCATAGGGTTTTCTTTGTGGCAAGTTTCTTATAGTGAAATTTAATTTCTTTATAAAACATAGATTATTTAGATTTTCTGTTTCTTCTGTGTCAATTTTGGTAAGTTGTATTTTTCAAAGAATTTGTTCATTTCACCTGTTTTCAACTTTATTGGCATAACGTTGTTCATAGTATTTCCCTATTACCATTATAATGCCTGTAGGATCGGTAATGATAGCCTTTCTTCCATCCCATATATTGGTAATTTGTATTTTCTCTCTTTTTAAAAAATTGATCAGTCTTGCTAGGGGTTTATAAATTTTATGAAACTTTTCAAAGAACCAATTTTCAAGTTTGTTAAAAATCCCTACAGTTTGTTTTCTAATATATTGATTTTCTGTCTTTATATTTTTTTTTTTCTACTTTCTTTGGGTTTAATTTCCTTATTTGTTTTTCTTTCTAAAGTGATAATTTGGATAATTAACTTTAAACCTTTCTTCTTTTCTAATATGATCAGGTTAGTGCTATCAATTCCTCTCTAAGCACTGCTTTACCTGCACCCTATAAATTTTGAAATGTAATATTGAATTTTCATTAACATTCAATTTGAATATTTTCTAATTTCTCTTAAAATTTCTTCTTTAATCCATGGTTACTGAGAAGTATGTTATTTAATATCCAAATACTTAGAATTATTTAGTTATTTTATTAATTTTTAATTTAATTCCATAGTTGTCAAAGAACATACTCTGTAAGATTTCAATCTTTGGAAATGTATTAACATAAAACAAGTGTGTAACTTACTTTATAGAAAGTGGAAAGTGGCCTTCAAAGAGGTGTAGATAAAGTGCCATGGGAGTTAGACAAGGGAGAGGGAAATTCCAACTAAAGTTAATCATGGAAGGCTTATGAAAGGAGGTGGCATTTGAGCTAGGTCTTGAAGAATGGATAGGATTAAGAAATAAGGAGTTAGAGGAAGGAAAAACTACATTTAGACTCAATTTTCCTTAAAAGAAGAAATTATCTTTTATGAAACCCAAGACCTCAGAGCACTGCTGCGAAAGTGACTACCAACCTATTGCCCCAATATTCTCCACTAAGTGTCCTTAAAACGCCTGTTCCAAAACAACCACTTGGGTACTTCGAACTCTGAATCTGGCCGCCTCCTGTGTTAGAAACTTAAGCGGCACCACATATTTAAAACTAGCAATGATAACAACTAGATTTCATAACTTGAAAAGTATTTTTCTTTTCATTTTCAGGATACTCATCATTCTAAGATTTCCTTTTACGCCCACAGGTCTGGGAGTGTAAGAAGTAGGATACACTGGGAAGTCTGTATTCCCAGTCATAGCCCTTTCCTTTTGGGGAAGTCTGGAATTCTCAATGGTATCATTGGAGAAAAGCTCTACTTGTCACTACAGTCACGTGGCAAGAGTCACTCTTAGAAGTGTCACAGGAAAGAGGCAAGTGCCCTGTGGGGATCTGTGTCATCTGAAAGTAGCTCCTGGTCAGAGCTCTCTGGGTGAATGAGGCAAGTAAGTTTAGGCCTGAGTCCATTATCCTTCAGCCAAGCAACATGTAGGCCACCTTTCAGCTCTGCAGGCATCTTGCGGGCTTACAGCCACCATCTCAGAGCTCAGGGCAGAGATGGTGTTCTTTCCTACTTCACACGCCCTAGTCTCCAGTGTAGCGTTTATGGAAGTCCATCAAGTGACTGAGCAGGGCCCAGCTGAGCCTCCATCTTCCCTGAGCTCTGCACTTTGCAGGCGTGGCCTTTACCCAGCACTGCCCTCTCAGAGGTAAGATGCTCGCCCTTATCTTGATTCTTTCTTAGGGACTGAGCTCCCAGTGTGGCCAGGTTGGTATGGAATATTTTCTCAGATCTACTCTGACGTGTTAACACCCACATTCTTGCCTAAAGTTAACAATCCTGCCAGCCTTGCCAGACATCACGCACTTGCCTGTGTCACAGGTGCCCTGCGGGGGAGGGGGTTAAAGGCTGACCTGGGATAAGTATGAGCCCTTGATAGCGGATTCTCAAAAGACTGAGAAGCTACACCAGTCTATCAAGAACTTCAGTTCCGGACAGAATCATTTAATATAATTCCTAGCAAGAAAAGCGTAATCCAAAATCAGGTTTAGGGTTAGTCCTCTGTGGGTCTGATGAAACCTATTGGAAAAAATCAGCTTTCTGTTTCATTTGGTCTTGCTGAAGTCAGTGTCCTCTGGCTAGAGGCTGATTTTGGACACACTAGCTTGCCTGCCCACGTGTGACACATTTCAGCCATGTGTTTACGATGAAACCTGCAGCAAGGTCCCCACCTCTAGTGAGCGGCCCCTCCATGACATTTGCAATTCTAAGGCTGTAAGAGCTCCCTAACCAGGATGGTGGTGAAGATGAAACTCTCCCCAGAATGCTTCTCTTCAGAGGCAACCGATGCTTTCGTGTCAGAGACACAGACAAAATGTGAGAGCAGAAAATGCCTCTTCCTCATCTCCAGTGATGGCATCTGATTGATTTTCAGGCTGAGTGATCCTGACAAAGCCTGCCAGCTCAGTTCTTAACACTGGACAGAAAACAGGCATCTGGTATCTCACCATCCAAGCGCAGAGCTTGGATGAACATACGGGAGCCTCTGGGCTAGAGGCCCCACAAGGCTGTTATGCCTGGATGAATCTTAGAGCGTTTAGGGACAAACACTTCAGTCTTGAGTCTGGTGCCTTCTTCCTGATGTGTTGCTTTATGTTACTAGTCCCCCCCTTCAACTCGTCAATGACTTCCTTACCTACTTCTCCGTGTTTTCCTCTCTCTTTGCAGAGGAGGCTAATATTTGAGGACTTCAAGATTTGGAGGCTTTTAGACTCAGCCTGGAAACTGGAAAGAGGCCCAAGTGAAAAACAGAAATGCCTAATTGGGCCCTGTGGTATATGTTTGTCAAGGGAGACGAGGAGGGAATGCTGAGGACCCGAAAGGCCAAGAGAGGGCTCCTTGTAATGCCTCCTACAATTTTTGATAACACATTTATATGCCAAGACAAATGCTACAGAAAGGCACGTTCCAAATGTAATGGGTTTGACAAGATGGGGTAATGTCAATGTCATACTTGGTTGAGATGTTTCCAGTATCTTCCCAGAATGTGCCCAGAGCAATAACTATTACAACAACGTCATTGAAACAGAAGTGCCCTGGAGTACTCCACCCTCCACTTTCGGGGTTAGGCTTTGTGTGTTATCATACATTCCTGACATGTAATAGAACTCCCTCCTTGTATGTAAGATGCTTGGGCTCCAACATAACTGGTTTGCATTTAAATGCGCAAATATGATTATATAACCTTGATTCAATTAACAGGTCTGACTTGACTTAAGCCTTGCTCAGGAATGAGCCAAACAGTCATCTAAATAATAAATAGAACAAGACAAACCAGGCTTTCTGGTCTCAAGTGTTGAGGACTGAAGGAACTTCGGAGTCACCAGATGGAGTTGAGGATGCAGAGATCCCAAGACTATGCTCACTCACCTTTGAGGTCCAGGGTTAATGATCTGGGGTTCACCCACAGTGGCCAGCAAGGGATCTGACAATTGCTCCCTCTTTCCAACTCAGCAATGATAAAATGGAGCCCAGAAGAGGTGATGTTGCCAGGCCAGGTTTATTCCATCAGCTGAAAGCAGGGTGAAGACTTAAGTTCAGCACAAAGGGCTATAGAGTTTATCTCATTCAACCTCCCACCCAGTATAAGAACCTCTGACTGTCATCACACCTCTGCTTGGCCTCTGTGAACAACAGAAAGCCCACTACCTCCACCAGTCTTGGATGGCTCCAACTATGGTAAACTCTTCCTTGTTTTGAGCCCAAACCCACTTCCCTATAACTTTCATCCAAAGATCCTTTTATCCTTATCAATGTCATTTCTTAAATTCCTCTATTCCACTCCTTCAAAATAGATCCTGGATCTTAAAAAACTTGCTCTGCTAAGGTATCAGCAGCTTAGACTTGTGGTTTCTTATGAAGCCCAGTCATGGGCCTGCCTTGAATTTTGAATGTTTCAGCAGCCGTACCATTGAACACTACCACAGCCCCAGACCTGGCAGGGCTCGGGGGAATTAAGGAATCCAGAACTTTGCTGTATAAAGTCATTTGAAGACTAGAACAAAATTGGAGAGGAAAATAATTAATTACAGCCTTTGCCAACAGAATGACATGTGTTGAGACAATCTGAGCTGTTTTTCTGAATAGATTTTTGTATCAGTTTGACAGTGTCATTTATGAGTAGTTAAGGATGATACAGTGTGCCTTTCACAATATTAGACATGGATCCCACTGAGGGCCAGTTTGCGGAAGGGGAAGCCAGATAACCCAGTACCTTGATTAGATTTTCCATTTGAAGAGACTAGAATTCATCACAGTTTACACAATGCATGGCACCTGGGAGGCTAGGAGCTGTGTACCTGTCTGCCTTTGCCACCAGACTGTGAAGTCCTTGGAGGCAGGAAGCATGTCCCCTTCATCACTGTACCCTCAGGGTTGGCACAGGTGGGTTCTCAGTAAAGCATCTCTGGCCCACAGCCTCCGTGCGAGAAGGGCTTTGGCTTCTTAGGTGGGGCAGGTGCTGCCTTCAGATTTGGATTTCTCACCACGGGTTCACTGTCAACCCAGAATCCCTTTGCTTTCCACCTCTAGTTGTAAATTACTTAGAAAAACGTGTCTGGGAATCCCATTCTGACATAAGGCGGGTGTGAAAGCCAGGCCTCATGTGCTGGAGTGCTGGTGAGTACCTGCCGTGGATGGTGAACTGGGTTCTGACACTATACTCCTGTCACCTCCCCCACCTTTTTTCCTGCCTCCCTCTGCTTCCTTCTCCACACTCAGTCCATGGGGCAGGAGAGAAGCCACAGTGGTCCTGGCACGCCCCAGGCTTCAATCCTGTCTTTGCAGGTATCAGATAGAGACCCTGGCTTCGAGACAGCCAACTTAGGATTCAGCTTAGTCTGGGCCTGTAAGTCAACTAGAGAGAGAACGTCTATCACAAGTCCTTCACCTATAGACTAAGGGAGAAGGGTCATTATGGGACTACAGATGTCCTCAGGTGGTCTCTTTGCTGGCCTTTGCTCGGAATGACCCTGGTACGTGGTGTCTGGGATGACTCCAGGATGGCTGGGTTGAGCCTGCCCTCTGAGAATGAGTGCGGTTGGAATGAAATGGGTGACCAGCTCCATTTCTCATTGTTCATCCCAGCCAGAGGAAGCGTTGTATAAGATGGCTCTGGTGGTATTAGCCCCCAGTTAATAATCTCCTTGCCTCATCTGCAGAATCATGGCCCTTTACCCACCCGATCTCCCCAAGTCTCTTCCTCCACCCTGTCTCCACTCGTGCTTTACCCTCAGAGTACCTACTCTTTATCCTCAAACACACCATGCTCTTTGACACCATCGAGACTTTACTGTCCCTTGTATCTAAAAGAGCTCTCCCCAATCCTCTCCCAGCTGTCTACAGCCACCACTGATGTCACCTTCTTGCTGTAGCTTGCCACAGCAAAGCAAAATTCATTCCTCCCTCGTCCAAATTCCCACAGCAGCACTCTGTCTGCCTATATTGCTTGTCATATGATATGAGAGCATTCGTTCCCGTGTCTGTCTCATGGTGGTTGGACAATGCACTCTTTGGAGGAGAGGGATCATTTCGTATCCCTATGAACATCCCTGGGGCCTGGAACACGGGAGGCGCTCCAGGGATGTTGTTGGAAAGTGATGAGAGCAGCAGCATTGGAAGATATTTTTTGTGCTCCAAGGGCCCTGGGAAGGAGGGAACACAGGACAGGCTCCTGAGTGACAGGATCTCTCCTCCCTCTCTTACCACATTCTCCAGAGGGGCTCAGCTTGGGTCCTGCAGGAGACAGTCCATCAGTTCTAGTGCAAGGAGGGTGTTCTGGGGGCAGAGTTTGGTTTGGGGGCTCAAAGTGTCCTTTGAAGGAAATCAAGGTTGTTTCTCAAATCCATGAGGATGGCTCCCTAAGCAGGAGGTACAGAGAGATGGAGTTGCCACTTACGATCTGGCTGACTTTGAACATGTTACGTAATCTCTCTGAGCCTCAGTATCTTCATCTGTACAGACGGGGAGATAATCATACCTCACGTTGCCGTGAAGATTAATAATTACTACTTATTGGATTTACTGTAGCACTGCGGGCTCTATAAATATCAGCCGGTGAGAAAGCAATAGAGACAGAATCAGAACCACTACACCATATGAAAAGGACATGGAAAAATGCAAAAGACTACACAAATGTTACTACAGTTATTTACTGAAAGCGCATTTAGACTTCAAAACCTTTGTCCTGTTAGGAACTGAAACTGGAAAAAAAGATATTTTTCCTGAGCCACGCTAAATAGTTGTTACAGGAAGTCCAAAGGTGAGGGGATGGAAAGGACGGCTAGTTGTCCACCAACAAATTGTGCCTCACCTGCCACAGGCTTAATTACTTCTGGGAAGTGGCTACCGAGCCAGGGACTACATTTCCCACCCTTCCTTGTATGTAGGTGGGACCATGTAATAGGTTCTCCTAAGGAATGTGATCAAATGAAAGGTGTCACTTGCAGGTTAAGATGGCTAAGAAGAGGGTGTGAAGAGCCAAAAGGTAAAAACAACCCAAGTGTCCATTAATGGATGAATGGATAAACAAAATGTGGTTTACACATACCATGGAATATTATACAGCCTTAAAAAGGAAGGAAATTCTAACAGGTGCTACAACATGGGTGAAACTTGAAGACATTATGCTAAACAAAATAATCCAGTCACAAAGGTACAAATATTGTATGTGTCCACTTATATGAGTAGCCAAATTCATAGAGACGGAAAGTAGAATGATAGTTGCCCAGGGCTGGAGGAGAGCAGAGAATGGGGAGTTAGTGTTTAATGGGTATAGAGTTTCAGTTTGGGAAGACGAAAAAGTTCTGGAGATGGATGGCGATGATGGTTGTACAACAATATGAATGTGCTTAATGCCACTGAACTGTACATGGACAAATGGTTAAAATGGTAAATTTAATGTGTATTTTATCACAATAAAAAAAAAGAAGAGGATGTGATTTCTCTACATCCGCCAATTAGATGCAGAGGACTTTCAGGTCCTAGGATGGAAAGAGCCACACGATGGAAATAGCCACATGACAAAAAGCCACTTGCTGACTGGGAATCTGGCACTGGACTCTTACATGAGTGATAAGACTTCTAATGTGTTAAACCACTGAAATCGGGGTTTAACTGTTACAGAAGCTAGTGGAATGCTGACTAACACGACCTGCGGCCGATACTCATGGCTGATGTCACAGCATGACACCCCTGCAACACGGTCCTCTGAGAACAAGACGGAGGATGCCTTCAGAGCTTGGCTTGGTTTGGGGATGAGTAGATCTTTGTGCTGAGGGCCCATCTCCAAGTTCAGCAGTTCTCAAAGACTGAATCACAACCCCTTGGCTATGAGATGGATTCCAAAGACTTTGTTACTAAGGAAACCCAGAGGAGTTTGTCTCCTTGAAAGACACATAACTCATTCAGTGATAGGAACTGGCTGTGGGCTTGGGCTGTAGGAATGCAGAGGAGAATGGAACCGTGGTCCTCAGTCAGCCAGGGGCAGACATGGGAACCTGTCCCCATATGCTGTCCTGGCCCAGCCTGCCCAGGGGAAGTGGCTCCCTGTGGCTCCAGTTGGGCAGTAGCTTTAGCTGAGCATAGCATTCAAGGGGCCAGGGATTGTCCTGTCTTGGGCTCAAAGGAAAATTGCCAGTGGGACCTGCACCAGGGCTGCTGGCTGTGCCACAAACTCCAGGATCAGCAACAAGAAAA
Organism: Neophocaena asiaeorientalis asiaeorientalis; assembly: GCF_003031525.2. NCBI lineage: Eukaryota > Metazoa > Chordata > Mammalia > Artiodactyla > Phocoenidae > Neophocaena > Neophocaena asiaeorientalis. The sequence continues at coordinate 786,920 of NW_020173955.1, read as the reverse complement.
GTCCCAGCCTCAGGGTTAGAGGAAGTGTGAGCAACCAGGACAGGCTTTGGGGCTCAAACGAGGTCATGGAATTACAAACTGGCAGCAACAGCAGCAACCGTACAAGCTGTTGCCCAGGCTCTGGCCCCTCTGGCTTTGGCGGCCACCCAAGAGCCCTGGGTTTGGCGGTAACTGAGGAGCCCCCAGCCTGAAGGCATGCATCTGAGGTGGCACCAGTGGCCCAAGAGACCAGGTGTGACCACTGGGTTCCAGGTAATCATCCTGGGAACCTGGACTTCTTGGGCTTATCACAGGACAAGTGACCTGGGGAAAGAGAGAAGGTCATCCTTACAATAGAGGGGATGAAGCTGGAGCCAAAGTAATAGAACTGATGAAAGAGATGCAACTTCATTTCATTCTCAGTTTTGCAAAGAATTTACTGTTTTAATGAATTAGAGCAATTCAAGTTTACCATATAATGCCAATACTCTTACATGCATTCTTCCTGAGCTCCTAAGCTGGAGAGGAAGAGATGGAATGCGGGCTAGAGAGCCAGGGATTGCACACAAATTTGACGGTTGTGTCAAAATCTGGCAGTGTCTATGGGGTGACTCATGCAGGTAAAGGTCATGTGAGTTGTGTTCAAATAAAGGTTGAGAATGATTGTGTTTTCTAGATTTTTTTCAAGGATTCAATGTTTGTTAAATGCATGCATGCCTCCCTGTCCTTGTCACCATAGCTTCAAATCTCCAGAATTCTCTCCATAGTGGCCATCGGCACTGCTGTTGACTCTTAGCTCTTTTCAGCTTATCCTAGGCATTCAGCACGTGATGTGACACCAAGCTCTGAGGCATTCAGAGATGACAAATGGCACAACAGTCAAAGAAAAAAGTGCCGACCCTGCCTTTCTCTGCATCCCCTGTCTCTTGGAGTCATCCCCCCATTTTCCTACAGGGTAGTGTCTGTTTCTTTATCCACCTCTGGGCTAATGTTTGCATTTTCCGTCACTAAGGCCCAAGTGGTGTGGAAGCACCTTGCCTATGGTCTGAGCCTTATTTTTAAAAAGCAGTTCTGACTTCCCTGGCATTTTGCACATTCTTATGCAACCTCAGCCTGGGCCTTATACAAAAGCCCACTGATAAGCGTATGAAGCCAGCCTTTAAAATGGTGCCAAGGCTGCCTGGGTCCCTTGCTGCTTCCTGGGAGCTGGTCCCAGGGCCAGTGCTGAACACCAGGCCTCCCGCCTGCCTGACCTGGGCAGGGCCCAGCTGAGAATGGAAGCCCTTGGGAAAGGGAGGCCCATTGACTTTTGCCAATTGGAGGCTGAGTCAGAGCTGCCAATCTGGAATCCCAGTCCCAGAACATGACGACGCTCTCCTCACCACTCACTTGCCAGGATGACCCAGCAGCCCCTCTCCGGCTGTCAGCGCTCACCTGCATGGGAAGCACTCACTGGGTCACAGGAATATTTTCCCATTCCCTTCAGCACCAGGGTGGGGTGGTGGCTGTGGTGACCTGAGGTCATTCAGGGCCCTGCCTGCTCAGTCTCCTCTGTGCCTCCTGCCCTCCTGCTGCCACTGGGAATGGGCTGAACCATTCCTGACACCTGGAGTTGAGCAACACTGCAGGGATGCCATGGGAGAATGAGGATAACCAAGGTGGGCTCATCATGCCTCACAAAACGCAAAGCATGTGAACCCCAACCTAAGGCCCACTTCCATGAGAAGGCTATTGCCTTGGGTGGGAGGGGGAGAGTAGACTTATGTTCTTGGGATCACCCCTGCTTCCTAGTTTCTGCTTCTGCTGGATTCTTTCAGTTCGAGTCACTTTGCGACCTGCGTGCACTGTCCGGGGTCTGCACCCAGATGTGGAACTCAGGCCCTTGCTTCAATTTCCACCAAAACCAAACCAACCACCCATGGGACGCCTTTGTGTGTGTCTGCTGAGGTTCTATTCAGACCAAGGGGGTTTAGGCTGCAGCAATTCAAACGACTTCAAAAGGAATTTTTGATCTTTAACGATCCTCTTTGAGGCTGCCCCACCTCCGGAGATTTTTCACTGGCCAGACCACCCCACGTTGCTAATCAAGACCATGTTTCTCAAAAGTGTGGTTCATGAGCTGCCTGCACCAGAATTCCCAGTGTGGAAGTGGGGTCTGTTGGGGGGAGTGTGTGTGTGTGTGTGTGTGTGTGTGTGTGTGTGTGTGTGTGTGTGTGTGTGTGTGTGTGTGTGTGTGTGTGTGTGTGTGTGTGTACATGTGTGCATGTAAGAGAGAGACAAGGGAAGTTTGTATTTTGGCTTGTTTGTTTGGATTTTGGTTTTTTGTTAGGACTCCTGTTTGTAAGGGAACCTTTACCTTTGGGGCTGTTTTCCTATATTATTTACAGTGCCCACTCCCTAGAGTGATCTCTTAGACCACATGCACAAAATCCAAAGCGTTGAAAGGAACAATGAACACCACCTAGTTCAGGGGTCTTCAAGCATTTTGCTTTCATATCCCTCAAAAGAATCGTGAGACACTATGCACTCCCCTCAAACATTTTTATGTTGGTATCTAAAATTTTTCATCTTAAGTTTAAATAACTGCAAAAGATTAAAGCCCATTGTAAATGTGAAATATTTTAATAGTTTAAATATTTAAAAATTACTACTGTCACTCATTTAAATGTATCCAAATAGAATTTAAACACTAAAGTAACTGATACACTCCATCATCCTTTTAAAAATATCATGAAAATGCTCTCTGCTTTAACAGTCAGAAATTTTACCTTATTTCTTTATCTCCTTGAATTTGTATTTCCATTTCTCTTCCCCATAGAACTTTACCCTAATATAACATAAATTTATGATTTAAATATTTTATTAATCACCTTGTCATAGTTCTCTTAAAAATGTATACATTATACTCCAATAAAGATGTAAAAAAATTAAAAATATAAAAAACCAAAAATGAATACAGATTCAAATTTAATTTTTTTCCTTTTCTGTGGCCATAAAGCTCTAAAGCTGTACTGTCCAATACTGTAGCTACTGGCCACATGTGACTATTAAAATTTTTTTAATTAAATAAAAATTGAAATTTGGTTCCTCATTCACACCAGCCACATTTCAGGCATTCAATTGCCACACGTGACATATGGAAATTATATTGGATGGAGCAAATAGAAAACATTTCCATCATCACAGAAGGTTCTATTGGACAGCGCTGGTCTACAGCATGAAGATTTTCTTCCAGAATGAGTTATCATAACAATTAGCAGTAACACACAATTCATCAAAATAACATAAATATATCACACAATTATTAAATATTTTGATAAAATACTATTATCCCAAAGAATTTTATTAGGAAATGCTTGTCTTAATGAGAAAGCATTGGTGCTGTTTTATCCATATATCCATGGATGAATACTACTCTCTCTAGAATGAGAGTGGGTTCAGCCTCAATTCTAGCTTTAATTTTTCACTTTTAAAAATATAAGTGCCAAGAAAACTTGTTCAGAATGGAGGGATTTTATTGTAGTGGTATTATTTGATTCTCTGAACTCTTTCCGAGTTCATGCATAATGACAATATTATTATTAATCATTTATCATGTGATATTATTAAATGTTCATTAGCTTCTCCTCCACCTTTGTTAAAATGATGGGAGAATATCTGATTTGCAAATGGACTTGTAATCCTATCTTTAGAGTAATTTACTTTCTCAGCTAGAACCAGTACTTTGAATTGTTTCTTTGGTTGGAGTCTGGAGATTTTTATCAATGACAGAATGACAGGATGGACCACATCTTTCTTCTGAAAAAACATGGGAAAAGGACACTTTGAAAAGAGGAAAGGGGAAAGGAGAATAGCTCAAACACAGGAGTATTCTTAGGGAGACGAGTTTCAGTAAAGAGGACCTCTGGAAGTGAGCATCTAGAAATTAATTCTTTAATAGAATCTGTATTGGAAACTTTTAGTATGTGTTCATGGACCCTAGGAATATGCTTACCCCAGTTTAAAGACCACTGCTCCAGGAATTCCAAATGTTTTTCAATTTAGCTCTCACACTCTCCTCTCTTGGTCTCTATTTTCCTTTATCCAAATATATGAACTTGTATATCACAATTAAAGGTTTATTCTTTTTTCTCTCTCTTTTTGTTTGTTTCTTTCTAATATTTTATACCTAAAAAAGAAATAAAGATACATATATATTTAAATAAGACATATATACATATATAGTATATAATAATAAGCATAAGTTTATCTATAAATTTATATGTATATAACAATTAAGCAAATACCTATGAACCTACCACTCCACTTAAAGCCAAATGGTCCTAAGGAAGTAGAACAATACCAAATGACCCGAATGTCTCAGTTTCCCTCCTTTTGGGCACATGATCAGATGGCACTTCCCCACTCCGTTGAAGTTATACATGGCCATGTGACTTGCTCTGGCCAATAGGATGTAAGCAGAAGCAACAAGTGCCTCTCCTGGATGGCCTTTAAGAGCCAGTGCATGCCTTGTCATGTTCCCTCCCCCCACCACACTTACTAGAGACACGCCAATTGGTGGAGTCCCTATTAGCTGGCCCATAATGAACCTCTGTTGTATCCAACCCATTGAGATTTCAGGGGCTGTTTGTTACTGAAGCATAACTAGCTCATCATAACTGAAACAGAAATATCTCTGAAACTTCATGTATATCCTTTGGCAGTGGTATTCCTTTCCCTCTTCCCCAGAGATAAACACTATTCTTGCTTTTCTTTAAGGTTTTGCCATATATTTTTATCACTGAATAATATATTTTATGTTTTTGATCTCTATAAATCATATTTTATTGTTTTTTGTAAAGTATTGTCTGTGAGATTCAGCAATACTATGAATATTTCACAATTTATTTATCAATTCTACTATTTATAAACATTTAAGTTGAGTTTCTTTTTGCTGTTATGAATAATACCACTCTGAACATGCTCGTATATATCTACTGGGATAGAAGTAAGAAATGTTCTCTGGAATAGCAGAGAACCTCTGGGAGCCCCTGAGATGATCTCAGCGGGGGGGTGGGCAGGGGAGGTCTGTTAAGTCAAAACTATTTTCATAATAATACAAAGGGGTTTTTTTGGCATTTTTACTCTCAAGCTCTCATAAGTAAATGGTGGAGTTTTCCACCGCATGAGATGTCACAACACACAGATGCAGAAGCAGATATGAGAATTCCAGCTGTCTTCTATTAAGTCAGATTTGCAAGACTATAAAACAATGCCACTCTTCCCACTGTTTTGTTTTAGAAAATATATTTATTTTTCATAAACGTTATTTGTTAGTGTGTAATGAGTTTTTATTGTTACTTTTAAATGGATTAATAAGTTTTTGAATTCTTAGGTTTAATTTCTAATATGGTAAATATTAGTCGATATAACCCATCCAAGCAAAAGTTATTTGGGGTCCTGAACAATATTTCAGAGTGAAAAGGGGTCCTGAGACCAAAAGGTTTGAGAATTGCTGCTCTAGGACAAATAACTAGGAATGGAATTTCTGGGTTGGTTTTGCATTTTCGTCTTCCCTGTATAACGTGACAAGTTCTCCCAAGTGGTTGTACCAAGTCATCTTCCCACCAGCAACACCTGAGAGTTCCTATAGCAGCATAGACGATCCACCTTCTCAGAAAGCCTCGTGAAGGGGGTGGGTTTAAAAAGCATCCACTCCTCCCCCTCTGCCTTCCCCTGCCCTCACACAGGTTTTCCAGGTGGGCTTCCCAGGTGAACCAGATTAACAGTCCACTTCCTGAAAAGAGGGGGGTCCCTTGGCTCTGGAGGCCACCGTGAGGCTCTGAAGTCAAAGAGATTATGAAATGCCCCAACCCACCAGGGACAGCTGTGGGCTGGGGTTCTGGACAGGAGAATGAATTATTGCAGACTATCCACTTAGGGTCTTGTTGGAACCATGTTGATTTTACACCTCTCTGCAATTATAAATGTGTAACTCCTTTCCCCCTCTTCATCAAGGCCCCTTGCTCCCCCTCAGAGCTTTCCTTCCCTGAGTTCACCTTGCCGGAGCAGTCAGCCAAGGCAGATTGTCTGCACGTCTGTATCCCTTACCCTCCCCAGCCTAAAAAAGCCCTGAAGAGGCCATGATTAGCTCTGGCTCTAATGGGCTGGAAAGGAGCTTCCCAGGAGTTTCCCAGCCTTGTCCTGGAAGAGAAAATCTAGAAGGCGCGTTCATGCCTCAGAAACACGAAGAGGTGGGGCTGATTTTTGCACTCCGTTATTCCAAAGCATTCTCAGGCAGGGATCATGAATAGTTTATAATAGTCCTTCTTTGAAAACAAACACACACACCTGGGAATAATTGCATTATTCCCAGCCTAGGAAGTAGGCTGGCCTGGAAGAATAAAAACCCTCTTCATTTTCAGAAACATGTTTACCTCCGAACAGGGTTTTTAACCAGGAAAATGTTGCTGGGTTGTGTCCACTCCCTTCAATGCCCTCTTCCCTCTGCCCTTCCCACAAATCCTCCACTTCCGTCACAAGTTGGCAGGAACTTACTGTTCCTCAGGCCTGGGCAGCATGCCAGAGCCCTCCCATTTTCCGGAGAGATTTCTTCTATTTCTAAGTAGAGTTGTTTAAAACCGGATGCCACATGGAGCCCGGACTCCTTGCCCTTCAACCCCCCTCCCAACCCCTGGCCCCACAGAGCAGGCCCCTCCTCCCTTCACTGTTCTTGACTTTGGAGCCTGACAGTGTAACCACAGCCAAGCTCCTTCTGTGGAGCGGGCAGGCGCAGGCCCCGGGCCAATGGGGGTAAGCTGCCAGAGGAAATCTCACTGGGCAGTGAGGCTCCCGAAAGGCCTTCCAGCCACCTCTTCTCTCAGGCCCCTCATTTCCTTCTCCCTCTGCCTCACTGTCCTAGAATCCTGAGGCCAGAAGAATTAGACCAGCTCATCTAGCCCTCAGACAGAGCCAGACTTAAGCCAGCACAGATAGATAGTCCAGTTGAAAAAACAACCAAAGGAGTACCTACAGCCTTCACTCATTTTGTTCCAATACACAGCCATTCACTCATTCATTTTCTGTCCAACAAGATATCTACCATGTACCAGCTGCTGTTCACAGTATTTTGCTGTCGCGTGGATCTTATGCACTGAGAGATGTTACAAATTTAATACAAGGAAAGAAGGAACAGGAAGTCAGCAAAATGATAATAAAGAGAATAATTAGAAGGTTGCTCAGTCCCAGAGTATGAAAATATCCTTTGACCCTGTTGCAATCTTATAGGTGCATCCAGGGCTCACCAGGCCTGAAGCCCAGATCTAGCAATCAAGAAGGCTGAAAAACCTGCCAGAGTGTAACGGCTAATGGGAGTGGGAAACTGGAAGTGTAGCTTTGAATTTCCCCCAACACATGTATGGATGCGGGCCATCTGAAGCTTAGACGGGTGGGCCCTGGACCCAGCAGCAGCAGAACCCCCTGCTCACGTCTGGGGGGCAGCTGGCAGTTAGAGGGTCTCCCCCAGACCAGGGGAGGGGCCCCTGACCTCCCTCCCTGGTGCGGTTGCTACAGGAACTATGAATCCATTATACCCACAGGTCGCCCATGACGATGGGTGGGGGTGGGGGGGGACCCAAAAAGAAACAGCCACTGCCTTCCTTGAGAGCTGTGGTGGTGTCTACGTCTTTGCAAACCAAATTCAGTTTTCCACAGTGAACTAGTCATCTGTGTGGGAGCCTTTACCACTGTTCCTGATTATTGCTTCTTGGGTAAGGCCTTCAACATTTTGCTTTCAGTTTCCAGCTTTTCTGTCACATGGATAGTGATCTATAAGTACACATTCATTCATTCAAGGAGCATGCACAGGGTGGCAACCATGTGCCAGGCCCTGTGCAGGATGCTGAGAATGCTCTTTTGGAGGAGGAGCATGGGCCCTGCACGGAGGGTTGTAATGGGAGACGCAGGCACCTAAGAAATGCTCTCATGGAGGGACTAGTGAACTGAGTGTCTGGGACAGACAGGAAGGCACTCAAGTGTCCCTGGGGATGGGGGAGATCTGAGAGTTCATCCAGTGTTGGTTGCACTGTGCTAGGCACTGGGATCTCAACAGGCTTAGCTCAGGAGGGACAGTGAGCTTATTCGAGATGAATGAATAGAACTTTCCAAGGGAGGCACCTGATGGGGAGGGAGCTGGGAGCTGGGTAGTCAGAGTGAATAACTTGTGCAAAGGCTTAGACAGGAAAAAAGGCTAGGTTCACAGCAGGCCAAAGAGTATTTGCCGTGTGGGGGTGGGACGTGGCCTGACGAGGAGGAGGGTATGTATGGAGGAGCCGCCAAGGAGAGTTTAGACTTTGTCCTATTACAAGAGGGAACTATGGAAGGCTTTTAAAGCATGACATGATCAGATCTGAGAGATACACTCACACACATACATACATACATATATACTACACACACACATATACACATATAGATATCTATAAAATAAACTAAAATATCTATTCTAAATGTATACACACTTGAAATACATATTGCATATATTTCACCCCTATAAATCTAGATAAATCAGTTACTATGCTTTTCTTCCTCTATTCACTCTCTCCTTGTCAGTCAGAGGCCTGCACATTGCCCAGGAGAATTACGATTCTCTTAGCAGAAATATAAAGAGAAAAACACAGTTAATATTCATTTGGGGTATTTTTCCCTTTCTTCCAAACGATGCTCTTGAGAATCAATAAGGAAGGCTCTAGGGAACTGAATTTGGAAGAAGAGGGGAAAGAGGGGTGGGCAGACGACAACCCTCCCAAGGGGGCCTCCTCCTGCCCCGCCCCCCCGCCACCGACGTGGGGGATGGCACAGAGAGAGACTGGAGATGCAGGCGGCCTGCGGAAGAGTCCGCATGACAGACTGCCAGCGCCTAGCATGTTGAGTACTAGGGGGCGGAGCAGAAATGATGCCCGTACCTGCGGCTGGTTCAGTGTCTTCCCACCAGCAGATCTCCACGCCAGGGCAGAAAGGGTTGAAGTTATACATCAACAGCTGGCTGAGTGCTTTGGGGGGTGGGGGGGTGTCACATAG